>NC_080055.1:10029975-10079975 GCF_026212465.1 Amaranthus tricolor
GTTGGAGAATTAATATGTATTTTATAAATCAATTATCGATTTTATTACCGGCAAAACTATCTCATATTTAAGAAAATAGTGTTTTATGAAATCTTCTGTCATAATGATTTTATAGACTTATGAATCATATTCTAGTTGTTTTGAATGAATTTCAAAACCCTTTTAAGTTATATTTACTTTAAGAAGGATTGAAACGAAACATTTTAGTGGTTTCCTAAAAAAATCGTATTGAACTTTAATCACTTTCTGTTACGATGCATTTCCATACATGCTAGTGATGCCCCAACGTAATACAAAGGTTATGTTTAGTGATATGATTATGCTAAGCATGTTTTACCCATGTGGGAAATATTATGATTTGATTTTGCTAAGTCGCAAATAAGTATATTTTGCTATGTGCAAATAAAAGATGTTTATCATATGGAAAAAGTTAATATTTTTGACTTTCAAATACTATTAAAATTACAAGATATATATTATATATAAAAAATATTTTAGCCTAAATGGCGGGTACATATGGCACAGCAAATGTTGTGTGCATGATTAAACGGCTCACCAATGCTGAGCGTGTATTGTTCACAATACCATTGTGTTACACTTGCCGGGCATGTCGCGGACGGTAGACCAACTACCAAACGAGTCACGGGATGACTCACAGAGTACCCATGTAAACTTATGATATGAGTTTGAAATTGATTTGGATCTATTGAGATCTTATGATTTATGATGAAAAATGAGAATTTGAAATGACTATAGAGCCATTGAACTGGAATTGAATGATAATATGATTTATCAAATGAAAAAGCATATTTCAAAATAAATTTACTCAAATAAAAAAAGGGGTTTGAATAACTTATTTGACGAACACCAGTGTGTTTATACTCAGCCCTTTTGCTGATACTATGCTTTGTATGTTTTTCCAATGATTTTGTTTTTAGAATAAACCCCTATGGCACCTCGACGGAGAACGGATATGTGAGCGAAAGATGAACCCGAATTGGAGTATGACTCCCCTTTTGTTTAGATCTCTTTATTGTATTAGAGAGATTATTAGTTTAGATTTAGACTATTTTAAGGATATAATTTGAACTTTGGACTTATTTCGATTTGGTTGTAATTTCCTATATTTTGGACAGTTAAGACTTCTGTTATATTGCTTTGGTTTGATTCAAGTATTATACTTGGATATTGGTTTGACCTTTAAGTAATCCCGTAAATGTGTTGGCAAAAGTAAGCTTCCGCTTGATTAATACTAAATTCTAGTTTGTGTTTGCCTTCATAATTCGAGGTGGTTACAGTCAAGGTCAACAGAAAGTGAAAGGGTAGTTAGGTAGTTTTAAAATGACAATTATTAAGTAAATAAACAATTAAATGTTACCATAACACACACACACACACACACACACACACACACACACACACACACACACACACACACATATATATATATATACATATATATATATATATATATATATATACATATATATATATATACATATATCTATACATATATATCTATACATATATATATATACATATCTATACATATATATATATACATATACATATATATACATATATATATATGTATATATATATATATATCTATACATATATATATATACATATACATATCTATACATATATATATATACATATACATATATATACATATATATATATGTATATATATATATACATATGTATATATATATACATATGTATATATATATATATATAGGGAGAAGTTCAAGTTAAAACCATCCTTATATGAGAACCGTGAGAATCATAAAAATGTGTTACATTTTATATAAAAAGGTGTTACTTTTTCCAGAAAAACGTATTACTTTGCATTTATATTTTTTTTCTGACAGTTAATGTTTTTTGGTAAAAAGTACCAGATTTTTTTAAAAACAAAAGTAAAACAGTTTTTGTGCAAAAGTAACACATTTTCTGTAAAAAGGTAACACATTTTTTAGTTCTCACGGTTCGCATATAACCGTGGTTTGCACTTGAACGCGACCCTATATATATATATATATATATATATATATATATATATATATATATTTGAGTATAAGGCTATCCGTTTTTCATACTTTTAACGACTCAAATATAGGAGTATGTAAATGTTGCTCACCATAGATCTCGGTATGCTCTAGCTTTCGACTTCCTCCAATTACCGAAAGCTTGTTTGGAGTTTCATACAAGAGGGATCTGTCTTCTGGAATCTCTAACTTACGCTTCTGGACTGATGCAACTATAACCTGAAAAATTCTAGTCAATGGGCTTCCCCCGGGTTTTTGAAACCTATAGAGAGGCATTCCAAAGAAGAAACCTGCAATAGCGATTCCCATGAATATAGTAGGAATTACAAACCCGACTTCCCATCAATAAGAGTACTTGATACAAGTGAACCAATATTGATCGACAAATATAACCAATTGAAATATGATCCTTTCTTTACCCTCTCGATAGGATCAGTATCATCAAACTGATCAGCACCAAAAAAGGAAATATATGGCTTTAATCCCTCCTGATCCGAGTGCAATCAGATAAGAGTCCTGCAACTAGTACAGCATTTTGTATTGGAGTTGATGGACAAATGGAATCCGAGCAATCAGACGGCCTAAATGCAGGAATTGACGCTGATACAGAAACTGTACACATCCCCTGCAATTTGATTGAAAATCATGTCTTGAGAAAGACTACAACACTCTATTACCTCAATGTCATTAATGTGCTCCCACCTCGGCAAGCTTTCATGGGTCAGATACAGTATTACATAATTCGCTAGTTAATTCGCTTCACGATTTGCTCAAAATGGCCCAAAAATAGCCTAAAACCGACCATAATTTACTTTTTGCAATTCGCGATTCGTGAGAAGATTAACAAATCATGTGACATTGGTTAGCTGTACACAAACTTATTCTCGTAATAAGAAAGAGTTTGTTTTTGATTAACGTTTGGTAGCAAATATTATTAGCAGCCTCACATGAAAAATGGCATATAATCTAATAAATGGAGCATAAAAAGAGAAGCATAACATCCACAACCAGGGTAAGTCAAAAATGTGGTGGAAAAGGAAGAGATGCAGAAATTACAATGAAGAAAATTGTCGAAAAGGTAGCAATCGTCCAATATCTACCCTAGTAAGAATCAGCTAATAGACCTCCAACAAGTGGTGTAAGAAAAGATGTGCCTTCCCATATGTTAACATTTCTTGCAGCGACAACATTTTCTTCGTGTAATTTCTTCGTAAGATAGTTGATGAGATATTTTGCAATACCATAAAAAGCGATACAACCACAACATTCTGTACCTGCAAAGTAAATGTAAAGTGCACTGATATGTGTAAAGAGTGAAAGATCTGGCAATAAAAAGTACTTCAGCAATAAAACATGTATGCAAGTATACCAAGAATAAAAGGGCAGGTTCTCCAGTTTCCAGTTTTACTCTTTCAAACAGGATTCCCTTGGAGATCATCAGACCCATCTCCAGCATATACATCATTTGTTTCATTCTGAACATATCAAATTAAAATCAGATGCAAAAATTCATTCGAATTCTAAAAATAATCAAAAGAAGACTGTTGTTATAGCCAATACGATCAACGCTCATTATTCGTGGGTTTGTGGGCACGAGCCCACAAGTGCCCCGTGGGTGTGTCCATACGAGTGGGCTTACAGGGTGATTATGTCACGAATTGTCAAGGCCTAGCAAAATGTGCTACACAATTTAATATCAAAAGGGTTTTTAATCAAATGACTTAGGCCACGTCTAGACACACCCGAGCCTAGATTCCCTTTTATTCCAGTCGTTGGGACTTGGATTATGCTGCTACAAAACAAACAGATAGTGAAAACAGAAAACATCTTTATTACTGAAGGGCAGAGAGTAACCTGCTGAAGAATGTCTTCCAGAAGTAATTGATGATCATCTAATGTACCCATTTTCTTTCTCTTTTTCCTCTGCAACTTCCTCCTTAGTTCCCAGTTCTCATCACCTTTATTTCTGAATTTTATATATTTATTTATTGAACATTTGTTAACTTTCCATTAAAATAAAGAATCAGTCAGTACATACAGGTATTCTGGGGTATACTAAATGGAAGAATATCTTTAAATACAGTTGTCAATTGTCACCATAAAAAAAGACAAGTTAGAATCTCTTATTATAAGTGGTAAAGTTGTGTACATTTGATTTTTTTATTCTTCTAAAGTGAGGGTCATTGTACAGACCTTAAAGAGCTAAGGCAATGTTATAATGTGGTTGGTGTAGTCTTGTTAAGCAATCCTCTGCATATTTTTTAATCATTATTGTTTGAACAATGGCTTATATCATCATTAGCACTTATTAAAGTGAAACTCCAAATGATTTTTGCAATTAGAGGCTTAAGCGAAATTAAGTATGATCTGATTTGACTTGAAATTTAACCCGTATATAAAAGTAAAAGCAAATAGTCAAAATAATTACATATATACTCAACAACTGAAATTAACCCGACCCGAGATATTATACCCGAACTCAACTGAATACCCTAATGGACACCTCTATTTGCAATCAAGGATTAATTGAAAATGTTTTGTTATTAGAAGGGTACAGAACAAATTACCCTAAATTAAATTGCTTTTAATAAAAATGTTATCTCCTACTAAGAGATGAGAAACTGACATGAACCAAAATTGACCAATACACCCCATTAAGAACAGAAAACAGTTAATTTATCCATAACTACCAGATGGACTTGATGCTATGACTGGGTAATGTTTTAGGAATAAATAAACACAACACTCCCTCCACACCAAAAATGACCAAATTTAACTTCATCATCAAAAGTCAGAACTAATCAAGTTTGTCCATACCATTGAAACTACTACAATTTTATTTTTGGCCATAAACTACGCTTTTTATTTACTTCTCATCTAGACATTTAACTTATCTTTTCATTTCATACACATATTTATCTCACTTCTCCTTAAAGTATACCTTATTGCTCCTCTCCTTAAAATCACCAAATTTATACGTATAAAGGGAGAATAGAATATTACATGACATATAATAGCTAAAAAGTTGGAAGTTTTGAAATTGAAAAGATCTAAGCTAATACAAGTTTCAAGAAAGTTACAAAATCATACCTTGACGTTACGATTATATTCCATTTAGAGGTGAATCCATCATATTAGTATAAGATAGGCCGAACACTTACCTCTATATGTGTGCCGAACCAACTCGACTATTATTAATAAGTGTATCTGTGTATATACCACGCAATTCAATATTAAAAGGGTTTTTAAGAAAATGACTCGGGCTATGGCCTAGGCATGCTTGAGCCTAAATTCCCCAATTTCATTTGTTGGAACTTGGTTAATGCTGCTACAAAACAGATACTGACAGAAAAAAAGTCATCTTAAAAACTGAGGAGCAGAGAGTAAAGAGAGTCTTCCAGAAGCAATTGATGATCATCTAAAGTACCCATTTTCTTTCTCTTATCCACTGCAACTTCATTCATTCTTAGTTCTCAGTTCTCATTACTTTTATCACTCCTCTTAGTTGAGAGTCACTGTACCCTGATGTAGTCTTGTTCAACAATCCTTTGTCGATATTTTTTTTTATCATTATTGTTTGTAAAATGGCTTATTAAATCATTAGAATTTATTTAACTAGAGTTGCTTATGATATTTGCAATCAAAGATTATTCGAAAATGTCTTTATTATTAGAAGGATGAGGATGCATACGACCAATTTTCAAATCTTGCTTAGGCAGGAGCCACTTAGCATTGGGATAGCTCCCACCTATGTTTCCACATAAGCTCATAATCAAAATTTAAATTAAACTGTAGCTCCACCCAACTTCAGTATAAACAGATTCAGTATCATTGTTAACAGTACCTTTTAGCAGGATTCTCTGAAGCATTCTTTTCTTTATACTTCATGGCACAGAAAATACTTCTATCCACCAACAGGTCAAGAAGCCGAGACCTGCCAAGAGCCAGAAAATTATTAGATGGCCCTTGTTCAGACTTCAGAGTCTCAAGTAACAAGAAAGAATGATCTTAACACAGCATCAGGTGATCCACTCAGAAGACTCAAACTGAGCAATGAAATTAAATTCCACAGCTGAGCCCAAAAAGAAAACCGAGGTATGCGGGACTGGATAATAAACGTTGACCAAACTCGGATCTTTAATGACTAGCAAGACCTCGCTTCGTACAAAGGAAGCTATAACCATGGCAAGAATAGAGATGAAGAGGCTGATACTCATTCTTTAAAGTCTAAAGCAGGCTCCAAAATCACACCCAAGAAATTATCACTTGATTCAATTAGTTTTCATATCGTGCAAAACAACCCCTAAACAAGTAAAAAGAGGGGAAAATATATACTGTTAAATACATTACGAATACAGAACAAGAAAGATCGCCAATCAGTTTTTGACCGCAAAGAAAAACAAGTACACAAACACAAGAAAAACATCGCATTAGGAAAGCTATATACTGAATGAGCTGTACAAGTGAAGAACCGAACTTTTTTCTATTTACATTGGAGTGGTACAATGAAAATGATGTACCTAACCATATAACATAGTTTTCCAATATATCTCAGTATAAACAGACTCAGTATCATTGTTCACAATACCTTTCAGCAGGAAGCCTATGAAGCATTCTTCTGTTTATACTTCATGGCACAAAAGATATACACCAGTAGGTTCAGGAAGCTGAGACCAGCCAAGAGCCAGAAAAAATTATAAAGACGACCATTGTTTAGATTATCGGGTATCCAACCAGGTTTCGCACCAGCAGTCGTAACAGCAGTCACAATTGTTAGGATCAAAGAGCTCAAGTAATTCCCCAATGCAGTAGTTAAAAGAGATAGTGCACTGCATAGACTTCGCATAGCGTCGGGTGATTGATCGTAGAAGAATTCAAGCTGCCCTATGAAAGTAAATACCTCAGCGGCCCCCACCAAGAAAAACTGTGGAATTTGCCAAAAGATGCTAAGTGGGGCTGGAACACGTTCATCAACCAAATCTAGCTTTTCTACAACTTGCAAACGCTTGATTTCTACCAATGAAGCAGATACCATGGCAAGAATAGAGATGAAGAGGCCGATACCCATCCTCTGAATTTCCGATAATCCTCTTTCCTTACCAGTAATCTTCCTAACAGTAGGAACAAGAAACTTGTCATAGATTGGCACCCAAATGATTACACTGATGACGTCGAATGTGGAAAGTGATGCAGCCGGGATGGTGAAGGTTCCAACTCTTCTGTTCATGAGCATCCCCTGCTTAATAAATAGCGTTGCCATCTGGGCATAGACAGCAGAAAAAACAATTCCCGTCGCCCATATAGGGAACATGTGAACTAAAAGCTTCAATTCTTCCACTTGTGTTACTGTGCATAACTTCCATTGGTTGCTGAAATTTGCACTTTTTACATCAGAGTCTGATAAAATAGCTGCTTTATCAAGGCACCTGCAGCAAAAGCATTATAAGCATCATGGAATTTTGGTTTTTGATTTTCTACAAAAGAACCGAGTCGAGCACAGAGTAATAAGTATGATGATAAAGTGTTCTAGTAGAATGTATGATAGAAGTGAAATATAAGGTTGTAAGATGATCAATTAAGTTTAATATGAAAAAAGTTACTTTAGATCCTCGGTGTGCTTTAGCTTTCGGCTTCCTCCAATTGCGGAAAACTTGTCAGGAGTTTCATACAAGAGAGTACTATCTTCCGGGACCTCCAACTTACGTTTCTGGAATGATGCAACTAAAATCTGGCACATTCTCGTCAGTGGGCTCCCTCCTGGTCTTTGAAACCTATAGAGATGAGTTCCAGAGAAAAAACTTGCAATAGCTAGTCCCATGAATAATGCAGGAATTCCAAAGCCTATGTCCCATCCAACATTTTCTTGTATCCAAACAATAAGAGTACTTGATACAAGTGAACCAATGTTGATCGAGAAATAAAACCAATTAAAAAATGATCCCTTCTTCACCCTCTCACTAGGGTCAGTATCATCAAATTGATCAGCACCAAAGGAGGAAACACATGGTTTGATTCCTCCCGTTCCTAGTGCAATCAGATATAGCCCCGTAAATAATACAGTATTTTGTATTGGAGTTCCTGAAGGGCAAATTGAATCCACACAATCAGAAGGCTTAAAAGCAGGAACGGATGCAGATAAGGCCAGTGTACACATCCCCTACAATTTGTAAGAGAATATCAAGACTTGCGAAAAACATCAAAGACTTTTGTATACTTGATACAAAGTAAAGATTATGTTATGCAGTTTGTTAGATCTGCGGATTAGTCGTATCAGTTATAGTATAATTGCAGCAAAATTGTTCAGAACAAAAAGGATATAATCATAAGTTGTAGAAAGTCAATCTACAAGACATGAAAGAAGCATAACATCCTCAACCGGTGTAAAGCAAAAGATAGTTATTGTCATAGAATAAAAAGAAGGCTGCTCCGTGATGTAACAGCCACTTAATAACGAATTTTGAGCTTACTGTTCTACAAAACTCCATTATGTAACCTACGATTCAAAATTATGAATTAACGACCACTATAGGCTATTATTCTAGCATATTTGCCATTAATCTTTTTAATATGTGTTTCTATTATAAGCATTAATTGGAATACATGTTCTAGAAAACTTGTATTACTATGATAAAATTGATTTTTTCAAGTTAAAAATTCACACTGCGATGTCCTCAAAACGAGTTGTAACGCTGCAAGAATCGCGTCCACGACAACGCAACCATTATCACAATCACGATGACGTTCGTGATTTTTTCAATGGTTGTTGTTCTAAAAGCTATCCTCAAATGTTCAAAACAAACGGAGCAAGGGAGAAAATCAGCACTATGGTGGTGGAAAAAGAAAAGAGATTCAGAAATTACAATGAAGTATATTGTGGAAAAGACAGCAATTGTCCAATATCTGCCCCAGTAAGCATCAGCCAAGAAAGCCCCAACAAGAGGTGTAAGGTAACATGTGCCTGCCCATGTGTTGACATTTCTTGCAGCGAAAACATTTCCTTCATGCAATCTGTTTGTAAGATAGTTGACAAGATTTTTTGCAATACCATAATAAGCAAGACGTTCACAACATTCTGTACCTACAAAGAAAATGGCGGTGAAAAGTAATGATGGCTTGCAAGATTCGGCAAAAACAGAAGTCCAGCAGATAGATGAGTATCTAAGTATACCAAGAATGAAAGGACAGGTTCTCCAGTTCCCAGTTTTGCTCTTCAAAACAGGATTCCCTTTGAGATCAACAGACCCATCTGCAGTATATTCTTCAGTGTTTTCATTCTGATAAATGAAATAAAAATCAGAAGCAAATAAGCAGGGATTCGTATTAATTATAAAGGATAATAAAAAAGGGTGGAGTCAAGGGACATAAGATATCTTGGAGACAACATGCCGTTTGACAAATCAAGGCAATAAGAACTTCTGGCAACAAATGGAAAGCGGCGTATGGCTGTCAGACAGCAATTTCAGCTGCAATCTTTCAGTTGTAAGTTTGTGAAAGTTACACACATCGCAACCCTAAGCATTTTCGGTTCACGGTTTCAATGAACGCTATTCTAACTATTTTCCAATACTTTATAATGAGTTTACACCAAACTTTACAAACACATGAATCCAAATATGCATTGGCAGGATTCCAGTAGAAAACTGTATGTACATAATTCCTGTTGCCTTATTACAAAATCAAATGAGCCTAGAAGTATGATTTCTACCTTAGGCCATGATTGGAATGGAGAGAATTATTCAAGGGGTATAGTACATATGTTCTTAAATAAAAAAGTGGACAAGAAGATCAGGTTATGGTGCTCGAAGCAAGAGATTGGTGGTGAAACCAAAAACTGCAATTGTTCTTCAAGGAACAAATCACGTCATTTGAGAATTATTTACTTTCCTCTCTCTCTTCTTCCAAACACAAACAATACAACACCTCCATTGCTCCACCCATTCACAAATTTTCATTTAACTCCAATAATCCCAGGGGCGGATGTACATTAATGTCACTATGGTCATTTGATATCATTTAAATTCAAAATGAAATCAAGTAATACTAAAGAGATTCCCTAGATAACTTGGTAAGTGCATTGTCTTCCACACATGAGGGCATGGTTCAATCCCACCAAAGGCGTGAGTTTCTCCTTTTACTCTTTTTTTAAGGATTTAAAAACATAAAATAACCTTCCAAATCCCAATTACATCTTAGCTCACTACGCGAGGGCCTTAAGGGCCAACAAAACTGAAAACATGCAGAACTTAAAAGCTACTTTAATTCACCACCCCGCCATAAGAGTCTGACATATTTTTGTCCTATTCTTTGAATGCAAGGACCGTTGTTGACAAATCGATCTTGAGATCTTAGGTTCCCTTTTAAGATCGAACGACATGCCCGAATAAATTATGTTTACTACCTCAAATGGCATTTACATACTAAATTAGGGATATGAACATTAATAAGAAGCAACACATCACCATAGGAGGCATAGTCTCCTATATTGTGGTTTGTTTAAACTTTGGCCTACCACCACCCGATTCATATCATGATTGCCTTATCACTAAAGAACACCTCACTAGATCAAAGTGGCTCAAAGAAATAAATGGCCAAATATAGTGGAGAATATATGACAGTTGTCGTTTTATTCTTCCCCGTCCCTTGCCCTCAATTGCAGCAAATATTGCTATGGCTATTAGTTGAAACCGCTCCTATTCCACTCCACCCTTCGACCGCCGACTTTCTAAAGTCTATGAATCACCTCTATGTAGGCAATAGCATAACTCAAATGAGATACGAGTCGACGGAAAGAGATTATGCCTCTGCTGAGAGAGATTTCGAACAGCAGAGAGGCATGTATCCCATTTATGACTATCACTACAGGCAAGAGATGCTTGAATTTCTTTATGACCATTTTAAATGGTACACCCATCCAACTACCTTAGATGTCCCTAGCATGTGTGACCCTATGGATTCACCTTACGCATGATTAATTCCTTTTCTTTAGAGATATTAACATCTTATGATGCAGGGTAATTTGATAACCTTCCTTGTGGGGATATGGTAGTATGCCAAGTGAGTGTCCCGGGCAGCAACCTTTAGCTTTGGCTGGAGTTGTTTCCTTTTGACCCGGGTGATTCTAGTGGTAGGGGTAGGCGAGCCAATAAAGACAAGAGAATACTTATAGTTGAGAGCAAAGAAGAGGAAGATGATGATAGTGATGCTAATGACTTGATGGAGCAAGACTAAGATGAGGACATTGACATAGATTACCCTGACTTTACCACTTAAGCGGTTTCTACCGCTCCCTCCTTTCAAGCCTAAAGCAATGAGGACACTGTTGGGTCTGGCTTGGGGGAGGAGCAATTCTAGCGTCTTATACTCTTATGTACATATGCATGTTTTTCATTATTATTTTCTTGCATTGTTTTCTTTTGCTCTTCTTGTGTATTGATCCCCCAAATCCCAATTCTTGTTCACAAAGGAAAATGCAAAATGATCCCTTAATATCCAAGTTCCTTTTATCTAAATTTACCTTTTTTTTCTATTGCTTCTTCGTTCAATTTTTTTCAAAAATTCAAAAGAAAATAGTCTTTCTTTTGTTCTTTGAGATGCATATAAATATTGTGAATCTTTGTTTTGACCATTTCTTGAATGTGCATAATTTAATAGCAGGTCTTAGGTTCCCCTTTTTAAGTTTTTGATTACATGCATAAGCTCACTTGATAATGTTCCTTAAGGTTGGTGAACTTGGTGTAGTACATTGGTTCGTGACACCGCCATAAGGAAATGACTATGTGACAATTAGGTTTGATGACAATGAAGGTTTATGTTTGGTTTATTTTAATGAGTTATGAGAGCAACTAATCAAGATTTAAATTCAAATGATAAGGTACTAGAGTTTGGAGGATTAACTCATTGAATAAAGGGATTACAAATGGGTTGAACATAGATTTTTAACCAAGGTTTATCATGATGAGTAAAGTTCTTCCATATTAGCACCACAACTTCCAGGTATAGATATTATATAGTTAGCTCATGACATTCAATTCATATAGAAACAAAGAAATCGTACAAGGGAGGCATGGTTCATCATCCTAATGACGGATTAGGTCCACAATGATGGATTGTGGTTTGGAGAAGAAGAGAGGGTTATAGTATCAGGACTAGGGTGATTAGAAAGTATTTACACTACAAAAGAAAAAGAGCACAAAAATCCACATTCCAAAACAAAAGGCCGAGTTGGCTTTCGTGTGGCCATTAGGAAAGTCGGGTCGAATTTAATTGTTGACACAGCTGCAGAACATTTTACACAAAGCCAAATCAGCTTATGGTCCATTAGAAGTAAAGTCGAGTTGGTTTTTATTTCTGGACTATACCAATGATCCCATCAATGGTGGACTTGACCCAAAACCTCATCTTCCTACATAGGTCCCACATGATACAAGTCTTAGGCAAAATAATAATGACTATGGGACTATTCCAATGTTGTGGATAAATGTATGCATAAGCAGTGTCGTTCCAAATATTTTGTAGGTTTAGGCAAAATAATAGATATGAACCCTCCTTATAGAAGATCGATTATAACCATTTAATAAGTACTCGAAAAAATAATAGTGATGAATCCCTTATATTGAAATAAATTATTTTTATCAATATCATCTTCTTTATCCTCTCTCAAACATGGCTTTTTTCTAAACATGTCTTATAAACTCACGGATTACACTGAAATTAGGCCCTATGTATGCTAGGCCCTAGGCGGCAGTGCCTCCCAAAACGGCCCTGTGCTTAAGCATTAAAAGTGGTTAAGGGGTGAACAAACAAAAACAATTTCTATAAATCTGACAATTTTTGTTAAATGTTGGGAAAATTAGAAAATTAATCCCCATAACCCAAATCCCACCGAAGACCGAACAAACACCCCCAAAAAGATCTACGCTATTACAAGTTCCAAGAAAGTGGTAAGAATGAATTCTCAGTTGTTGGAATATAGGATATTATGCTTGAATATACTATACTACTTGACTAGATGATGATTAAAAAAAGTAAGGTGGAGAGATTAACCTGCTGAAGAGCGTCCTCTAAAAGCAATAGAAGATCATCAGATCCAGAAGTACCCATTTTCTTCATCCACTTCCTCTCTACTGTAATTCCCTCGTCTCCAGTTCTTAGTTTCTCACCATTATCAGTCAAGTTCCCACTTCAAAGAGAATTTTATGGCAAAAGCTGACCAATGCTCCGTTTCATTATGGAGTATAACTTTTTTAATCTAATATTATAAAAAGTTAATATCATAATCATATCTAATTAGATAATTTAAATAATATTTTATTTAATTATATTTTTTTCTTCAATATTAGCCGAAAAAAGTGTATAAAATAAGCTTTAATAATAAGGAAAAATTACCTAGAATAATCTAACATATTATAGCAAGTTTTATTTTTTTAGAAAAGATAAATTAAAATAAAATGTCGAAAAAAATATTTAAAAAATGTTAAAAAAATTTTATGATTTTTTTTTATAATATGTAAAATTTTTTATGTAAATTTTAAAAAATTTTCTCTAATTTTAAAATAATTTTCAGTTTACTTTTTTTGTGAATTACTTGCTGGTCATTTGATTATCCAAGTTTACCCTTGGCAAATACCCCTTAAAGTTAGGATTATTCATTGTTAATTAATAGGTGGGATTATTATAGGACAATCATAAAAAAATTGGATTATTTTAGATAATTTTTTCTAATAATAAATAATTTTAATATTCGTAATATAGCGAATATTTCAAAATAGAGAAAATATTTGAAAAATTAAATAAGAAATAAAATAAAAATAGAAATAACTAATATTATTTTAATGTATGATTTGGTAATAGATTCTAAATTTTATATTATATTATTTAAATAATATACTCTTATTAACAAATATTTCGAAATTAACAAGATACTTATTTTACTAGCATTTGTAAAGATATAAGATGCCAACAATTTCGCAATTATAATCCACCTAGTTTTTCAAAAACTTTCGAGATGGATTCTCACCGTATAGTAGTCATCAATTCTCCCTTTACTCTATTACTTTTCTCATGAAATTAGTTTAAGTATTTATTTTTTATCAAATAAGAAAATTGCGGAAAATGCTAAAAATATGAACTACTTTTATTTCATTATTTTTATTATATTTCACTTTTTACACAATCCAATAAAAAATTTTAATCATTTTATATATTATGCATATGTAAAAAATACACAAAGTTATTACTATGAAAATATGCAATTAGAAGATTCAAACAAGATTTCACTTGATCATATTTTTAATTCTTTTTTATATATTGGCAAAATATATAAAATAAGCCTAAACGATGAATATTATCAATAACCATTATGTAGCAAATATTTCAAAATAGAGAAAGTATATAGATACTAGAATAAAAAAAACGTGAATTATAACAAAAAATAAAATTATAATATATTTTATGGAACAACCTAAAAGGAAAATAAGACAAATTCCATAAATGAGGAAATAGAAAAGATTATTCTTACCTTTAAATTAAAAAATCAATTTTGTTATAAACTTTCTTAAAAAAAATCTTTACCACTTTTATTAATCACTCATATTTATATTTTATAATCTTTAAAATATTGAGTTAGGATCCTTTCCATTACTTCAAATGTAATGGAGAGACCACTACTCAAATTTAATGGTTAGAATTGGTTGATAAAAACATTAGGAGAAATTTTAAGATTTTAATTTTTATTCTAAAATAGGTGCAAAAATCTGAAAATGGGTAATTGAGAAAAATAATTAAGAAGATCCTAATACTAAAATATTAACCACGCAATATAGAAATTTTATATGACCCTACAACACATTCAACTACTTTGAAAAAATAAATGCTACTCATTTGTCCGCTTTGATTTGAATCAAAGAGAAAATAAGTAAGTTTTGAGAAAGTGGTAATAAATTAAGAAAGAGAATGAATTGTATGGATGGAATTAAAAGAGAGTTAAAATGTATGAATGAGATTAAAAGAAAGTGGTAGACCATTATTCATAAATAGAAATGATGCATATTAAGTAAGATAAACTAAAATGAAAAATAATGTAAATTCAATAAAACGGAGAGACTAATTAAATGCAATAATCTTGATGCTGCGATGAAATTTCAACCGTTTAAAAGGGGAATACTTCAATTTTAAATCAAAAGAATATTCTTTATGAAATGTTGTCATAGAGGAAAAGGTTAGTGAAAATTGGGAAGATGACATAAACTTATGTATAATTAAAAAGGCTATGAAGTAGTTAACAAAATTATGTATATCTCATAGTACTAGTAATTAAGTCAAGTAATGGATTGATATTATCCCTATAAGATAGTATATATATTTTTTGCCACAATATGTATATCTTAATTTGATTTTCAGTTTTCACTACTCTGATGTGTTTCACATGATCCAGCCCTTATATATATATATATATATATATATATATATATGAA
Source organism: Amaranthus tricolor (assembly GCF_026212465.1). NCBI lineage: Eukaryota > Viridiplantae > Streptophyta > Magnoliopsida > Caryophyllales > Amaranthaceae > Amaranthus > Amaranthus tricolor. Next base: position 10,045,499 of record NC_080055.1, read on the forward strand.
CCGCTAACACACACGAACTAAACAGCTATTAATACAAACGTCTTAGATATGTGCATTTGGACTAAACTTGCATCAACATGCATAGATCAGCTCCTTCACGGCGAATGGCACGCTTCATAGAAATTTTTGGACTAAAGGCCCTTCGGTTGGTTCATGCCCCAAACATTTCTCAAGAAACCCAAATGATTCGACAACGGAGTACAAATTAGTTATGCTATGTTAATATGGAGCTATATAAATTGCAACAGATCAACAACAACCGGAACTATGCTTGAACTTTACATTGCAGAAACTAAAACAAGAAAATTAATCGTGTAAGAAACGACACGTACTTTGATTTGCTTTGAAACAGTATAACCAAATAACAGGATCCTATCTTATACTGCTATGATACAGAACTTCATATTCGGCTGAACCATCGGAAATTCAATGTTGTACACTTGGACTCATACGCTTAACTAGCACCACGAGCAGCAGGTTCCTTACGAAGCCTTCTTCTGTTTGTACTTCAAAGAACAGAAAATGTACACTACCATGTTCAGGAAACTCAGTCCAGCCAAGAGCCAAAAGAAATTATCGAGATGACCCTCGTTCAGATTATCCGGTATCCATCCCGGGTTCCCTCCGGCAGTTGTAACAGCTGTCACAATCGTCAGAATCAACGAGCTCAAGTAATTCCCAAGTGAAGTCGTTAGGAGAGAAAGTGCACTACACAAACTTCTCATAGCATCGGGTGACTGATCGTAGAAAAACTCCAATTGCCCAACAAAGGTAAACACCTCCGCAGCACCCACCAAGAAGTATTGGGGTACTTGCCAAAAGATATTAATAGGGACCGCAACATTTTTATCGACTAAATCGAGTTCTTTAGCTATTTGCAAACGTCGGATTTCTACAACAGCGGCAGCTACCATAGAAAGGATGGAGATAAAGAGGCCAATACCCATTCTCTGAAGTTCTGAAAATCCTCGCTCTTGACCTGTAAACTTCCTAGCGATAGGAACAAGGATGCTGTCATAGATTGGGACCCAGAATATAACACTCACGACATCAAAAGTGGATAATGTGGCTGCTGGGACGGTGAACGATCCGATTTTTCGGTCCATGACCATTCCTTGCTCGACAAACATTGTTGACATTTGAGCATAAACAGCGGCAAACACAATTCCCGTTGCCCATATTGGGAACATTCGGATCAAGATTTTCAATTCTTCCACCTGTGTTACGGTGCACAATACCCATGGGTTGGAAAAATCACCATTTCTCATATCAGTATCCGACACCACTGCTGCTTTATCTAAGCACCTGCAGAAGAAGCACAAAACCCCAATACAAATCATAACCAAAACTCTTTACTTTTCTCAAAACAATTAACAGCAAGTTTGGTATGAGACCATCTCACCGTGAGACAAGCCCATACAAGCAGCCCAAAGTTAAACTTACACAGCAGTTAACTACATAAAAACAGTTGTTTTCATTAAATTTGAAGAAATTAAAAATTGGGTCAGCCCATATTAAGCCGTCTCATGGTGAGACGGTCTTAATAAAGAATTTGTCATATATGTTTGTGGTATGTAATCATCAAGAGATAAATGGACAAGAAAAATTACTTTAATTCGTCTGTATGCTCCAGCTTTCGACTTCCTTCAATAGCTGAATGTTTGTCTTGAGTCTCATATAAAAGAGTACCATCTTGCGGTACCTCCAATGTCCACTTACGGCACGAGGCAACTATAACTTGGCACATTCTCGTTAACGGGCTACCCCCAGGTTTTTGAAACCTATACAGGGGAGTTCCAGAAAAGAAGCTTGCAATAGCGATTCCCATGAATAAAGCAGGAATGCCAAATCCTATTCCCCATCCAGCATTTTCTTGCATCCAAACAATGAGTGTACTTGATACTAAGGCACCAATATTTATAGAGAAATAGAACCAATTGAAAAAGGATCCCTTCTTCACTCTCTCATTAGGATCTGTATCATCAAACTGATCAGCGCCAAAAGATGATACACACGGTTTAATCCCTCCAGTTCCCAACGCAATTAGATAGAGGCCCAAAAAGAATACTCCATACTGTGCGGAAGTCGCTGAAGGGCAATATGAATCTACACATTCAGGAGGCTTGAATGCGGCAACTGATGCAGATAAAGTCAAGGTACACATTCCCTATAGGAACAACACTAAGAATATCATGATCATTAATGAGGGTCAAAGTCAGAGGATCTATATGAAGTATATATTAAGTTTTAAGGCCATTATGGAAATAATTCTATATGAAGTATATATCAGATAGTGTAAATGTATCAAAGACTATAGAATTTGTAATTGTGTCCATTCCCAATGAAGCCAATGTTTTAGTTCTTAGTTTTCAATTACAATAGACTACAGAAAAATTTATATCATGTGCACTTTTTATTTATGTGAGACTCCAGATCATGTGGCTATCAAGGGTCAACCAGAAAACAACCTTTTTGTATTTGCAAGGCTAAAGTAGCACACATCTGATCCTCAACCCTCGTCCAGGTGGGAGCCACTGGATAGCACTTGGGTAATAAAGTGTTATGGTCTTAGGAATTCTAATAAGCTACAAAACATAAGCAATTACAGAAGCATGAAGCACACAAAGGAGGCTTTCTTTTGAATGTCCCATGTAAAAGCCAGAATCATTTGTGGAGGACTAAAGAAAGAGCAACACACAAAATTCTTCAAGCGGATAAACCTAAGTCCTAACGGCAAACTAGAGTTCACGGAATCAGCTAGATAAAAATGATAAAGTCAGAAGTGAAAAAAAAAGAGCAAAAGAACAGAAGGTTGAGAAATTACAATGAAGTATATACTGGAAAATACAGCAATCGTCCAATATCTTCCCCAGTATGCATCAGCTAAGACAGCGCCAATAAGTGGTGTTAGGTAGCAAGTTCCTGACCAGGTAGTAACATTCCTTGCAGCAGACACATTTCCTTCATGCAGTTTACTAGTCAGATAACTGACAAGATTAGTTGCAATACCATAGTAAGCAAGACGCTCACAGCATTCTGTGCCTGAGAAGAACGAAAAAATGAGCAAAGGTTAACTAAAAGAATTAATTATATCTCATTAGAAATGACAACCCACATCCCCCACTTTGAAAAAGAGAGATATAGAGCAAAGAGTCTCCATATACCAAGAATAAATGGGCAGGCTCTCCAATTTCCAGTTCTGCTTTTCAGAACAGGATGCCCTTTGAGATCAACCGAACCATCTCCAGTGTATTGTTCATCATTTTCCTGCAAAGAACACAATTTAGATGTAGCATGAGAATTATTATGACACATCAAGTAATTATGAAACAAAGACAAAATACAAGGGGGAAAAGACAAGAGTATATGTTCAAGGCTCATAACTATTACAACCATATATGCTCCCTCTGTCCCTTTGAATTTGCTACAAATACATATAGTTCTCAGTTCTATTTACAATTTTAGCAAATTCAAAGAGACACATGGAGTACTATCTAGGTGGCTACCAACAAGCCACTAGTATGAACAAATTCTAGTGGCGCTTAATAACATGGCAAGAAACCAACTCAACTAGAATTGTAGCCACAAACAAACTCACATAACACAATTAACATTTGAATAATCCAAAGCATCATACGAAAATCAAAAACTTGTCACAATACATGACACAAAAGGCTAATTTCTTATTAACCAAACATCACTATACACCAATAAAAACAAATCCCTACTTTATTATATTTCTTACCCTCATTAGTAACCGTAGGATACTCATTTGAGCTACAATCAAGTATCACTTTAAATTTCAAGTAAAGAAGAAATGATAATTCTGAAAAGCGCTGAAAATATACACTAAAATTCTCTTATCAAGTCAACATTTAGATCCAAGTTCCCATTACACTACCAAAATTCAACCCATCTCACACGAAAGGCTTTTTGGCTAGAATGCAACACATGCTTTGAGGTACCTGACGCTAAATGCTACACTTTAAAATAAAATGAGATTTGAATGTCACCTCCCATTGGCTTCTAATACATAACAAGGAACATGCTTCGCTTTGATGGACTCGGAACGATATAACTTGCAATTAACAATTCAATAATCCAAAGCTTCATAAGAAAATCCAAATCTTATGACAATACATGACACAAAAGTCAATTTCTTAATAACCCAACCATCACAAATTCACAATACACCAATTAAAAATAAAATCCCCATTTTATCATACTTAATGACCTCATTAGCAACAATAGAATAGTCATTAAGCTACATATACCTAAAATTTCAAGTAAAGAAAAAATCATAATTCGGAACAAAACCCAGAAATTATACACTAAAATCCTCTTATCAAGTAAACTTTTAGATCCAAAATTCCAATCAATAAATTACACTACCAAAAAAACCATCATCAACTCATCATCATAATTCAAAAGGTCAGATATTTCCCAGTATTACAAAAACTCTTTGAAATCAAAACCAAAATGGGAACTCTTGCAATCAGTAAAGGAAAGCAACCCATGAAAATTCGACTGAATTAGAAAGTTTGGAATGCTCTAATTTGAATAAAATAAGGATAAATATTAAAACCGAGAAAATTTATAATAACATGAGAATAATAACCTGTAAAAGACCCTCTTCCAAGATCAATATATCATCTTCTTGAGTACCCATTTTCTGAATTTGCTTCCTACGTTTTCCTACCCTTAACGCAAGAGATTCAAAACCAACTCTTTCTTGTCCCTCTTTTTATTTTCTTTTTTTGACTTTATCGTTCAATATTAAAATGAATTTTCATTTTTCAAGATGGTCATGATCTATGTTTGACAACTTCGAGGAGACAGATCCATCGGCTGAAACAATCTAGCAATAAATAATCACGCACAATTTATATTACCCTTACCAATTGACCAAGGATAAGAACACATTCTTTATAAGTAGAATGTTTTAGATTGGTTTTAAATCATATTTTGCATTTATATTGATATTAATTTAAATTTAATTTAAAGTCGGATTAAGTTAAATTTGGTTTCAAACTCGAATAAATATTGAATCATCTAGTCTGTTTTAAGCTTGTGTAAGCACAATATAATACATCTATGTGAACAAGATATTCATTTGGTCCATCTAACTTGTGCGAGAAGAGAGATAGTTTCTTTGTCCATTTGTAATTGTAATTCTAAAAATTCACAAAAATATCATAAATGAAAAATTGAATTGTCTTGATGTATATTTAAATTGGTTTGATTATGTTAAAAAAATAGACATATAATTAATGAGAAAAAATGATTTCCATAAAAAAAATAATGTAAAGTAAAAAGTATTTACTAAATAAAAGCTTACTAATTTTAAAGAAAAAGATGGAATATAAAATACTCCTAATAAATTGATGAAAAAAGTAAATCAAGAATTAAGAAGATATTAACATTGTCGGTTGTCCCATAATCATTGACATATTAAAAGGTTCTTCGGCCATTTCTCCTCTCCAATTTTTCACCCTCTTAAGCTCAATGATCCTACTAATTACCAAAATTCCTCTTACCTCAAAACACAATAAAATACTGAAATAATAGCATTAATTATATATATCATAGAAATGTGTAAAGTGAGCACAATACTACACCAAAAAGGAGTATAAGTGTCATGAGTAAGTGCATTATAATCGTATTTATCAAAAGTCATTTACCAAATATATTTTTTGACGTTTTGATAAATTAAAAAGTCAAAAGCCAAAAGTAAATCCAAAGGTCATTAATAAAAGTTAACGGGTACATATATGTCGTACTATTTACGAAATTTTTTTTTTACTATCTTTTACTTTTTCTATATAAATACAAATTTATACGAAAATTCACAAAAAATTTAAAAAACATGCAAATTAAAATACTTCATAAAAGTTCAATGAAAGTTACTTATCAATTAATTTGATTCCTTTATAAGAAAATTCTAAACTTTCCCTCCGTCTTTCTAATTTTATTTCATCTATTATTTTAGTTCATCACATCAATCCACTATTATTTTTGAATGCTATTCTACCTATAATATACAATTTATTTTTCTTTTTTATATTAAAACTTATAGTTAACCCATTAAAGTACATAATCACCTATAGATTGAGTAAACCATTCCTTTATTATCATTTGGAAGCAATCTTGAACTCCTAATGGAGATCCATGATTGAATACAAACCAAAGATCACTCCATTTCATGGTATCTTGGTTTACAACCAATTCAAGCAAATACACCATGCTTGTAATAGACAAATTATTGTACCAAAGATAAATGTGAGTCCGGCCAAGCCTAGACTATATTTGATCTCGACCTCTACTATCTGCTATATTATTTTAGTGATTGATAAATTTGATAGAGGAAATGTCAGAAATATAAAAATTTTAAAAATATTAAAAGAAAGTTAGTAGTAAAAATATAGAGACAACAACTATTAAAAAAGAATATTTTAATTAAGTTAGTAGAAAATATGTGGGGATCATAAGCAATATAAAATATTAAAATAAAATTAGTGGAAGATATTTTTGAATCATAAGCCTTATTAAAATATTAAAATTGGAACTAGTAACATTATTTTCATTCCAAAATTTGTAATATAAATCAAAAGATTTTTTATGTGATAAACAAATTAAACAATAAAAAATGACAAATTAGAACAACATAGAATTATTTTTTTATCTTATGTTTGGTTATATTATTTTGGCCAATTAAGAGACATTAAAATTATTTTTATTAGTTTGATCATAATATTGGTTTTGACACTCTATAAATGGGAGTTAAAGTGCTTGTAAAAATAGAAAATGGATTTGAATAATATAAATAGATTCCATTTGAATCCAAGTATCTAAGTTATGATCATTACAACATGATCTAGAACCGAGGTAATGGAAGCAACCATGAAACATACTCCTATAACCTATACACTTTTTAGAAGAGTCATGTCACATGTGTAGAGTTATGTATAATGTACTAACAATCCCTTTCTAAGTTGTGGCCATTGATCATTTTTTTATTGTTTAATTTGCTAATTACATAAAATATTTATGCTTTATATCACAATTTTTGGGCAATTTAATGTCTCATGTTGAAATTAAACCATTTTAAATGAGAATTTGTGAATCCTCTTAATTTGTCATTTTCTTCCATTGATTCTTTTGTTTTTGGTTTTTATCTTTACTTTTTTATAGAGTATGCCTTGTATAAATAAGAGTAAACATTAAATAGTATGCGTAATTCTTAGCCTAATCTGAAGTAGGATTTGTGATTAGGTCGTGTATTTGCTTAGCATATACCGAATATATTGCACCAATTTTAAACTTAGTATGGGATGAAAAATGTAAGTAAGTGGAAGGGAGAGTGAAGAGGGTATAAATGATAGTTAATAGGTGATTGAATAGTGGATCACAAAAAAAGCATTAGGCATAAGCTTTATTAGACTTATTGAGAAAGTGTAAGCTAGCGTAGTGGAGAGTAAATAATATATCGTCATGGAAAACAAATAGTAAGTCGTGCAAAATATTTTTTTTATTTTATTATTTTTTTTAAGATGGTCATGAAAGCAAATTCGAAACTACACTAAATTTTATTTTCACTAATTTTCTACTAATATGGGTGAATAATAACACCTATTGATTAACCATAAATAATTCCAATTTTAGAAGGTAATTTTCTATAGTAAACTCGGATAACTTGATGATCTGTCATAGTACGTAATTTACTAAAAAAAGTAAATTGAAAATTAATGTAAACTTAGAGAAAACTTTTTAAAATTTACATAAAAAAATTCAGGATAGTAAAAGAATCTGAAATTTTTTTAAACATTTTTCATGCATTTTTTCGACGTCAATCTTTTTCTTAATAAAAAAACTTAGTATAAGAAGTCATTCGGTTATCGAGTTTACAATGGAAAAATATCACCCAAAGTTGGGATTATTCATGGTTAATCAATAGGTAGCATTATTATAGGAAAATCATAACAATTTTAGTTATTTTAAGTGATTTTTCCTATTTTTTATCGTGTGCATGGTATATTATTTTGAATTATAAAGAGTAACTAAAAGTTAATTGTATTAGAGTATTGGTTTCTGAAATTCTACAAATTGGAGTTTTAGTTCTATAAATTTGGTAAATCATATGGTACTACTGCTACATATGATCTATAGTACCGAGGTATATGGAAACATCCATGACAGTCTTATTCATTACCCATACACCTTTTAGAAGAGTCATGTGTATAGTTATGTACATTTAACAACATACTTTGTGGAGCTATTATTTTAGGCTGTTTACATTGTGAAGCTAGCATTTTAGAGTCTTTACATACTTTGTGGAGCTAGCATTTTAGGGTGTTTGCATTGTGGAGCTAGCATTTTAGAGTTATGGTGTGTTAATGTAACAACACATGTTTTGTTTTGATCAATGGAATAAGTATGTGTACATTGTGGAGCCTTATGACCTTAACAATCCGTTTGGTTATTAAAATTAATTGATGGTAATAGAAATTATTTAGAGATAAAATTTTTATGATTTATATCATGTAACATCCATGACAGTCTTATTAATTACCCATACACCTTTTAGAAGAGTCATGTGTAGAGTTATGTTTTTAGAAGAGTCATGTGCAGAGTTATGTACATTTAACAACATACTTTGTGGAGCTATTATTTTAGGTTGTTTACATTGTGAAGCTAGCATTTTAGAGTCTTTACATACTTTGTGGAGCTAGCATTTTAGGGTGTTTACATTGTGGAGCTATCATTTTAGAGTTATAGTGTGTTAATGTAACAACACATGTTTTGTTTTGATCAATGGAATAAGTATGTGTACGTTGTGGAGCTTTATGACCTTAATAATCAGTTTGGTTATTGGAATTAATTGATGGTAATAGAAATTATTTAAAGCTAAAATTTTTTATGATACTTATCATGCAATTTCCATTCTATTAATTGAGTATTTGAAGAAAATCAAATAACTTCATTATCAGACATTAATTTGCTCCTTGTCAAGATCCTTAACAGATGAAGATCAAAATGAAAACGAAGCATAAAAGTCACCAGCTAATGATTGTCGCCTTTTGCTTGTCGGAAACGAGGAAGAAAGCGAGGAAAATATGTGGCGGGTATCCGATTTTCATTTATTTTGTAGCCCATGACCCGATTCGTAATATATTTTTGTTTTTGAAAATAGAGCCGTAATTTAGTTAATAGGTTATTGAATAGTGGAGCACAATAAAAGTATTAGGCATAAGCTTTATTAGACTTATTGAGAAAGTGTAAGCTAGCGTAGTGGAGAGTAAATAATATATTGTCATGGAAAACAATTAGTAAGTCGTGCAAAATATTTTTTTTATTTTATTATTTTTTTTAAGATGGTCATGAAAGCAAATTCGAAACTACACTAAATTTTATTTTCACTAATTTGCTACTAGTATGGGTGAATAATCACACCTATTGATTAACCATAAATAATTCTAATTTTAGAAGGTAATTTTCTAGAGTAAACTCGGATAACTTGATGATCTGTGTAACACCCCGTAATTTATCGAATTTAAAAAGAAAATATAATAAGATAAAAAAATAAATAAGGTTATTAAATTATACTATTTTACATATATAATTATAAGAATAAAGTAAATTAAATTTTAACGGTAACGAGTTTTATCACGTACGTTGTCATCGCGTGACGTTTCTTTTCTGTTTTAACAATATCATAATAATTACTTAATTAATTAATTAATTTAGAAAAAAATAATAATTAGGGGAAAATTGAAGGGGTGGCCGGTTGGTGGAGGCATGGGAGGAGTCTTCTAACTCCTCTCATAATTGTGTATTATGGCACAATTATGACCATCATCTTAAGTACCTATTAATCCTTAAAACTCCTTTGATTTTCCTCACCATTTCAAAATTTCAAGTAAACAAAAAAATTCAGAAATTTTCTCCCTTTTTGCTCCTTGAATTCAGCACATTCAAAAGGAAAAAAAAAAAATTCTTGTTGTTCAATCCAATGTTTTTGATCAAAGGGTAAGTTTGATTGAATTGTTAATTATAGATTTTATATACTAAGATTTATAAAAGAATTATGTTTTATGTATGATGATATCCTATGACTTATAAGAGGATTGAATATTTTTCTTTTATATATAAAAATTTTCTCTAATAATCCTTTAATAAACTATAATTTGTTAAAAGGATTAAGAAAAGAACTTCATGATCAATATTCTTCAACAAAATTTAAATTTGTTATAAGAATTAAGAATTTAAAGTTATATTGAAATTTAAATAAATTTCTTATGGTCTATTTTCTCTAACAAAATTTCAATTTGTTAGATGAAATTTAAATGGTATAAACGAAGTAGTGTAGTTATTCAACAGATTATAAATCCTTTAGTAAAATTTGACTTGTTTGAAGGATTGTGTTTATACATATACGTTTTGATTTAAAAGGGTGATTTGGTTTTATGATTCTCTACAAAATTTTAATTTGTCAAGAGAATCAAGTATTTAATTTAATTATCATAATTTATGAAATTTTAAGTTCTTGAAGGATTTTGTGAATGTGAATATGTGATCTTGTTAGATGTATTTTGGTCATGGAATTTAAAGGATTAATCATTTGAATAATATACATATAATAATAATAATAATAATAATAATAATAATAATAATAATAATAACAATAATAATAATAATAATAATGATAAAAAATAATAATAATAATTTTCCGGGCAGTAGCAGTTCTGTCTCGGTAAAGGTGTCGATCCGGATACGTCAATCGTGTTCCGTTGTTGTTTTATGTACCGATGTGTTAAAAACTTGCTAAACGTTTAAAATAATTAAAAATAGTAATTGGATGTTAGAAATTATGAAATTTTGTACCCAAGGTAATTGACGTGTTCTGAACGCAACGACGAAGTCAGATTTTTCATTTGAATTTTCTAAACTGTCTAAATCGATCATTTAAGTTTCTGGTTAAAGTTTACAAATTGGAACTATTAGGAATTTGATGAAAACATTTAAAATTATCAAATCCTAGTGATGTCTTAGTAGTATGGAGTAGATTAAATGTGTAAACACGTTCTAATATGTGATTGTTTTGTGTGTGTGTGATATTTAGGACCTCGATTCATAAGAGGACGAAATTCTATCATGGTTAAATATCGTTTGGTTGTAGCACTTAAAGGTACACACTTAGACCATACTGTTTATGTGGTTGTGCAAGTAGTGTTGTTTTATTTCTAATCGAGGCATTGTAAATCACATAAGGATTAGACACTTCAAATAATTTGAAAGAAATTAATTGGAAATTGAGAATTTATGTGGTTGTCACCCAAAGGGGTTGACGTTTGGTTGTATTATGTTAACCAAAGGGGTTAACGTATTGGTTTGGATTATTATAATTATTGTTCCCATGGCAGTTTTGGATCATTACGGTCACCATGGGGGTATGCATACTTTAGCCTTTGACGACCCGAACAGGACGGGCAACGTCTTAGGTCGGTGGTTGCCTTGGGATTAGCTCTCCCAAGTGTATTCCTCCAAAAAGATTTGGATTTATACTTGAACGACCCCAACAGGACGGGCAACGTTACAAGTTGAGATTAACTAATAATGAATGTATTAGAGCCTATGCATGCTAGGATAAACATATTGCTTGTGTTCAACCTGATTGATATTTGTATGAAGTCTCTGACGAGTATTGGTTTGTTTCTTTGGAACCTACTGTGTGTTGTCATACGACGACTAGTAGGTTGATTGCAGGTGGGGTCTGGAGTGAGGTCTCGACTTAGAACCCGTAATCATCAAGACTATGCTATTATCTTTTTGTATTGGATTATGAGTAGAAAGAAACTCTGTACTTATGTAACAGGAGATAGTGTAGTTTTCTTTTCGCTTCCGCTTATTTCAATTAGCTTGTCTAGAGGCCTTTAGGCCTGACATATTTCCTTTCACGTTAGTATTGTTTTCCGTTTAGTTATATTTCTTTATCGACGGAACGTTGATGATCCTAGAGAAGACTTTTCTCTAAAGCCCAAGGAGTGAACCAGAATTTGTATTTTCATATGGATTATCGGGTCACTTAAACCGGGCCGTTACAATATGTTATAGTAGGTAATTTACTAAAAAAAGTAAATTGAAAATTAATGTCAACTTAGAGAAACTTTTAGAAAACTTACATAAAAAAATTCCAAATAGTAAAAGAATCTGAAATTTTTTTAAACATTTTTCATGCATTTTTCCGACGTCTATCTTTTTTTTAATAAAAAAACTTAGTATAAGAAGTAATCCGGTTATCGAGTTTACCATGAAAAAATATCACGCCAAGTTGGGATTATTCATGGATAATCAATAGGTAGCATTATTGTAGGAAAATCATAACAATTTTAGTTATTTTAAGTGATTTTTTCTATTTTTTATGGTATGCATGGTATATTATTTTGAATTATAAAGAGTAACTAAAAGTTAATTGTATTAGAGTATTGGTTTCTGAAATTCTATAAATTGGAGTTTTAGTTCTATAAATTTGGTAAATCACATGGTACTACTGCTACATATGATCTATAGTACCGAGGTATATGGAAACATCCATGACAGTCTTATTGATTACCCATACACCTTTTAGAAGAATCATGTGTATAGTTATGTACATTTAACAACATACTTTGTGGAGCTATTATTTTAGGCTGTTTACATTGTGAAGCTAGCATTTTAGAGTCTTTACGTACTTTGTGCAGCTAGCATTTTAGGGTGTTTACATTGTGGAGCTATCATTTTAGAGTTATGGTGTGTTAATGTAACAACACATGTTTTGTTTTGATCAATGGAATAAGTATGTGTACATTGTGGAGCCTTATGACCTTAACAATCCGTTTGGTTATTGGAATTAATTGATGGTAATAGAAATTATTTAAAGATAATATTTTTTTGATATATATCATGTAACATCCATGACAGTCTTATTAATTACCCATACACCTTTTAGAAGAGTCATGTGTAGAGTTATGTTTTTAGAAGAGTCATGTGCAGAGTTATGTACATTTAACAACATACTTTGTGGAGCTATTATTTTAGGTTGTTTACATTGAGAAGCTAGCATTTTAGAGTCTTTACATACTTTGTGGAGCTAGCATTTTAGGGTGTTTACATTGTGGAGCTATCATTTTAGAGTTATGGTGTGTTAATGTAACAACACATGTTTTGTTTTGATCAATGGAATAAGTATGTGTACGTTGTTAAGCTTTATGACCTTAATAATCCGTTTGGTTATTGGAATTAATTGATGGTAATAGAAGTTATTTAAGGCTAAAATTTTTTATGATACATATCATGCAATTTCCATTCCATTAATTGAGTATTTGAAGAAAATCAAATAACTTCATTGTCAGACATTAATTTGCTCCTTGTCAAGATCCTTAGCAGATGAAAATCAAAATGAAAACGAAGCATAAAAGTCACCAGCTAATGATTGTCGCCTTTTGCTTGTCAAAAACGAGGAAGAAAGCGGGGAAAATATGCAACGGGTATCCGAATTTCATTTATTTTGTAGCCCATGACCCGATCCGTAATATATTTTTGTTTTTGAAAATAGAGCCGTAATTTACGATAGTTAATAGGTTATTGAATAGTGGAGCACAACAAAAGTATTAGGCATAAGCTTTATTAGACTTATTGAGAAAGTGTTAGCTAGCGTAGTGGAGAGTAAATAATATATCGTCATGGAACACAATTAGTAAGTCGTGCAAAATATTTTTTTTATATTATTATTATTTTTAAGACGGTCATTAAATCAAAATCGAAATTAGAGTAAATTTTATGTTCACTAATTTGCTACTAATATGGGTGAATAATCACACCTATTGACTAACCATAAATAATTCCAATTTTAGAAGGTTTTTACTAGAGTAAACTCGGATAACTTGATGACCTGTCATAGTAGGTAATTTACTAAAAAAAGTAAATTGAAAATTAATGTAAACTTAGAGAAAACTTTTTAAAATTTACATAAAAAAATTCAGGATAGTAAAAGAATCTGAAATTTTTTTAAACATTTTTCATGCATTTTTTCGACGTCAATCTTTTTCTTAGTAAAAAAACTTAGTATAAGAAGTCATTCGGTTATCGAGTTTTCAATGGAAAAATATCACCCAAAGTTGGGATTATTCATGGTTAATCAATAGGTAGCATTATTATAGGAAAATCATAACAATTTTAGTTATTTTAAGTGATTTTTCCTATTTTTATCGTATGCATGGTATATTATTTTGAATTATAAAGAGTAACTAAAAGTTAATTGCATTAGAGTATTGGTTTCTGAAATTCTATAAATTGGAGTTTTAGTTCTATAAATTTGGTAAATCATATGGTACTATTGCTACATAAGATCTATAGTACCGAGGTATATGGAAACATCCATGACAGTCTTATTAATTACAAATACACTTTTTAGAATAGTCATGTGTATAGTTATGTAAATTTAACAACATACTTTGTGGAGCTATTATCTTTGGTTGTTTACATTGTGAAGCTAGCATTTTAGAGTCTTTACATACTTTGTGGAGCTAGCATTTTAGGGTGTTTACATTGTGGAGCTAGCATTTTAGAGTTATGGTGTGTTAATGTAACAACACATGTTTTGTTTTGATCAATGGAATAAGTATGTGTACATTGTGGAGCCTTATGACCTTAACAATCCGTTTGGTTATTGAAATTAATTGATGGTAATATAAAGTATTTAAAGATAAAATTTTTATAATATATATCATGTAACATCAATGACAGTCTTATTAAGATTATTTGGAATTAATCACCTATAGATTGAGTAAACCATTCCTTTATTATCATTTGGAAGCAATCTTGAACTCCTAATGGAGATCCATGATTGAATACAAACCAAAGATCACTCCATTTCATGGTATCTTGGTTTACAACCAATTCAAGCAAATACACCATGCTTGTAATAGACAAATTATTGTACCAAAGATAAATGTGAGTCCGGCCAAGCCTAGACTATATTTGATCTCGACCTCTACTATCTGCTATTCTGCCTACTAAGATTATTTACTTTTTGATCATTATTCACTTATCTCTCTTATTTTATATTTTATCGATCTATAAGTTGAAACATTATTAATATCAACTTTTCATAAGTTTTAATTATGCACAATTAAAAATATTAAGGGTTAAACTATTGCTTTAGTGTTAGAATATACTCCCTACAATTCTTATAAGTTGTCCCATTTAGTTTTTTGACACTATTCATCGATCACTCTTAATTTGTATTTTATTCTTAATCTAGACGTTAAATCTTGTTGAATTCATCTCAATGAAAATTTTATTAAAACCAAATTTTTATAATTTTTAATTATTCACTATGAGAGATATTTAGAATTCAATTAGTGCATTGGATGGTTTGCCAAACCTAAATGGGACAACTTAATAGAATTGGAGGACAACTTAATAGAATTGGAGGGAGTATAACATATCCTGGGACCTCAACCATCAGTTTAAATTTTTAGTTGAATCGGTTCCTTGACATGGTATCAGAAACATTATTTTTGTGGAATTTACCTCCTACGTTCACATAGAAACTTGTGCAAGTCAAAAGACACGGTAGTAGTTGTTGATTGCAAGGAACACAATGGATTAAGGAAAGCAACAAAAGATGATGATTGATGCATAAGCAAAACAAAGAATCTCATTCTTATGATAACTCATTTCAATTGCATGTATAAATACAAGATTTATAACATGCTAAGCTACATACCCAAATATTCTCTCTTTGTCAAGTGGCATTATATATAAAGGGAAAATTTTTATTTGTAAATAAACCAAAAAAAAAAGGAAAAAAGAGACAGAAAAATGGTTCTGTCAAGAATTGAGACAGTAGAGGAGACAGAAGCACATATTATTAGCTCTGTGTTTGCTTCAAGATACGCTCATGAACCTCTTCCCAAGCATGCTCTCTTCTATTTTTACTTTTAAATAACTACTTCCTTTGTGATGAATGATGATGTTTTATACAGTAGTTCTAAAATACTCGCTACATTATGATTATTAATACAATTTATCGTTTAAGCTTATGTTATATATATTGTTAATGGTTGTTTATTGGATTAATTGTAATAAGATAATGTGAGTAAGGCTAATAAGGTAAACAATACATACTATAAATAGAAATGAGACTAAATGGTAATTTAACCCTATTTGAAAATGACGCTTATAAGGTGAATATGTTGGTAATAATAATTTTTATAAAATAATTGGTTGAAGGTATAAGATGCCGAAGAAGTCAATCCCAAGAGAAGTGGCGTACCAAATCATACACGATGAGCTAATGTTGGATGGTAACCCAAGGCTTAATTTGGCATCCTTTGTCACAACTTGGATGGAACCTGAATGTGATAAGCTCATGTCTGAAGCCATCAACAAGAACTATGTCGATATGGACGAGTATCCTGTCACTACTGAGCTCCAGGTACGCTTACTTTATCGAACGTGCGTTTATGACACTTTTACGCGCTTGTTAAGAGAGTACAACACGGTCTACATGACTATAGTATCGTAGCGTATTAGCAATCATCATAAGATTTTCAATCTACCAAAGCACTCCATTTGCATCATAAAAGTGTAGAGGCCTAGTTGAGTTCATGTTGTGTATACTTGGGAATGTTTGGAACGAATCCCCGACTAATCAAAAGTTTAAATAGTGAGTAGTAAATAATAATCAAGTTAGTTTTGTCGAAACCACAAAGCGTTGTACGTGGGCACACCAAATTGCGAGAAAAAAGCTAGCCATGCTCACGAGTCACCACTTTCATAGGTCGTTGTACTTGTAATCAGGTCTAGTTGAGCTCGTGTTATGCATGTAATTAACTAGAAATCTTTCAAATTCCCAAATTCTCTAACCTCCATATCCCTGACCCTGAATCTGCAGAATAGGTGTGTAAATATGATCGGGCGCTTGTTTCATGCACCATTAGAGAATAGCAAACATGGACAAGCAGTCGGAGTGGCAACAGTGGGGTCATCGGAAGCAATAATGTTGGCCGGATTAGCTTTCAAGAAGAAATGGCAAAATCAAAGAAAAGCAGAAAGGAAGCCCTATGATAGACCAAATATTGTAACTGGCGCCAATGTCCAGGTACACAATTTCCCGAATTTCAACACTTCACATTTTTGGTGTACAGTAAGCGCACAATCAACTTTGTAGAAATCTCCTTCGCTAATTCGTAGGTGTAAACATTTCATTACAGCAATGTCATTAAGTGAATTCCATCTAGACAGAGTCTAAAGGGTCGAATATATGCAATCTTACCCTTATAATAGCAACACAGGTTGTTTCAGACTGACCCTTGATATGAATTGTTATCTCATATCATCATCTTCTACCTCACAGGTGTGCTGGGAAAAATTCGCAAGGTACTTTGATGTAGAGCTGAAAGAAGTGAAGCTAACTGAAGGTTGCTATGTGATGGACCCCGTGAAAGCGGTCGAATTGGTGGATGAGAACACAATATGTGTGGCTGCTATTCTAGGATCATCCCTTAACGGAGAGTTTGAAGACGTCAAGCTGTTGAATAACCTACTTGCCAAAAAGAACAAGAAAACCGGGTAAGTTTTTAACATCAGTGAACTGTCCTAGATTCAAATCAATCCCTTAATCCCTTCTCTTTTTCACTAGTTATGTCATGCGAATGCCAGATGGAACACTCCAATACACGTAGATGCAGCAAGCGGAGGATTTGTGGCACCATTTGTATACCCAGAGCTCGAATGGGATTTTAGACTACCGTTGGTGAAGAGTATAAATGTAAGCGGCCATAAGTATGGTCTTGTTTATGCCGGAGTTGGGTGGGTCCTCTGGAGGAGCAAAGAAGATCTTCCCGAGGAGCTAGTCTTCCATATCAACTACCTTGGCGCTGATCAACCTACATTTACTCTTAATTTCTCGAAAGGTATTGCGAATAACATACACTATGCCGATGACTTTCGGGACAGGGGGGGAAAAGAGGGTCTGCCCTGAATTAGACTACTTACATGACTTACCGACATGCAGGAGCAAGCCAAATTGTCGCACAATACTATCAGTTCCTAAGGCTGGGATTTGAGGTATGCGTCTTCGACTCTTCTTTCTACTTCTAGTCTAGAAGAGCTGATCAAAGCTCCCGATTCAGTCACCGATTTGCATTCCAAATACACTTGTTGGGGAAAACAAGCTATCAGCCTAAAATCGCCTTTCCATAATCAACTGTATCCAAAGGCCGAAAGTAGCAGAAACCTGCAACATTTCTACTAAAAATATCTAAATTTTTACTTCATCAGCAGAATTAATTACAACTTGCATAGCTAAAGAGCTGGAAAACAATTTATTTGACTTAAAATAGAATTAGAGATTAGAGGTTCCAAAAACTGCTAAAAACCAACATTAACCATAAAGTCAATATATTCAAGAACTTACCCAAATGAAATTATGTCTTCTAATTTAACCACATGAAATCTCCTTGATTGTTGGGTGAGGGGACGTGTTTGATAGTTATAGGGGGTATTTGGTAAATGACTTTTAACTTGACTTTGAGTTTAGGCTTTCTGGTTGCAAATAGGTAAAAAAAGCGTTTTTGGTAAATGTCGTTTAAGACAGCTAAAAAGTCGGCTATCAAGCTAAAACCAAAAAGTTACTATGATTAGAGTTTTCATACAGCCAACAGCCAAAGACCAACAACAATGAGCATTAATTTCACACAACACTTTACCGCATAAAAAGAAGATTTTTGCTACGCTAACAGTAATTTAATTCTATAGGGGTACAAAAATGTCATCAAAAATTGCATAAATAATGCAAGAACACTCCAAAAAGGATTGCAGAAAATGGATAGATTTGATGTCGTCTCGAAAGAACAAGGGATACCACTTGTGGCCTTTGCCTTCAAAGACGAGTATAAAAGTCTCGCATTTGACCTCTCAAAAGCCTTGCGGCACTATGGATGGATTGTACCAGCATACACAATGCCCGCTGACATTGAGCACGTCACAATCCTCCGGGTTGTGGTCAGAGAGGACTTCGGGAGGCAAATGGTCGACAAACTACTCTCACACATACAACAAGCACTAGTAGAACTCAAAGAACCTGTTCCAAGGATTAGTTTCACAGTGGAAGTCCAACCAAGCGAAGGTGATACAAGTGGCTCGTTGCACATACCAGAAACCTCGGTTCATTGGAAGAAAGACAAGCAAAATGTGATTCATAAGGACGTAAAAGTAACAGGCGAAAAGACCAAGGGTGTCTGTTAAATTCCATGTTAGCAACTTAGCATAGAAGCCCTCAATCTATGATATTAAGAACTGAAAAGTACTGTATTATTTCTATAATGAAATAGAATAAAATACATATAATTCTGAAAATGGACTCTATAAATATTAATAAGCCTTAAACCCAACATATAGGGTTGGCTACATGATCTAAAACAAATCAAAATGAGGGATCACATAAAGATCGAAAACACGAGAAAATTTGAATGACATTATTGCCTTTTCTTCACGGTATTAGCTTTCTTGGTACTGGTTAATGGTTGAGATGACTCAACAGTGTTTTCGGAATTGCTAGGATTATCAATTGCAGAAGATTCAAACGAAATACTTTTAGAGTAAGTTCTGATCCTGAATGAGATAAGAATACTAGACATTATCCCGATAAGTGGGAAAATATATGAAGAAAGCTTTGATTTTTGAGAGCCGGATGCTGAAGCAACAGCAGCACCAGCAAGACTTCCGATAGAAGTATTTTGCAAAATCATCGGCAAGCAGCCAATAATGGTAGGAAGAAGAAAATCCACAAAAAATCTGACCTTAGTAGCAGCCATAGCATAATTGATGACATAAGAAGGGACGGGAGAAAACCGGGCAAGAAGGACGAATTTCCAACCATCTTGCTCCACACCTTTGGCGAGCACGTGAAAATGCTTGTTACTCTGCACCCACTGCCTTGCTGAACTTGAACTCATGAAGACGAGCCTAAGAATATGAACATAAAAAGCAATATTAATGATTTATGGGCAAGAAAAGTAATGAACATATGTTGTAAACTAATAAGTAATAACCATGAAATATGATGCATAATATTGCAAACTTATTACTCCGTAACATTAAAAGTAATCCATTGATTTAACTTTGGGAGATCCAAGCACACAAATCAAATAAGATGATGAAAAGCAGGGAAAATGAAAAGCTCATGAATTTATCTGAACTGAAAGTATAATAATCAGCTTCCTAATCGTCCATGGCCATAAAGATAGATTCAAATATAGCGAGCACTTAAAGTGTTCTGAACCGCAAGGCTGACCAAATGGCTTATTCCCTATTCATGATCAAAAATTTGGCTCTAGAATAGTAAAATTAAATACTACCTCCTATTCAATCCATTAGTTCCATTCAGTTTTCACACTTGTCGAGGCAAAATTTTAACCCTAAATATCTCTAATTGTTCTTAACTAAAAATTATAAAAAGTTGACATTAATAATCTTTGTATTGAGACAAATCAAACAAGTTCTCACATGACTATGTTTTAACTCATAGATTAAGAAAAAATACAAATTAAGAGAGAGAAGTAAATAGTGACAAAAAAGAAATGGGACTAAAGGGTAGAATAAAAGGGAGTATAAAAGAAGAGATACCCTCTAGAAACATTTTGAATACAAAAACCATATGCGAATAAGTACATTCAATACATAGTAGGCTCATTTGTTTGAAGACCGCAACCACAATTACATATCTTATAACTTGACTATCATTACACTAATGTATTCACCTCTAATTAATTAAAGGAATTGCAATTTGCAAGGGTTTCATGCAATACAACAAAAAAAGGATGAAACCCACAAGCGAATAATATGTTTTTTTTGGAGACTATTCCTTGACCTGCATAACTGTTCTGGAATATGAAGTCCGATTCACTGAGTTGTGACTTTGATGGATTTAATGTTTAGAGTAACAACAAAACAATCCAATTAGAAAATTGTAATCAATTTGCTATAGGGGTATTCTAGGAAACACAACACCAAAGCTAATTTAACTCTATTAGAAGAATTCCACAAACTCCTTCTGTAAGTGCTCGTCGCTTTATTGCCCGTCCCAAACCCAGATAAAGGAGGAAGGTCAATTGTAGGTAAGTAATAACCAGCCTAGTAAAACTTAGTCAAATCCCATGGTCATGAACCAAAATTCAATTCTTGTGTGGGCGTCTCCTACTTAGCGAAGCATTGCACTTCTTAGGCTTAGGAGTGGTGAAAAGTATGCAAAGGTTGCTAGGTCGCTATATTGCCCGAGTATGGTGTCAAATGAGTAAGGATAGCTTACTCATACTCAGATGTCGTCCAAAAACGATGCTCCACATGGTGCGAATGTGGTATCAAATGAGTTAGAGAACATAGGGTTTAAGCATGGAGATTAAGAAAAATCAAGGGTCTTAGGTAAAGAATGAGATCTTAAAACATTGATAGCTTGACTCGAAGATTTTTGGAGCTTTCCAAAGCTAGTGGATATTATGGAAATGAGGAAAATTCACATTTTATGTTTACAAGAAACAAAATGAGTTAGAGACAAACGATAGTAGGTGAAAGACAAGAATAAAAATTGTGGTGCCCGGAACAAGATAAAAATTCAAATGGAGTTGGTGTTATTGTGGATGAGCGAACATCTACGGATGTAGTAGAGGTATGCAAGAAGAAAGATAAGATTATAAGAGTGAAAATTGTATATGGTAAAGAGATTTTGAATCTCATAAGTGCCTATGCACTGCAAGTGGGATAGAGGAATAAATTAAAAGGAAATTCTGAGAAGATCCCAATGATATGATGCAAAACACACCAATGAATGAGAAGCTCTAAATCAAAGGTGATTTGAATGGGCACAAAGGGTATGTCACAGTGGGACAAAGATGAAAACTTGTACCATTCAAAGATTTCAGGAGAATTAGGGGTAGTTTCGTGGTTACAACAAGTTATCAAAGTAACAAGAGAAGTACTTTTGTAGATTACTAAAAGCAATTCATCGTATGAGACAAATGATGGAATGCTATAGGGCTAGAAAAGGGACTTGTACATGGTTATCATTGACTTAGAAAAAATATACAATAAGACACCAAGAGAAGTACTTTGGTGGACAATAACATAGAGGTATTTCCAAGAAATACATTAATATAGTGCAACATATATATCAAGAAGTAAAGATGAATGTTAGGACATGTGGAGGGGAAATAGAGCATTTTCCAATCAGATAGCCTTCATTAAGGCTCAACCCTAAGCTCCTTTCTTTTTACAACAATCCTAGATGAGATAACTTGATTGCTACAAGTAGACATGCTTTGATGCATGGTATTTGCTGATTACATTGTTTTAGTAGATGAGACCAAGGAAGTGTAAATGCTAAGTTAGAACAATAGAGACAAGAGTTGGAATCACGAGGTTTCACCTTAAGTCAAAGCAAGAAAAAGTTTATGGAGTGTAACTTTAGCACAAACAAGATAACGAGAGACATTATAAAGCTAAAAGAGAAAGAAAATGCTCTAAGTGGATACTTTAAACTTAAATACCTCAGGTCCATATTTCATAGAAGAGACATTTAAGTTTGCTCCATACACCTCACACTATAAAATTTCTAATACTTATAAATTGATATATGCAAAAGCATAACGCTGTATCAAAAAGGGTGATGCAAAAAAATCCAAATTTCTACACAAAGAGAGAAACTCGATCTGCAATGGAATTTATTCTTGGGACATTCCACATAGTAGCATTCAGTTTTCATGAAATGTCAGTGGTAGCACGTTTTTTAGAAAATTTCACATGGTAGCATCCAATTTATGCACTATCTAATTACCGTAGCACTTTCCGTTAAGCTCTTACATCATTTTGTAAATTTTTTCCACATGTTAGCATCCAACTTTTGAACTTTACAATGCCAATAATTTTATTAGTGCTTGAGATGCACCTTTTGAACTTTATAATGCCAACAATTTGAATGAAAACAAAATTATTACAACATTTATGGGCATTAATGAATTAAACGTTAAAATGGTGAATTAAACATTTGAGAACAAAAATTGGATGCTACCACGTGAGAAAAACTTACAAAATGATGAATTAAACGGAATTTAACAAGAACTTAACGAAAAATGTTACGGCAATTAGATAGTGCATAAACTGGATGATACCATGTAGAATTTTCTTACAAAAGTATTACCACTAGCATTTCATGAAAATTGAATGCTACCATGTGGAATTTCCCTTTATTCTTTCTAATACGCCCAACCAAGATTCTCAAACATTCCAAAACAATCAAAGAACACAATTGATATTTGTCTTGGGTTCTACACATACAAACCATAAACCCTGTACAATCTCCTATCTTACACTAGTCCATCACCCTTCATTCTACTTCAGTAGATGCATCAAGAAATAAAAGGGATCTTATCTCTGTGCATTCTTATTCTCATAGTATGTATCTCGTGGTATTTGGATTCACCTATCTGTCGAGCACAATCCAATTTGCAAATTAGTCGACTGACGGTTAATAAGGTATTGCCAAGCTCCTCGTTCCCTAGTATCGAACATCACATCTAATCCTCATTAATTAGATTTTGAATGTCACAAAAGAGTTTACAAACACACAAGACACTCCACCTCTTTCAAATGAATAAATACTAAGCCTGAATTAGTTGATGAAACAGACACAAACTGAGAAAATCATACTCCAATATTAAATGGAAAATGATATACTTCTACTTCATAAGCTAAAAATAGAAATATCAAACATTTATTATACCAATTGTGTGTAATTTAGAATAAATTTTCAGCTTAATTTTATTTTGAGTAATAGGAGTATAATTAATACTATACACAATCCTACATTCATCATAATCAGAATAAAATTTACATAAACCTGAAATATTGTTTAACTGACTGTATTTTCAAAGATGAACACAATCTTTACACAAACCCAAATCTTCCCAATACAAATGCAAATGAAAACAATTTCACCAACAAATGCATCAAAGCAAAATACTTGAATTTCAAACATTAATAAAAAAAACACATCAAACAACAATAATATCTCAACACATAAATCACAATAAAACCCACAAAAAATCAAAAATGAAATTAAAAATACAATCTTGAGAAACAAAAATGAAAAGGATATGTATACCTTCCAATCCAAAAGGAGAGAGAAGCAGCAAGAACTTTAGCAGAAAAAACACAAAGAACAGCAGGAAAAAACCCAAAAAGAAGAGATGCAGCAGCTTCAAAGAAAACAGCAGAAGGCAAACAAAGAGCCAATGTTAAAGTATGAACACCCACATAAGCTGGAATTGCCCAAATTCCTAATTGATCTGATAATCTCTTAAAAACCTCCATTAATGCATCTTTATCTAACCCATAATTCTTGCTTACTTCTTTTCCTGTAATAATTCCTACTACTACTACAACTCCTACTCCCCATTTTCTCCACCCCATTTTTTTCTTCTGATCTGATTCAATTACCACTAATTAAAATGAAAGATTCGGGCTTTTTCCCCAGATGAAACAAAATTTGTTGAAAGATTACGTGTTGAAAAGTTGGGTTTTCTTTGGGGATGTTCAAGAAAATTAAGGAACTTGCAACAATAATATATGACAGAGATGGGTCGTAATTAGACCTGGGAAAATTTGATCCGACCCGAAAATGAACCCGGGACCCGACCCGACAAAACCCGAACCCGACCGACCCGAAAGCGACTTAATCCGAAACATGACCGACCCGATAATTACCCGACCGAAAATGACTCGACCGAAAATCGACCGGAAACCGACCCGTTTTGACAGATTTAATATCAATTTTTAGAGTAATTTCAATGTTAGAATTCATTTCAAATAAAATTTTAGTTTTCAAAGTATCTCAACATATTGAGTATATCACTTGAACCCTAAAACTCATCAATAGATCTCAAAAAACACGTATTTAACGTCTTTTTAGCCATCGTAATTATTTTTCTTTAAAAACAGGACGTTATAATCATCTTAATTGAATACATGTATCTTGTTAAATCAGTCAAATGAGTTTTTAATTCTTCTTCTACATTTCAGTAAGCAAATCAATATAATTTATACGAACGTTTCGCACGTTTGAATGAGCTTTTCAAAAAACGAATGTCGCTACCCTAAATTATAAAACGCGTATCTTATAAGACGAAATAAGTACTTAGTTAGTTGTATATCTTTCCAACATGAAAATTGTGAAGATAATTTTAACATCATTTTTGTCTAACGTTACAATTATAATAAACAAAATAACTTTTATAAAGCGCGTATCTTACAAGTCTTTCAAAATAAGTATTAATTCCCCTATTTTTCTTGCACTTAAATGAACCTGACATACCAACTATTTTTTGAAAATCGTACATGTAATTTCTCTAATGATTTTTTTTAGACATTTTAATGATTTTTTTTTTTATGTTGAATTAGTCGATTGGATATTCTAATGTTTTATGGTAACCCGTTGGGTCAATCCGAACCTACCCGAAACCCAGAGTGATCCGACCTGAAACTGACCTGATCCGAAACTGACCCGACCCGAAAATGACCCGACCGAAATTGATCCGACCCAAAACCCGACCGACCGACCGTTTTCCCAGGTCTAGTCGTAATTGTATTTGTTGTCAGAAGTGAAAATTTGAAGAAAATAAACTTATTTCGAAAAAAATTTTTAAAATAAGTTTTGGAAAAACTTATTCTTCAAAATAAGCGTTACTTTTTAATGTTAAGGTATTTGGGAAAATAAAAGTTGGTCAAAGAATTTTCGCTATTAGTAACTGCGGACCATATACTAATAAAAGCTTAGATTAAGATATATGGGAAAACAATCGTCTACTCTTATTAACAGCGGACTATTAACATTTAAAGTCAACGACACTTAAAAATGTCAACAAAAATCAATTCAATCACCCGTGTTAGTAAGAGCAGGCGATTACTTGACTGACTTTTTTTTAACTCAATTTAAGTAATCGCTCGCTATTAGCAATAACTAACATTACCATACTACTTATTTTGGAAAATAATTTTCCAAGCTCATTTTGAAAATCTTTTAGAAAAAAAAAAAACTTAATTTGTTCAAATTTTCTCTTAAAGACAGATTTTAAGTTCTAATGCTTTTGGGCTTCTAGTTTGTTTATAGGTTTGTTGTTTCAACGAGTCTGGTTATTCATCAAAGTTTCAACAACCCGTCTTGTATAAGATAATTTCAACTTGAGACGGATCTATATAAAAGGCTCATTCATAAAAAAAACAATGAAAATTAAATTCCCCCTAATATAAGAAACGGTTTTTTCTAATAATTTAGGCTAATCCAATTAAAGTCGTTTTACGATGAGACGACATAAAAAAGAATCAGTGTCATTCAACAACATTTGTTACTTCAGAGTTAAGACCGTCTCTTTTAGGATTTTTTTTAAAAAAGTAATGAAATAGTTTTTTTTTTTTTTTTTTTTATCAAAATGCATTTATTATTTTTCAAATAACTGTTAAACTTCCATTTCCCTCTCTCCCTTGCTTTCAATTACTCCTCTATTAACAACCCTTTAATCTCCTCAAACAATTGAAACTATCTTCCATTTTCCTCTTTCTCTTTAGGCATTCAATTCCACCACATCTTTGGTTTTTAATCGAACAAGAAGGTTCCCTTCAACTTACCAAGGTATTTTTTGTTTGAATCATTTATTTTTTTTACATATAAAGTATTGTTTGTCAAATAATCGGATTTTTTTAATATGTTCATTTGTTATTGAATAATTTTTTTGATATTTATTGTAATGTTAGGTTTAAAACATGGAAAGAATTTATGATGATGATGTGTTCTCAAATGTATTTCAATAGAAGAACAAGAAGGTTTCATATCAAAAAAAAATGGCTTTATATTTTGATTTAAGTTTGTAGTTTAATAAATTATTAGTTGGCTTTATAATGTACTTAAGTTAGCATTATTACATGTGTCAGTCGTTATTATAAATCCGTTGTGTTTGATATAAGTGTTGTATTATTACTAGTTAGATACCCGTGCAATTATAATTATATATGACTTGTAAATTGAATTTATGAAGTTTAATGACCATTGTTAAAAGTATTCTTTAAAATATTGGATAAATCAAGTTGTAATTAGACAACTTTTAAAAATTAAAAGATGATAAATATTTTAAACGATCTTATTAAGTAATAACTTTTTCTTGATATAATAGAACAATTTTCAAATAATTGGGTATAATGTAAATATTTGTGCAAGTAAATAAATTAAACATATAAGAAAAACCTTATATTGTCAGTAATAATTAAATATTTGATTTACAAAATGTTTTTGGTTTACAGAAAATATCTCACATAACTAATGTATCAAATTTTTTTTTTATTTTAATAATTACTTATTAATAACTAATATTAACAAAAAGTCACCTAGATTTATTTTGATTGATTTGGTGCCACTATCAGGCTATCACTAAATGTTGGGTCAAAAAGAGAAATTTTTTTTAAAGCTAAGGGTCGAATGCATGACCAACTATTATAATAATCCTTATTAGTTTATTCTAAAAAGCTAAGAAATTTACAAATTATCAAATAATTGGGTATAATGTAAATATTTTGTGTAAGTAAATAAATTAAGCATATGAGAAAGACCATATACATCTAATATTACCAATAACAATCAAATATTTGATTTACAAAATCTTTTTGAGTTACGGCCTTACAGGAAATATCTTACAAAACTAATACATCAAACATTTTTATTTAATAATTATTTATTAATAACTAATATTGAAAAAAAAGTCACACATTTTATTTTAATTAACTTGGTGCCTCTATTAGGCTGGAGTAATACTAATATAATAATTTTAAAGCTAAGAAATTTATAATTTTATTTTTAAAGACTTGTCATATAGTATTGCTTTTAGGTTGGAGTAAGTTATTTAAAAAAGTGACTAAAACTGACTAAATTAATATTGGTTATTATTTTTATTGTAATTAATGTATATTTGTATATTAGCCACTTACTCGATAATTTATTTATCAACCTCATTTAGTAAACATTTTAGTATATAGAATGATGACAAATAATATACAGTATAAATAAAGAGGCATGCTCAATTTAGAGGTAGAAGATGTCACAGCGATTTTTATTAATATATAGAAGATAAATCTTACATAGAAAATTTATTTTCAATCTTATTAAAATCACATCTAATATTCCAACGCATATAAAGGGAAGAAAATTTGTTTCCAATATTACTAAAATCATATATAATATTCCAACAAATGTAAAGATATAAATCTCTTTAGTTTTAAATAGGCAAAATTAATAGTCAAACTTATTGCAATAACATGCATTAATATATATAGTTCGGTGTTATAGTATCATATTGTTAGTGTTTAAATATAATTGATTTGGTATCATAACATTATATAATTGATTATTTGATACTATACAGTTGATATAATAGTTGGACATAATATAAAGTTGGAATGATAATAGTAGCAAAATTATCAATGATACTAATTTATTTTATTATCAATGATACCCTCGTATTATCGATCGTCTTAAAATCATAATCTTTTTAAATTTTTTCTGTTCAAAATCGTCCAAAACTGTTAACGTTCTTTTATATTTTAAATTGAAAAATAAAGGATAAAGAGAAAAAGTTAACGATTTTGGACGGAAAAAGTTGAAAAAGGTTACGGTTGTAAGACGCTCAATAATA
The DNA here is from genome assembly GCF_026212465.1 of Amaranthus tricolor. Lineage (NCBI taxonomy): Eukaryota > Viridiplantae > Streptophyta > Magnoliopsida > Caryophyllales > Amaranthaceae > Amaranthus > Amaranthus tricolor. The sequence continues at coordinate 10,074,271 of NC_080055.1, forward strand.
CTAGGATACCGTTGATAATAAAAAAAATCTAAGGCTACCATTGATAAAGTGCCAAAACTCAGGGTAACCATTGACAATTTTCCATACTATTATATAGAAAAAATTGATACAAATAATCTAATCTTTCACCCATCCCGCTGTAAATAATCTAATATTATATAGCAAGTTAAGGGCAAATGTTGAATTATTAAAAAATAATCTAAATGTAGAATTATTTACATCAAATAAGGGAAAGCTTGAATTATTAATATCAATTTTTCTATGATGTGTGTAATTTGGGGTATTTGGTGTTCTTGAACCGAACTCTTTATTTGTTGTAGTCAGTTGCCTTTTTTTCTCAAAATGTGCTTAATCCTTTTTTTTTCGTCCTTTAGTGACTGATTTTTCTTGATATAGCACCACAAATTTAGAACTTTGTTATGAATGGTGTGACTTGAGTGCACGTTTGGTGTGTGCATTCATGTGTGACTCTTGGGTTTGGAATTAAATGAGTATGTTAATGTAGGTGTATTAAGTTGAGTCATGATGATTGTGGTTTATGATAATGATTAAGAGTATGGATTAATGAGGTAATGAAGTATGAGTTATTCATGGGAGTTATGGGACTTAATGAAGAAGTGCAAAGGTATAATTCAAGATATTCTACTATGCAAGTCGAGCGATACTGTCAGAAGCCTTCTGAAGTGCAGCTCGACCAACTCACTCGACCGAGCGAGCTCAGAATGGGTCGAGCGAGCATACATAATGCAACCAGAAACTTCCTGTAGTCCGCTCGACCAAACCGCTCGACCGAGCAAGCTCCTGTTTTGGTCGAGCGAAGCCTCTGATACTCCTAGGATGCTGTTTTTTACTCTTCAAGTACTTGGGGATGTTTCATTATCATTTATTCATAGTTTTAATGTACTTAATGTTACTTAGTGAGATCTCTCCTATAAATAGAGAGCTCTCATTCACACATAAAGAATCATACACAAAAATACACCCCAAGCCAAACACTAGCCTATATCTCTTCTCTATTGTAATTCTCCATATTTGAGAGTTCTTGAACTCCTTTGATAATATAAGAGATACTACACACTGGAGGACGTAGCTTAAGTTGGGTGAACCTCGTTAAATTTTTGTGTCGTTTTATTGCATTACTTTCTCCTACAAACATCGATATCATTGATAGCTTAATTTGTTTGTCACAAAACCTCATACATTCGATCTTGGCAATATTGGAGTTTGAAACACATTATTCGAACTCTAATATAACATCGTTTTTCAAACTTGATACAAAAGATTGCAATTGCTTTTCTTGAACTAAGTCTTCTTGCAAGGTTATTAACTTTTCAACATCTTCGTATGCATTATGATAGCTCCTCAACAACCTTCTAAGCATCTTTATTGTGTTGTGATTTCATAACCAAATTGTACAATTTTCGTCCTATGCCATGCTTCCATTGTAATGACATTAACTTTTGATTATTGTCATTGTTTATGATACAAGGTTCGTTTTGATCGCTGAACAACTTCTCCCATACATCCTTCTTAGAAACTTATGTCCATTGTGGAAAGACATATTTTTCAGGGATTTTTAATATGGAATGGTTATGAAGTATGCGCAAACAATAACACAACCAACCACATGCCTCAAAATTTTTTGCATATGCACTTAACATTCACTTCACCTTGTAGGTTCATATATGTTACGGTTTGTGGACACTCGATATTGTCTTCTATCCACACCCTACAAGATATAAGTAGTTAACACAATTTAAGATATCGTAACATAATAACTAACATATTTTCTAACATGTCAAATACTAACTTCACTATGTTTTATCACGAATTGCAGTAGGATATAATACCTAACTAGTAAACATATATTTTATGAACATGTTGTAATACCGACTATAATACTAACTACAAGGAATTATATAATTTATGAACATGTTTCAATACCAGCTTATTAAAGTTTAAATACCACTTAGAAGACCAATTACAAGGTATTATAATAGCAATTATAATGTATTTTAATACCAACCAATAGTATTTCAATGTCAGATTCAATGTATTATACTAACTACAAGGTATTTTAATACGAGCTATAATGTATTATAATAACAACTACTATATAATGATAATACCAACAACCAAGTATCTCAATGCCAAATTCAAGATATTGTAATACTAACCATAAGGTATTATAATACCAACACTAATGTATTATAATACCAACTTCAAGGTATAAATGTATGATAATACCAACTACTAAGTATTTCAGTGCCAAATTCAATGTTATAATATTAATTACAAGGTTTTATAATACAAACTAATGCATTGTTGTCTTCTTGAACAATCCTATTTTATTCATCAAATTCTATCATTATATCTACCATTTATAAACCTTAATGTAATGAAATAATAGAATTTAACATGAAATTCATATAATAGCAACTTTAAATTGTTATGTAATCAAAAATATCCATACAACAGCAATATGAGATTTTTAGTTATGCAAATTAACAGGAACAAATAACCAAAATTGAAACTGTTATATTACCAACTTTATAGTTTCTTAATATCTACTATAATAGGTTATAATAACAATTGTATTAGGTCAAGATACCAACTGTAAAACAAACATTTGATATTCTTAGTTTACCTTCATACAAACAAATGGTGTTGTTGTCTTCTTGAACATCTCTATTTTGCCCACTTAATTCTATCATTTTGCAAATCATTGATGAACCTTAATTTATTAAACAAAAATTAATCAATGTAACAGTTCCAACTATATAGGATCATATTACCAACTATGTATAGTTATAGATAATACAAACTATTGTATGGTAAAATACCAACTGCAAAAATTACCTTCCAATAAGCAAATGACATTGTCTTCTTGAACATCATTGTTTTGTTCATTATATTCTCTCATCATATCCACCATTGATGAACCTTTATTGAAACAGCCCAAACTAACGTAAACAGTATAATAATACTGTCCACAACACAGTGGAAGACTTATAGTGGTCTGGACTGAATCCGACCTGTAATTCGATGATCACAGCAAACTAATATCAGAGTTATTTAAAACTTTTTACCTAAATAAGTGAATACTATCTACAACATATTATGAAATTAATACAATTTAAATTACAAATATCTAATTTACAAAATGTATTTCAAAAAGAAGTCCTCGCCTCGCCGGTAACACATAATACATGTAGGCATTCTCTCCACAGCAAAGCTAACCTGAAAATGGATCTATCCCCCGTAAGGAATAGGCCCCATCAAAGACTGTCAACAAGTAAATAGTTGAGTAATCCGACAAACTTTTACATTTATATACAAGTCGTTAATAGACATCTTCAATTATATTCTTTATTTGCTCAATTGGTAACTCTTTATAAAAGATGAATTTATCAAAACCCAAACTCTTTTAAAAGGCCGTTTGGTATCGATATAAATACGACTAAGAACCTTTGGTTCATAGTGAATCAAAACACGACTATAACTTTAGAAGTTAATAGCGAAAATCAAAATGCGGCTATTACTTTACAAGTCATTTGCGAAACAATACGGCAAATGAAACATATGATTTCATTTGGGAAACAAACAAAACTTTATATACCAAACACATTTATTCAAATCTCATATTAAAACAATGATATAACAACACTTAAAAACGTGAGAATATATGGACCATCAGGAAGTAGACTTGATCTAAATCCTGAGAACACGGGTGATCTTCATCACCGAAAATATGATTTTTGCAAGAACGAAATGGGATCAGGGGCTCGAGACCAATCCGAATAACCATTACCTATTATCAATGTAGCAGGAGCGGCACTCTCGATACATAATTAACATTAATAATTATACTTAAGATAAATAATGCGGAAGTGTAAAACGCCAAACTGCTAAAAACCATTTAAACTAAAACCGTTCAAAACATAAGTTAAAAAAAAAAAATCTTACAACTGAGAAAATATAAAATAAGGTTTGCTTAAATACGATAAAAAAACATGAGTACAATATAGTCATCAAAGTCATCAAGTAAAATCAATGCAGTTAAGTCCTCGATAGAATAATTAAAGTTGTGGCCTGGATCGAAACCTGAGCTAAATTTTCCTGCAAAATACTGTCATCCATAATACGGATGACAGCCGATTAAATCGGTCAGCGATAAAGCCGAGTATAATTTTCTCAACAAGCTTATGATGCGATAGTTAAATCATGCTTACAGAATAATCATCAAGCACAATATAGAAGGCTATTACTCATTATTGACCTTTACTAAGCCACTAAGTTACATTCTCAATACTTGCAGAAGTTCATTACTGCTACTAAATACTTGGTAACCTTAATGCTTATTTAATCAAATTCAATTAAGCCTCATAACTTTACCATCATAGCACATCACAAGATCACAACAATAATGACAATTGATATATGTAAGGGTCTGGTTAGGTGAGGACTGTAGTCCTAAACCCTAACTATGGTGGGAGTCGTCACTTCTCTCAATACTGTTATGCTCGAGACTTCACAGGATGAGTTTTTCTCGGACCCCCTGTCTGATACCGCATTTTACGTGCCGGCTAACACGGACGCTGAGATTTTACATGCCGGTCCATGGTTCGACGTTACCTTACTATCAGAGTCGTACAATCAATATTATGCAATATCAAACAAGACTCTAAACCGAAATAGTTTATATTCTTATAAGTCAAACTTCCACTAGTCAAAATTTTGACAATTCTACCCTTTTTAGTAGAAACAAATTACTAGTATCTAATAAATTAATATTAATTAAATAACTAATTTTCGTAGCTCTACTAAGATTCCTGAGGCTAAACTAAGTCATTATTATGTCATAAATAATCATAAAAGTCAAGGGTAATATTTCTAAGTACTTAATAACGTATTTTATCAAATAACCAGTAAAATAGTAAAACGGATCTATCACAACTATAAAAAAACATAATCCGACAAGTTATTAAGGGTCTAAAATCTATATGAAATGAGTTTTCAAGAAAAACAATGCTAAGCATTTTAACAAATTTGTTTGACTATTTTACCGATAAACCGATTAATAATTCTTTATAATTACTTGAGTCCAAAATAAAAAAAATTTTTTATCAAAACACCAAGATGATATGGAATCATTTTAAAGACATAAGTTTATTTAACTAGTAAAATTCATATGTATCTATATTATCGTATTAATAAAAAATTTTCATATATGACTTTTTTTTTCGAGTGTACCAAAAGTATTATTGTTTTGACTAGACCTGATCAAACACCGGGCCGGGCCAGGTGGAAAAACCAGCCAATTGGTGCGGGCCGGGCCGAAGTGCGGGCCTAAAAGTTCCTGCCCAAACCCATAATTTGCGGGCCTATGTTATTGCGGGTGAGAAAATATGGGTTGGATGAGTCCGATATTTCCTTTTTTTAGTGTGATTTTTTGGTTTGTCGGGTTTGGTATTGGGATTACGATTGGTCTGACTATTTGTTATTATCTGTTCATCTACTTTCAGAAATCTGATGTTCATGTATGTTTGTTTCAATTTAGTTTTCTTCAACTTAGCTTTTACTGACAATAGACTGACGTTTAGTTGGTTCTCGAGCTGCTGCAGTTCTTTCATGCTCGAGCCTGATAAATCTTTTCCAAGCATCCTCCTATAAAACAATAACATTGTTATTTACTCAATTATGAT
>NC_080055.1:10087475-10339975 GCF_026212465.1 Amaranthus tricolor
TAGTATGAAAATAAAAGTAGTATGTACTACATTTTTGTGTTTCGATGGTGATCTATTAATTCAACCTTGTATAAGCTTTGTGTATGTGACATTAAGCCCATTATAGATGAATGGTGCAGTGGTAGTATTAGTCATTAGTAATGGTTAGGATTCTTGGTCACAAAAAAAAAAAAATAATAAAATAAAATAAAAGTGATTGTTAATTGTCATTATTATTTTTGTTGATGGTGGTTTATATTTTTAATACCATTAAGACGTGTTAGTTAATAGTTATTGTTAATTAATTTTATTTGATTACTAAGTTGATAATGGGCTTTTGCGGTTCTTGTTATGAGTCGACATTATTTTCATTGCACTTTAGAATTAAATTAATTGTCATTATTACTTAAACTAATCGTTGTTGTAAGTTGTATAGTCTTGGTACAAAAAAAAGAAAAAATTATCTAGAATAATCCAACCTATTCATGATTTTCATAAATAATCCTACCTATTGATTAACCATGAATAATCCCAACTTTGAGGGGTGTTTTCTTATAGTGAACCCGATAACTGGATGACTTGCTATAGCAAGTTTTATTTTTTAAAAAAAAAGATAAATTAAAATCAAATATAAAAAAAATGTTAAAAAATATTCAAAAAAATTATGATTTTCTTTTAATATTTTAAATTTTTTTTATGTACATTTTCAAAAATTTTCTCTAATTTTAAATTATTTTCAATTTAATTTTTGGTGAATTACCTACTATAGCAAGTTATCGGGTTATTTACGTTTACTCTAGGCAAATAGCTCCTAAAATTGAGAATATTCATAGTTAATCAATAAACAGGATTATTGTAGGAAAATCATGAAAATGTTGGATTATTTTAAGTAATTTTTCCAAAAAAAAGGGATTCTTGATGTTGTGAGCGATATAAGTAATTTCTTGTAGTCTCTATGAACTTTGAATTATATGTGGTGAAATGGATTCCATGTCATTACTAGCTTACTACCTTGGGTATTGTCTCTATTGTATGTAACACATTATTTTATTCAATCTTATGTGTACTAATTCATGGTAATATGCCAATGAAATATAAATAGCTAAGTTTTGTTCCTTAGAACATACTTTGTTGTGAATATAGTGTGAAAAGTGTATGTTGTGATTAGAATAGAATTATTGGTATAGTAGTAAGCAAACCTAGAATTGAAACTATTGCATTTGGCTAATTTGCTTGATAGTATGAACTAAAACTCTCTCTAATGCTAGTTGAGTACTTTCTTTTAGAGTAAGTAACTCTTATATGAGGTTAAGTAAACTTATTAGTCATACTTTAAACGTGCATAGGTGCCCAATTCATAAGAGAAGCTTGGGAATCTCATATTTGGCGGTTGTGGTGACTTTTTGTCTTGCAGTTACAATTGCAGGTACATGCACGCAGTAATTAACTACTCTATGCATTTTAATTTCGAATATTAACAATAACCATGATTATACGCATTGTATTGGAACTGTGAAGTACAAGCAAGAGCATTAGATATGAATAGCAATTGGAAATGATACCCTTGAATTTAGAGTGATGTTGATGCGTAGAATGGAAGTATTAGTAGGAGATGAGAACAACCCCCTTACGGATGAAGAAAGCCTTATGTTTACTTGAAGTCGAAATGACTCCCCTCTAATGAAAGATTAGACTATGTTTACTCGGAATTGTAATGATTTCTCATCGATAGAAAGTTTATATTTGAGTTACCGGTGGGTCTTGCAAACCCCATAGTTTTCATTGATAGCAAGAGTATATTTGAGTTACCGGTGGGTCTTGCAAACCCCATGGTTCTCATTGATAGCAAGAGTATATTTGAGTTACCGGTGGGTCTTGCAAACCCCATAGTTCTCATTGAAAGCAAGAGTATATTTGAGTTACCTGTGGGTCTTGCAAACCTCATGGTTCTCATTGAAAGTAAGAGTATATTTGAGTTACTGGTGGGTCTTGTAAACCCCATGGTTCTCATTGATAGCAAGAGTATATTTGAGTTACCAGTGGGTCTTGCAAACCCCATGGTTCTCATAGAAAGCAAGAGTATATTTGAGTTACCGGTGGGTCTTGAAAACCCCATGGTTCTCATAGAAAGCAAGAGTATATTTGAGTTACCGGTGGGTCTTGCAAACCTCATGGTTCTCATTGAAAGCAAGAGTATATTTGTGTAGTAGAAGCGGCACTCTCGATACATAATTAACATTAATAATTATACTTAAAATAAATAACGCAGAAGTGTAAAACGCCGAACTGCTAAAAACCATTTAAACTAAAACCGTTCAAAACATAAGGTAAAAAAAATCTTACAACTGAGAAAATATAAAATAAGGTTTTCTTAAACCCTAATTGTGGTGGGAGTCGTCACTCCTCTCAATACTGTTATGCTCGAGACTTCACAGGATGGGTTTTTCTCGGACCCCCTGTCTGACACCGCATTTTACGTGCCGGCTAATACGGACGCTGGGATTTTACATGCCGGTCCATGGTTCGACGTTACCTTACTATCAGAGTCATACAATCAATATCATGCAATATCAAACAAGACTCTAAACCGAAATAGTTTACATTCTTATAAGTCAAACTTCCACTAGTCAAAATTTTGACAATTCTACCCTTTTAATAGAAACAAATTACTAGTATCTAATAAATTAATATTAATTAAATAACAAATTTTCGTAGCTATACTAAGATTCCTGAGGCTAAACTAAGTCATTATTATGTAATAAATAATCATAAAAGTCAAGGGTAATATTTCTAAGTACTTAATAACGTATTTTATCAAATAACCAGTAAAATAGTAAAACGGATCTATCATAACTATAAAAAAAACATAATCTGACAAGTTATTAAGGGTCCAAAATCTAAATGAAATGAGTTTTCTAGAAAAAACAACGCTAAGTATTGTAACAAATTTGTTTGACTATGTTACCGGTAAACCGATTAATAATTCTTTATAATACTTGAGTCCAACCTAAAAAAAAAAATTTATCAAAGCACCAAGATGATATGGAATCATTTTAAACACATAAGTTTATTTAACTAGTAAAATTCATATATATATCTATATTATCATATTAATCAAAAATTTTCATATATATGACTTTTTTTTTCGAGTGTCCCAAAAGTATTATTGTTTTGACGAAAATATCACTAAACTGGATATGACTTTAATATTACCATGTAAAGTTTAAATGATTAAAATAAAATCATGTTGATCATGCTTTTATATTATCGAGTAACCATAAATAAATATCACATAACGAGAGAGTTAAGAAAATGTGTACCATTTTCCTCCGAAGGTGGTGCTAAACCAAGTAAGAGAATAATAATAGGAAAATAAGAACTTAAAGAAATAAGCTCCAAAAGAGAAAGTCTTCAAGATTCCAAATTTCAAAGAAGTAGATCTTCAATTACCCAAAAGAAAATGATATCCAAGCTCCAAAAGATAATACTTGACTTTTTAAAAGTTGATGATTATTGGCCTAAGAAGTGATAAGATCAAGCTCCATCTTCATTTGATTCTTCAACTAATAAAAAGGTATAAAGTTAGTAAGATGTTAATGAAGTAAAGATATAAGAAAGAATGGTAGAAAGATTTGATGATGGGGGTGCAAGTGATCTAATGGCTAAGTAGAGGTATTTATAATGGGTTTTGAGCAACTTTTTAGTTCATAAGATTGTATGAAAAAGAAGGTTAACTTGTGTAAGTGATTTAGAGTGTGTAAGTGAATGTGTAAGAGTTGGAATGTGTAAGTGGATGTGTAAGAGTTTGGAGTGTAGAAGAAGGTTAACTTGTGTAAGGAATTGGTGATAGCTTGTGTAAGTGATGAACATTATGGAATGATGTAGAAAGGATTTTGGTTCATCAAATTTTTGTTCTAGTTTATACTAGTGAAATGTTTTAGATTAATGGGAAAGTATGATTAAGGTTTGATTATGAAAATATGATAGTTTACTTAGAAAATTTTGGTTAAAATTATACTTAAAGTTAATAAGAAAAATATAGTTAATTTTTAGGTATAAAATAATTAAATCAAAGTTGTAAGGTTAAAATGATAAGTAGTAAAGTTAGTTTAAGGAAACGAAATTGAAACGTAACGTTTTAACAAAACCTTAAATATAATATTAAAATTTTACTTTTCGTAGTACAAAATAATAAAATAATAAAATAATATTTTAGTGCTTATAAAAAAATTTAAGAATATATATACATATTTTTTTAAAAGTTTAATAGTTGGAAGAAATTACAAAATCGGAATAAGGTTTAGGAATTAAAGGTGATTTGAATTAGATAACCAAAGGATTAGGAATTCGAAAAAAATAATCGGAAGATTAAGATTAAGAAATTTGAGCCTGTTACAATTTGAGTTACCGGTAGGTCTTGCAAACCCCATGGTTCTGATTGATAACAAGAATATATTTGGGTTACCGCTGGGACTTGGAAACCCTAAGGATCTCATTGATAGAAAGTTTATTCATTGGTAGAAGGTTATAGTTGAGATAGTCGTGGGTTTTGCAAAGCCCAAGGTCTTCATTGATAAAATAGTTTATGTTAGTGAGAAGTGCCCCGTGAGTCTTGCGAACCCTAAGGGTTTTCCTTTATAGAAAGATTATGCCTAAGTTGAGCTACCTCATGGGAGATAAGGATCCCAAAGATATACTATGATCATACTTACTTTTAGGTAGACAAGCGCCGCAAGGCAGTGCTTTATCATTAGGCATCAGGTAGTCTGTTAACGCCCTTAGTTAAGTTGATATCATACGTGTCTTATAGAGATGTTATGATTTTGAGAAAAGGATTGTTAAGATATAAATTCCACCCATGAACACATGGTTCAGGTTGGAAAAGAAGAATTGAGATTAAGAAATATAGATGGATGATAAATAGTTACTAGTCATGCTTTATGTTTTACGAAATCATCTTTATACAGTTGTATAACTTAATGTTAGCTTTGTTGACCTTATTATATTAGGTGTTAGTTACTGACGTGTATCTGTTTGTGTTTATGTTTTATTTATTATCACTTTCTATGATGTTTCTGCTATGATACATTTGGCTTATGGTCTGATTTTGAGCAGCAGGATCATCCTAGATAGGAGTAACAGTATTGGAGCTTCTTCTGCATTGTATTGGGGGAGAGTGATGATTGCGAAGCATAACAAAAGTTATGCATTGGTCTTTTGACTTCGTAGCTCTTTTATGTCTTTTGTAAACTTTAGGTCGTATATGTTTTTAGTATGAGGCATTGTGTCCTCTGTTGTATTTTTCATAATTCCGCTGCGTAGTTATGGTCTTGTATGTTTTTGAAGTTTTTATTCTTTTTAAAACACAAGCGCTGACACTGGAACAACGATCCATGCTTGTCATGACGATTTGAGGAGCCGACGATGAATCATTCCGCCGTGATACGAGATTTTAAAGGCGGTGATGCCTTGTAAGAGTTTAGTTATTTTATTGTACTTTATATTCCGTCACGCCCTCAATTTTTAGCTGAAATATTGTCGAAATTTCTACTCACATTTTTAAAGTTTATTATTATTTTATTTATTTTATTTTTAAATGTAACACCTGAATTTCTTCTGTTATATGCGATTTTAGTTTTATATAAGAGGTTGGAAATTCAGGTTGAAGTCTTCAAAAAAGAGTCATGAGGAGGTCTTGCCTCTAACGGTCTTTTCGAAAAAGAAAGAAATTTCAAAGAAATCAATCGCTAAGAAGTCTAAGAAGAACGATGATTCTAACAAGAAGTTGACTGTTGTTAAAGAGTAACAATCACGTAATAGATTGAACAAGTTGCTGTGATTTGCACTCTGGAAGGACCATTTTTTTTCCAGTTCATATTTTTTTAGGTTTTTGCATGAAATAGATGTGTTTAGATCTATAATTGATTTTCATAAGTTTAATATTTACATGCATGATAATTGTGTTATGTTCAATAACTGACATTGATAAGTTAGAAATTTACTTTCATAAGTATTGACTTGTATGTTGTTATTAGTTTATTTTTCTTGTTAATAATTGATACATTTAATATTAAAACTGTAATGAAATAAGCTCAACCTTTTTTTTCCTAATGCATGATAGTTTTTGTTTTGTTTTCATAATTGTTATATTTGAGTCAATAATTGATGTATATTAGTTTAAAATTGAAGTTCTATCCTTTTTTGGTAATAATTGATAGTGATAAGTTTGAAACTTATAGTTATAAGTATTATTTTCTATTGTGTTATTAGTTTCTTTTTTTAGTTTTAATAATTAATGCTCTTAATATTTAAACTGAAATTGATAAGCTCAAACAAATTTATTGGTAATTCTTTATTTTGTGTATCTTCATTTATGTAAATGATGATGCATATACATTTTTTTCGTTTAATTTTTTTTGTTCAGAGTTGAGAAGGAAATAAAAACAAATTGCAAGGTTTGGTGTTTTTTGGAATTGAATGATTCTAAAGTTATTCTATCAAAAGGACAGATAGATTCTATCAGAGAGATTTCGTTTAACATATCTTGTTTCAAATTTTGACTCTAATGGTTGGTTCAACGTATTACTAATGGTAGAACTGAGAGGGAGTATTATATTACTGTTGCTGATGTTAATGATATTTTTGGCTTGCCTATTAATCCTCGCAAATTAATAAGGACGTCATTTAACAACAATGAATTATAGTAATGAAGTGGAGGAAAATCTAGGAGCTGGTGATGATGATGAGTTGAAAACACATATGGTATTGGATAGATTTAAGGATTATCCTTGGGGGGGGGGGGGGGGGGGGGGGGAGTGTGTAAGCAGCTATTTGTGCTTTATGCAGGTTCCACAATCTTGGCTCCACTGCTTGAGCATAAAATTAGATATAATTTACTTCCTGTTGTGGAGGATGTAAATTCTATTCCTACATTTGATTGGTGTCATTACACCTTATCAATTCTTGCTTCTTCAATTGTACAGTGCTTCTACCACTTTTCTTGCTTCTTCATTGCCTTGTGACTTTAACACAAGATTGTAAAACTTACGCCCCATGCTTTATCTCCACGTAAGTGTAGATATTTTGGGGGGTTCCAAGCCTGTAGGTGGTGTAGAAAAGTTGTATTATTCACGATAATTTTTCCTTCGAATTTTAAAATAGACTAATTATATAGACTTGTCTCATGATCAGATGGTCCCATACAAGTCTTATTTAGTAAGTAACACTCATAAAAATGATAGAAACGTTCTCTTGTTTAAAAATACCCAGTAGAACTAAAAAATTCTATCTCTCAAATTTTTTACCCTATTCCTCTCATGAACAAAACTTAAAGAAACGAATTAGTATGAATGCAAAGATAATGAGGATTCTATTTGTTTTTGCAATTTTTTTTAAAAATGAGATCCTTACAATTTTATAAATAATTAAAGAAAATTACATCGTTAAAGTAATATACAGACACCAAAATATATAATTATATTTTAAAATGAAATAGTTTATGCTTGAATATATAATTCGCTTATAAACAATAATAACAACACAAAATTCATCACGCAATCAAATGTATCTAAAAAGCAAAAAAAGTATGAATTGCTTTTAATTATACAAAAAAGCATCTTAAAACCATTTTAGAGCCCCTAATTTTTAAAGGCCTTAAGCGATTGAGCATTCGAAATTGGCTTAGAACCGCACATGCCAATTAGAAAGAATAATTTCTTGAGATTAAAAAAAAAATAAAAAAAATAAAAAAAATAAAAAAACTTACGTTAGGGTTTTGAAGATAGAATTTTCATGGAATAAATTCTTTTTCTTTAATCCATAAGAACTAATTCTTAAAGAAATTATTTTGCACTCTGGTTATTTTCTGATGAAAGGATTGCATTCCATTCCTCATAAACGTGTAATAATGGAATCATATTCAAATATTCCACAAATTCATGTGTTGATTGATAGGCTTAGGCTTGGAGCATCTGGTTCTATTTGCAGATAACAGAAATTAAAAAAGGCTTAAACGAGATGATGATGCTTAATATAAGAGGCGAAGTCACGAATTAAAATTAATTAATTAATAGGATTAAATAGTCGATATACTAACAAAATAATTATAGTTGTATAATTGTCATACCATTAAAATAATCGTATAAAACAAGTAAAATTTAGTAGTCAAAGGCAATCAAAAATACAATAGGCCATGTGTTTGAATACAGAAACTAGGCTTTTTTCGGCTGTCGTTATGGTTTTGCCACTTATTAATTATTATTATTAATATTGTTTGTTGATTTTTGGCGTTACTTTTGCTAAAAAAATTCTAAATAACAAATTGAGTTATTATATGCTTATATTAAGATTCAAGAATACGGTGAAATGTGTCACAGTAGAATTAAGTACTTAATTTGACGTTAATTTAGAATGCTCGAATTTAGGTCCATTTTGGTATTTTGCTTGTATTTTCTTTTATTGGCTGTGTCCTCCATATTGAGTTAGATAATATCAACTCCAATTATATGTCTAATTGTCTATATCATATATTGTATGCATTTTGTAATTAATCCGTTTTAAAGAATTATCTTATTTTGTGTGGGGTGTACAAGGTCCTCCAAAGCTTCGTCCCTTCCTTTGGCGGGCTTGCAAAGGCTCTCTCCCAGTTAATGCTGTCAGGTATAGGAGACATATGAACGATTCTGATATGTGTACTCGATGTGATGAAGTCTCTGAATCTATTTGCCATGCGCTGCTTGACTGTGCCGAATCTTTGATTTGTGGCTTACGCCTCCTTTCTACTCTCTGATTCATGATGCTCTCAGAATGTCTTTTGATACTCTATTCCTATGGCTTCATTCCCACTCAACGATGGATGAACTGTCATTGGTTTTGCTCATCTCTTTGGGCATGTTGGATGGGACACAATAAAAGTGTTTTAAAGAATACTAGATGCAACCTGATACAACTGTTTTTATCTCTAAACAAGATGATGGTGGATTACAAATCTTACGCTCAGAAGGTATACACTAATCTCATCCCAAGAGTTCCATCTTCACACTCATGACAGCCTCCAGACAGCGGGTGGATAAAGGTCAATTTTTGACGCACATATAAGAGCTGGCTACAAAAGGGGATTGGGTATAGACGTATACTTTGTCGTGATGCCCAAGGTACTGTTCTCCTCACTGGAACTCGTAGTTGTCGAGCAGATTGGAGTATTGAAGCTTCAAAGGCTATGACGGCTTTGTACGGACTGGAGGTAGCAAGAAGGATGGGTTTCTCTAAGGTTCACTTGGAAGAAGATGCCCTCAATGTCGTATCGGCTATTGCAAATGCAGAGATTGGTCGGGCGTCAGATTTGTCTTGTATATGATAAATTACGTGTTTTTTTAAACAATTTTGATGCTTTTAAGTCTAGTTTTGTTCGTAGAGGGTAATACGGTTGCTAAATTTTTATTTTTGATCATGACCTATATTCTTTTAATTCTAATCTTGTTAGGATGGTTAATCCCACATCGATAAATTAAAGATGGTGTACACACTTTAAGCCATTGGAGTCTTTCCTCTCATTACCATATGGTTTTGGAATGATATATATATCCTTGGCTTATGAAGTGTGTGCACCTCGTGTTTCCCCGATAATGTGTTGATGTTCACAATAAGTCCAACTCAATTTCTCATGATATCAGAACTGACGATTTTCGATCAACTAGAAACAAAAGAAATCGATCTTCCATTAAAAATAATTTGCGGGTTCGAAAAGAATGATGTTCTCGCCTAAAAAAGGCTCACATGTGAGGGGAAGTGTTGGAAAAATAACCCACATGGCCACATGTGATCGCATATCGAAATAATAGATAGAGATTGACTAACATATAAGTTTGATGAGTTACGAACTCTTCCTATTACCAATTTTCATTTGGTTGTAAGATGGAACCTTGGGTCTGTGTGCGGCCTACTCCGACCTACTCTACTCTTATGTGAGTATAGTGGTGTACAAGTCTAACAACAAATTTATCACATCCACACATTTAACTTTCTTTTCCTTTCATCTACATATATTTTTTTTTTTCAATTTCCCATAAAATATATCTTTTATCAGTATTACTATTTTTTTTCATTACATTTGCATTTGGGACTGATTCTTTAGAACAAACAATTACTTCCAATAAAATGGTATCTTACATAGGAAGAATAATTTACCTTCATGTGTTGTGTAAACAAAATTAAAATTATTTGCTACTCCATAAATTTACAATTTTTCAAAACTTGAAGGATGCTTCCCACTATAAAGTTATTCTTAGCATAAACTCATAGTTGTATTAAAAATTCCATTATATCATGTGACTGAATATTGGATTTTCAAAATATAATAAAAATAAGATAACTTCAAAGCAAAGAATCAATAATTTTATATAGTAGAATTTTATCCAAACTGAGATACTAATTAAGGGTCAATTATAAAAAATGGGTTAAGACGTTATTATCATTTCTTATTTCTTATTGTTTATAATATCAGCAAGTCTTGTATCAGATCGTCTCATCGTGAGACGGGCCTATACAAGTTGCCCAATGTTAAACATGTATAGGAGTTAACTAAATAAAAACAATTTTTCAATCAAATTTTAAGAAATGAAAAATTGGGCCGGTCCATATTAAACCGTCTCAAAGGGAGACAATCTTAATAAAAAATTTATCTTATGTCTATAAAATCCTAATTTTCTTTGTTAATTAAGTGGGCCAGACCTGTCAAAATCAACTATCAAATGAGTTTTGAGTTTGGTAATTTTCAAATTGGGTCAATTTCGAATCGAGTTATGTTGGGTTCAAGTCAAGGACGATTGAAATGCTCTTTGATGGAGGATAACCTAAGTTGTGTTCTAGAGTATACTTGAATTTTGTAAAGATGCATATTCCTATATTATTCCAAGAAAATTAGCTAAGAGTACTAGAGCCCTTTCCTCGTTGGATGGAAAATTGTATATATAAGACCGTTTTTTAACTCAAATAATTTATCCATTATATTATACTTGCTATATATTTATTTTTACGCAATTCAATGCGTAATTTTGATAATTTATATCTTAAATTATTCTTAATTAAAAATTATAAAAAATTAATACTATGAAAGTATGTGATTAAAAAGTTCAAACAAAATCTCACTTGACTATATTTTTTCTTATATATTAGACACAATATATAAAATAAATTTGAAAAATAAATAATACCAATGTCTAATTTAGAAGCGAGTATTTCAAAAGAAATGAAATATTTACTGCTAGAATCTATTCTTTGTACGCTGTCAGCACCTATCCTTTGGGCACCATTTTAGGTAAGGTGGTTGATCATTAGTCTTTGCTTCTTAGTCACTTGCACTAAATAACGATTAATTAGGCCTCTAGAAAATGAAAATTTTAAAAAAATAAGGAAATTAATTTAAAAAATTCAAAAAATAAGTAATTTTTAAATTTAATTCCCAAAATAAGCACTTCTTTTCCATAGCACTTAATTCAAAAAAAGTCAAGGCCTTTATTCGCTCATTTTTAACCAATCTTCTTTGTTCGCGGTTATTAACAACGAACAATTATAAGACTAATTTCACTTGCTCGTCCCAATTTTAATTGCTATTTTCTTGGGCCATGTCAATTTACAACGCTTATTTTTAGACTTCTAATTATTAACTTCTGTTTTAATTCAATTATATAGAGTGCCTAATGTTATTTTAATTAAAACCTACAATAAACTTTCCTATTTTATTTACTAAAAAATTGGGAAAATTGATAATAATGGAATTAAGGGTGATTTTATTCAATTATAGAAAGTCGATAATTGTAACTTTTAATAATTACAAGCCTAAAAATTTTAAATTTTAATTGCTACCGTTATTTTAATTAGAGAAATTCCACATGGTAGCATTATGTTTTCATGAAACGCCAGTGCTAGCACTTTTTTAAGAAAATTCCACATGTTAGCATCCAGTTTATGCACAAACTAATTGCCATAGCATTTTCCGTTAAGTTCTTGTTAAATTCTTGTTAAATTCCATTTAATTTATCATTTTATAAGTTTTTTCCACATGGTAGCATCCAGTTTTTGTTTGATTCACAACTTTAATGTTTAATTCAACAATTTAATGTTTACTTTCCCGTTTAATTCATTAACGCCCATAAATGTTGTAATAATTTTATTTTCATTCAAATTGTTGGCATTATGAAGTTCAAAAGGTAAGTAGCCAAGCACTAATACTAATACATATTTACTTCAAGTAAAATTAGAGATAATTCTAATAATTAAAACAAGTATTTCCCTGCTAAAAATGATTTGCTACAAAAAAGTTACCTACTTATTTATCTTTTTCTTTACAATTTATAAAAAAAATGTATAACCAATATTACAAAAAGCTAATGATTAATGCCGTTAACAAACAGGAAGAGGGCAAGTAAGTTTTGGTGTTGATGGAGACGATGGGAAACCAGTGTTCATAACCTCTAACAAAATCTTAGCCTTTTGTTGTATCCACTTGTGCATCATTTTATTATTATTAGAATTATCTATAATTTTGCTTGAAGTAAATATGTATTAGTATTAGTGCTTGATTACTTACCTTTTGAACTTTATAATGCCAACAATTTGAATGAAAACAAAATTATTATAACATTTATGGCCATTAATGAATTAAACGGTGAATTAAACATTAAATTGATGAATTAAACGTTAAAATTGTGAATTAAACAAAAACTGGATGCTACCATGTGGAAAAAACTTACCAAATGATGAATTAAACGGAATTTAACAAGAACTTAATGGAAAATGCTACGACAATTAGTTTATGCATAAACTGGATGCTATCATGTGGAATTTTCTTTAAAAAGCGCTACCACTGGCATTTTATGAAAACTGGATGCTACCATGTGGAATTTCCCTTTTAAGTAAAAACTTAAAATTAACTTACCTTTTTTATTTCCAAAAAATTTGAGTAAGTATATAATCATGGGATTAAGGGTGAATTTTTTCAATTATATAAAGTGACCTAATGTTATTTTAAAAACCTAAAATTAACTTCCCTATTTTATTTCCTAAAACTTTGAAAAAGTTGATAATCATTGGAATTAAGGGTGAATTTATTCTATTATAGAAAGTTGGGCAAAAAGTGCTTATTTTGAAAATTACATTTAAAAATTACTTATTTTTTGAATTTTTTTATATTAATTTACTTATTCTTTTCAAATTTCCTAAAAATCAAGTCCAACCAGCTTACCGGGCCCTTGCTCAAATCCAACCAATGCAAATTAAAATTTTTCAGCCTGTCTTGTATGAGACCGTCTCAAGGTGAGACGATCTCAAAAAAAAGAAGCCTATAAGTTGAAAGTTTTTATTATTGAGTTATTTAACTTAAGTATGACGCATGTCTCACGATGAAATCATCTCATACAAGAATTTGTGTAAATTTTAAAGTATAGTTGTATAGTACCCTTTATATTCATGATAATATTAATACCTTCTTGTGAGGCAAGAAAGAAATTAGAAAGCATAGATTCTTTTATTAATAAATTGGTTTGTAGAAAAACATGAACATGGTAAAGAAACATAGAAATTGTCAAACACATGTGTCTTCTCTTTTTCTTTTCTTTTGTTGTACAAAAGGAAAAATTGAAAAAAAATTCTCACTTACAATACCTGTTCTAATAAGTATAGTGGGTTAGGGAGAAATTAAGTGAAAATTGATAATTGAACGATAATTGTATAATAAATCCCATAAGTGCATAAGTAAGGGAGACACTTATAAGAAAAGTAGGGGAATTATTTTTTAAATTGAAGCTAATTAATTAGCGTACTTTTAAATTTCTTTTAAATATATAAAATAAAATCTCAATCAGCTTTCTACGAAAAAAATTAAGGTCAAAGTGGGTTTATGTTGAGACTTTTGACCCAATTAATTAAATGGCTTGAAACGATTTGATTTGTTTTTAAATGAGTTAGGTTTAGGTTACAATTTTAAAGTTGAGACAAACCTCTGTTATCCATTTAATTAAACGATTTGATTTCGAGTCAAATAAATAAGTATAACCAACTTAATTCAATTAATATTTTCAGATTTTTCATAATGAATACAAAATAAACAACTCATAAACGAAATTTTTTTAAATTAAAGCCTGAAAGAAAAATAGTCAATGTTAAAAGGTAGCCCTAAAATGAAAACAAAAAAACTCTAAACGAATTAAGTCGATCGAAATTAGCTCGACCTGATCAATTGCAAATCAAGTTAAGGTGTGATTTTCGTCTCAATTAACTAAACGTTTTAGGTTTAGATCAACGTATTTTTGACTATTTATATTGACGTAAATCGAAACTTGAAATCTGAACCCGAATCAACTTGAAGTGTATGAAAGATGTCGCTAAAAGATGTGTAAGATACCGAACTCGGAACTCCATATGGTTAGTTCTTGGTTGTCTAGTTGTCCATTTGGTGTAATAGTAGTACATAGAAGAGTAACGATCCATATGCGGAATATTGCTTGCAGGACATGTTTTTCAACATACCTTTTCAAACCTTTCTTCCATTTTTCAACGACTACCCTATATAAATACCAATTCCCTGCTCATTTCGCTCAACCATAACCTAAGCTACACTGCCAAAAAAAAAAAAAAAAAAAAAGAATACTACATCAACATTAACATGTTACTTTTAGAAGCAAATTTGTCGGCTACAAATTCTTATATGGAGTCGACATTTGGTTCGCGCCATCTCCAAAGTCCGCTTCCTAGGTACATATCTAACAAATTAAATTAGTCTGCAACTGTATCAATATTTAATTGTCACTTTCCTACTTATTAGTATGTTAAAATGATGTACATTTATGTTTGTGTGGTGGGTCAGGTATAGTATGCCTAATAAGTCGATACCAAAGGAGGCAGCATACCAAATAATAAACGATGAGCTGATGTTGGACGCTAATCCACGTTTGAATTTAGCGTCGTTTGTGACGACATGGATGGAACCCGAGTGCGACAAGCTTATGATGGATGCCATGAACAAGAACTATGTAGACATGCATGAATATCCTGTTACTACCGAGCTTCAGGTCACCAACTTTTTTTCTTTTTCTTTTTCTTTATTATTTTTTGAAATTAGGAGTTTGTATAATATGACATGAAAAGAATCTAAACGAACAAGTATCAAATATGATATGGTTCAAAGTAGGGATGATTATGGATCAAATTTAGATCGAATCCAAACAGATCTAGGGCAATTATTTTTTGTGGACTTAGACTTGAACTAAGAGTAGGCTCTGAAATTTTTCTACTCAAATTTAAATCTGTCGAATCTGATAGATCATAATATGGATCCTAAATGAATCTTAATCGATTATTCATACTTTATCATTTTTACACATTAAAGTTTTTATCAATACTAAAATGAGTCTATTGGTTGTGCATATTAAATCCAAATAAATATAAAATTGGTTTAAAACGAGCTTAAGATTGATTTTAGATTCTGTAATGTCAAGTGTAAAATGATCTAGGATGAGTCTGTCCAAGCAACGAGTATCCTCTATTCTTGGCATGGAACATTAATATGTAATTATATCATTTAAATTATTATAAAATACTAAAATTTTCATAATTTAGTCTTTATTTATTTTTAAAATGTCATAATTTTACATTTCTCTCAACAAGTCCCGTACAATTGACTTAAAAAAGATAAACCATGAACTTCCATAGTTTTGAGTATAACAAGCAGCTAACTTTAGTTCTGGTGTTCGCGGTCAATTTTAAGAACAAGACAAGTTATGTCGGTGGAAAAAGAGCAGAATACCATTTGACAAATTTCTACTCCCTTCCTTTCATAGAGATTATCTAATTTGTCATTTTTATTTATTTTAATTTTAATATTTTATTATGTTTATAATTTTTATATATCTTCCACTAACTCATTTTAACATTTTAATATTTTTTTATCGTATCCACATATTTACTACTAGCTTTATGTAAAAATTTTTTAATAATTGTGTCTTTATATTTTTTCCACGAATTTTATTTTAATATTTTTTAATACTTATGATCTACATATTTTATCCATTAAATTTATTATTCAATAAGATAGTATACTATGTAAAATATTCAATTTATTTAATTCCGGTGAATATTCCTTATGAGGACATCAATAAGAAACAAAGGAAATAAGAGAACAAAGGTAAATAACAAAAAGAGGTAAAGGGGATATTCATGTCCCAAAAAGATGCATGGTCTTACTTTGGGCACAAAAAATACCAGTCTTATTGACCTAATCTTTTTGATTTTTTTATTTGCAATTTTAAATATTTAACATAAAGTAATTAAATAAAAAATATTATAATTCATAATAAGAAAGATAAAATAATGCTGCATTTGATTTATTAATTTTTTATTAGGTAAATATGATGGTAATCTATATATTTAACTTACAATTTGGATTAATATAGAGTGAATAACTTTGATTATTCAAAACAAAGAAAAAATCTTTGTAACTACAAACATAAACTTTCTTGCATTGATGTAAGCAGAATAGGTGTGTGAACATGATAGCAAGGCTCTTCAATGCTCCTCTTGAAGAATCAGAGATGGCTATCGGAGTTGGAACTGTAGGCTCATCCGAGGCCATAATGTTAGCCGGGCTGGCCTTCAAGAGACGGTGGCAGAACAAGCGCAAGGCTCAAGGCTTACCTTATGACAAACCGAACATTGTTACTGGTGCCAATGTTCAGGTATTTTTACTAGAAAATCTTGTCATAGACAACAAGAGCGAATTCAGGATACTAGTGTAGTGTTGGTTCGAGCATACATCTCTATGTATGTACTTAAACAATCAGTCAGTCATTTTTCAGTGTTATATGTTGCACAATTTAATACTTTTCGGGTTTAAATTGAATGACTTGGACCATGGGCTAGCCATGTCCAGGCCTTGATTCTCCCTCGATAGGCACTAAAATCATTCAGCTAGACAATAGGAAGATCATCCTAAACTTGTGGGTTTCTCTTTCAGGTGTGCTGGGAAAAGTTTGCAAGGTACTTTGAAGTGGAACTAAAAGAAGTGAAGCTAACAGAAGGATACTATGTGATGGATCCTGTTAAGGCTGTTGAAATGGTGGATGAAAACACCATATGTGTCGCCGCTATTCTTGGCTCCACTCTCAATGGAGAGTTTGAAGATGTCAAGCTCTTGAATGATCTCTTGCTAGAAAACAACAAAAAAACTGGGTATACTCTTTGATCATTAACCCTATAATTGAACAATATGATTATAGCATATGACCGACTTACCATAAACTTCGCAGATGGGATACTCCGATTCATGTGGATGCAGCAAGTGGAGGATTTATAGCGCCATTTCTGTACCCAGAGCTAGAATGGGACTTCAGACTTCCTCTGGTGAAGAGCATAAATGTGAGTGGTCACAAATATGGTCTTGTTTACGCTGGCATTGGATGGAACATTTGGAGGAGCAAGGAAGACTTGCCTGGAGAGCTCATCTTCCATATCAACTACCTCGGAACGGACCAGCCCACCTTTACTCTCAACTTCTCCAAAGGTAAGGTTTCACCATTCACAATCGCCCACAATGTTTCTTTCACTTGGTTTCAGAGGAAAACTCACATACAGGGAGAATCTGGTGATGTGCAAGGTGCTCAACGACACATAGCCCCATATTTTAAAGGGCTTTAAAAGTTAGTCTACGTTAGTAATTCTTTAGTGTAATTACTCGTGTAAGTGTTAAGGCCCTAAAATTGCAAAGAGATGTAAAATAAACCGTTCCTAAATAACTAATGTGAATTTTTGCTCCATCCTTGCTCACCTAGATGATGTGGAGTGCAGGATCAAGTCAAGTTATTGCACAGTACTATCAGCTGATCCGGCTTGGTTACGAGGGATACAAGAGTGTGATGGAAAACTGTCAAGAAAATGCGATGGTGTTGAAGGCTGGACTCGAAAAGACGGGGAGATTCAACATTGTGTCTAAAGACAATGGTGTACCACTAGTGGCCTTTTCACTTGAAGACAATAAATTGCACAATGAGTTTGAGGTTTCGGAGATGCTAAGAAGGTTTGGGTGGATTGTCCCGGCCTACACCATGCCAGCCGATGCACAGCACGTGACAGTACTCCGTGTTGTGATTCGGGAAGACTTCTCTCGAACCCTAGCCGAGCGGCTTGTTTTCGACATCACCAAAGTGCTACATGAGCTTGATCAACTCCCTTCCAAATATGGTAACATCAAAAATCATCAAGCTAAGGGAAAGAATGGTGTTATCAATGCGCCTAAAAAAAGTGCCCTAGAGACACAAAGGGAGATCGCGGATGTGTGGCAGAAGTTTGTCATCAATCGGAAAACCGGAAAAGTCTGCTAACTATTTCGGCTCTATTAAGAGATATATGTATTTACTTGCATAATGTTCATGTCTTGAACTATCTTATATATCCTATGTTTTCCAAATGTTCTGTTTTTGCTAAACCTATTATAACTTTTGACCTGATTATAGAGGAAATAAATAAACTGTTAATTTCTTGGCTTTTCATTTGTGATAACACATAATTGGTAGACTAAATTCCTAAGAAAGATCAACATGTGCACATTGCTTGAACTCTTCACTTTACGTCAAATGACCCTGAAGGACATTTCACACTCGAACATGGATAGAACACTCGTACACTTCAATTTGGCTCAAAATACTGGGATTAATTCATAAAATAGTCAACCGACACAATTGGACTCATATCTGAATTGGACATGGGTAACGAATCCCAAGTAACACACAAGGAATATAACCGAACAGTGAAGCAAATATGAGACGTTCATGTCAAATTTTAAACACTCAAACATAAAGCTCACATTGTCATTATGTATAGAAACCAGTATTTACAATTTCGATGCCAGAAGCTTCACAAGCCAAAAGTAAAAATAAATTGGCTGCTTCTACTCCACCAGTAAAAATACAGGCTCATATAAAGAGGAAAATGCAATCAGAAGTAGAAGAAAGATTTAACTTTGTTAAGAAGGTTAAAAATACATTTACATGTTGATGTTAATTTGTATGAAATCATTGAAGGAGCACAAGTCATAAGACCTTCAACATAAGAAATCTCCGATCTTCCGAGAAGGTGGATGAGGCAGCCTCCACAATCTAACAAAGGACAAGCAAAACATAAGTCAAAGTCTTGGGGAGTTTATCCGCACGACAAGCTAAAGATATTGAAATTACAACTGATAAATTTGTTAACGAGCTTGTTGACAACAAGACATGCACAAGAGGAGAATAGACTACACACAAACTCGATGAGGTTCCATCCTAAAACCCATAGGTAATAGGAGGAGTAGCCCATCAAGCTTATATGTTAGTCAGCCTCTCTCTAATTTTTCGATGTGAGATCACATGTAGGTTACTTTTCAAACAACAACTACTCGGCTACCCCCAGACTCTTTATCCCCGAATAATCAATTAACAACCATATTAAATTTTGGGGGAACTTTTATTTATGAGTTTAGAGCTGAAATAAAGTTTTGAATAATTTGCTTAATTTAGCAAGGGGCCTATTGTGCTGTAACGACGCGATTATCTTGAATACGAATCAGATGCAAGACATGAGAATGTTGCCGAGAATGATTACAAACCTCGAAACCGGCTTTCGCGTATAAATCTAGAGCAGCCTTGTTGTCTATATTTACATGAACATATAGTTGCTTCATACCTAAAAGCACATAGAAAAGAAAATATACGTATTTCAGAGAAGTGGAGAACAAACATAAACCGAGTTTCCGGATAAAATTCGAGGAGCAATACCATTTGCAGTAGCAACATCGACTGCAAGATAGAGTAAATTAAAAGCAATTCCTTGGCGTCGAGCAAATTTTGAAACACAGACATTGGCGATATATGCATACTTGTGTGCATCAAAGGGCGCTTGTCTTGCCAAGATTCCTGAAGATTTCTTAGTCTCCTGAAATAAGGATAAGTATGATATAAAACTTCAGGGTTCTGATCATAAAGTTGTTAGAAAGAAAGCGTAGGGTTCAGATTGAATAAGGATGGCACATAACTAAAAAGCATACCCCTGGATATTTTTCTCCGCGTAAAAATTGACGTATGCTTAGATCTAGAGTTCCAACAACGCTATTCAGCACAGTTCTCCGGATTTTTTTATCCTCTTTTTTAATCTACATTACATAAAATAAATGAGAAGATATGTAATTGCAAAGCAATGTTCATTATTAATGGGGTCAAAGATTTAAAGTTTTTGGGTTTCTAGTTTATAATGGACTATATTAAAATGATACATTAAAACATGTGCACTTTTTCTTTGTGTGAAGTTGCACATGATGTTTGCTACTAAAGATCATCGGAAATAACCACTTTACTATCATTAACAAGGGCAAGGTTGCATACATTAGACCCCAAATTCCGCCTAGGTGAGAGCTAATATTGGCATTGGGAATGGAGAAAATATATATATAATTGCAAAGTAAGAAGAATTGAAATAGAGGCAGAATGGTAAACTGTCCACTCTAAGGGGGGATAATTGTAGAAGCTTCAAATGCCCTCAAAAAAGAACAGGACACAGAAAAAATAGCAGCTTCCTCTCCAAATAGTTGGAAATCGGGATATCTAGGTGCTAACTGAAGAGCAAACAGATAAAGAATAGTGTGGAGCAGATCCTGCAGCTCTTCAAAGCGCCGCAGTTCTCGAGGAAAAATCTTTTATCTTCTATCATAGTTGGCCATGAGTAAAATTGAACACCCATTGAAATATCTTGTCCAACTGTCTGTAAACCAAGTCATACAAGTATTCCAATGATGGGGAATAATGAATATTGTGCATGACGCATGATACTTAATTGCGCCATACTATGTATATGTAGATTATAACCTAGGTAGTATGTACTATGTTGGTTCAAAGTATTTACGGAGTACATCATGACGGTTATGGATTATAATGTATGCATAAGAATTAGAACGAAATAATTATAGAGAAAACAGATTTAAACTCATCAACATGTTTTCGGTAACCAAAGAGCTCTGGGAGGGCTATGGGCCATACATCTATGGTTTTTAGTTTTCACCAAATCCTATTGTCTATTTTACATTCTTACTAATCTTTATCCTCTGTTACTTCTATAGATATTCAAGACACAAAAGCTGATAATACAGGTTACCATCAAAAGCAAAGGGTCAATGGGTAAGCACCATTACCACACTTCCATAGTTCCATACATTTTTCAAAAGTAGCAAACAGCTAGTCAGCTACATGAAACATGCACACTATAGCCAAATGAAGAATAACTAGGTTGAAAATTTGATTGTTATTAGCTAAGGTAGATTTAGCAAAAAGAAGACCAACATAAGAAACCAAGATAGATTCTTTGGTCCAATGAATTTGCATTAACTGCACAACAACAACAATTCTTGAGCCTTAATCCCAAAAGATTGCGGTCGGCTACTTGAATCAATACATCAATTCCAATTGTTGTCCACATGGAATCCTTCTCCAATCATTTCGATTCTTTACCATCTCAATTGTAAGTCTAGATCCTTCATATCCTTCTCTATACCTATCCTCCAAGTCATTTTCGATCTTTCTCATCCTCTTTTTAAATCTCTCGAGCTCTTACTTTCTATCTTCCTTATCGATTCGCTAATACCCTATCTCTGCACAATCCCAAACCATTTTAAACGAATATCTTTCATTTTTTCCTCCATATTTGCAACTCCTAGGTATGTCCACTCATCCATTGAAGCATTTGCAGTTTTGCTACTCCCGTTTTTTTTACTATGATCCTTTCTAAAAACCCAACATTTAGACACATATAGTAGCGCTGGTGTAATGGTCGTTAAATAAAACTTGCCCTTTAACTTTAAGGGTACACCTCGATCACATAATACTCCAGATGTCGCTCTCCATTTTAGCCACTCACACTTAATTCTATAGGTCACATCTTATTGGAAGTCCTCAGTTCTATGTAATCTAGACCTAAGGTATTTAAAGCATCTGTTAGGAGCGATTTCTTTCTTATGGTGCCTCTCTTTATCTCGTTTATGCTAAATTAATAAGTCTCACTTCATCTTAATTTCTTCCGACTCTTGTCTCCATCGTTCTAGCTTAGCATTTACCTTCTCCTGTATCTCATCTACCAAAGCAAAATCATCGGCAAACAACGTGCACCAAGACACATTTCTTTGTATCGATCGGGTTATCTCATCTAGGACCGCAATAAGGTTTGTGATTCACTAATTGGCATATTTGTTGTTCGTGCTATTGGGTTGTTTGGTTTGTTTTTAGATTTTTAATTCATGCATTTAATTTGTTGAAGTTTCTTTCGATAAATATTTTACTAAAAAATAAATCCATATAACTAGTGCTTATATTAGTTTATAATCTACCAAATATTTAGTACTTCTAGGTCAAACTAAATGAACCATACTTTGTTTTACTTTTTTTGAAACCTATGGTCTTGTTAATCAAAGAACAAACAAAATTCACTTAAAACTCACGTTGATCAATAGGTGAAAACAATAGGTGCTTAGTGTTTACCAACTTTTAAAGATAAGTTGACCATATTTAAAATAGAAAATCAATTACTCTTTTGAGGTTTCAAAACCAAAAGTTAACTTTACACTATCAGATTAGAGTCCTAAGACAAAAGAAAAAAACTAATTCCTCATGTGTATACCCCTTTTTACTACAAATATTCAAAGAAAAACTAAACATAAAGGAGCATCAAGATAGGAGCTTTTTTTCTCAGTGAATCTGGGTGGAGCTTCTTTTATAGCGATGAGAGAGCTTCAATGGTGAAGCTTCAAAACTAGGCTTGTATTTTGCTTTGCTTTGTAAGAAAATCCAAACACTTCGAGATCGGTAAAATCACGGAATCGAATCGCGAATGATGGCGATTCAACCCATGAACAAACCCCGATAAAGAATGATCGAATTGAATCGTGATTTATCGGTTGGTTGGGCGAATCATGTGACGCTGCTTTATAGTATGGCTCATGAGTTTTATTGCTCGATAACTAGAGCAATCTTGGACATCTCATTTTTTCTTGTAAATGGGCACTATAACAATTCTTCTCCAATCATTTGGTATCTTGTTTGTCTTCTAAAGCTTGTCATTCAACACTAAAGTACTTTTCCCCATACCACTAAAATACTTTTTCTCCATACCCTAATAGGTATACCAAAGGACCTAACAACTCTCTTTAGCTTCAAAACCCAATCCACCTCTAATTTTTATATTCTTTGCATAAATTCTCTATTCCCGTCTGAGAGAGTGATTGTAGTGTCTCTTATAACACTTTCTTGCTTCTCCATTAAACAACTCATCAAAATACTCCCCTTCAACGATCCTTGATGTTCTCGTCTAGAACTAGAATGTTTGTATCCTTATCCTTAATAAACTTTATTACACCTATATCGTTGGTTTTTACTTGCCTCCTCTTTGTCATCCTATATGTAGACATTTTTCTCCTTCAATAGAATCTAATTGGTCAAACATCTCCTTAAAAGCCTTTGATTTCGCCTAGTGAACGGTTAATTTTGTCATGATTTTGATTTTCTTATACTTGGCTAAGTTTTCCTCATTCCTACATTTTTCTAATGCAAGATAACATTTTTTTTCTTTTCCTTGGCAATTGTCTTAATCTCCTCATTCCACCGTGTTGTATCCATCTTTACCACAAAACTACCTTTGATTCTCCTTATGCAAGTTTTCATCTTTGTTCAAGTATCCTCTGCATTTGACGTCATCTACCAATCTGCTTCTTCAACAATTTTTTCGGCGAAAGTTTTAGCATTGTCCTCTTTTAACCTCCACCATTTCATCATATGTTCTTTGCTTTTTTTTTTCACCTTTGCCTTTCTTGAAGGCGAATATCTAGGATAAGTTTGTGTTGGGTGGCTACACACACTCCTGGAGGCTGGAATAGCCTTACAATTTGTCAAAAATAGTCAATTTAGTTTGATTTTACTCTAATTCTAAAAGTCACTAAGGGTTATCTCTCTTAAACCATGTGTTAGCAACCAATTAATCGTATGAGTGTGCAAAATCCAAAGTAGATTGTGTATTCCTTGTTTTATAGCCAAAACCTCCATGAACATTTTCATAGCCATTGCGACATTACCCCTAAATGTGCATTCAAATCACCACTGATATGGAAATTCTCATTCATTAGTATATTTTGCACCGGCAATGAGATCCTCCCAAAACTTCCT
This sequence comes from Amaranthus tricolor, assembly GCF_026212465.1. Classification (NCBI taxonomy): domain Eukaryota; kingdom Viridiplantae; phylum Streptophyta; class Magnoliopsida; order Caryophyllales; family Amaranthaceae; genus Amaranthus; species Amaranthus tricolor. The sequence goes on from NC_080055.1 coordinate 10,111,676, forward strand.
TTTAATTGATGCCTCTATCCCCACTTACAATGCTTAGACAGTTATAACATTCAAAATGTTTTTACCATATAAAATTTGCATTCTTATAATCTAATCATTCTTTCTGCATACCTCTACTACATCTATAGAGGTTTGTTCATCCATAATAACACTAACTTCACTGTGATTTCTTTCATATCCCCAGCACCACAATTTATATTCCTACCTTTCACTAACTATCGTTTTGGCCCTATCTAACCCAAGTTGTCTCATCTAGACCTAAAATGTTAGTTTTCTTCATTTTCATGATATCCACCAGCTTTATAAGCTCAAAAAACCTATTGTTCAAGCTACAAATGTTTCAAGATCCCATTCTTAACCTAAGATCCTTGGTTTTCTTAATTTCTTATGCTTAAATCCTATGTGCCCTAACTCATTTCACACCGCACTCAGGCTATGTGACATATTGATTTTGGACGATCTAAAAACCTTTGTATACTTTTCACTACACTCTGGCATGTTGCTGAGTATGGGATGCCCACACGAGCATTGATTTTTGGTTCATGGGATGTGACTAAGTTTACTGTGTTGGTTGTCACTAACATACCGCTCACCCTCCTCCTTTATTCGAGCTTGGGACGTACAATAAGCGACAAGCACTTACTGGCAGAGTTCATTAACTACAATCATAAAAATTTAAAAGGACTTGGCATAAGTTTTGGTAAATGAACCAACAAATAAAAGTGAATACTAATCCAATTGTATTCTCAATAAGTTCTTAGCAAGAATCAGATAGGCGGTTGGAACTTGAACTACTGAGCCTAAATAATCATAAAAAAGAAAAGTTCTTGGGACTTTGGACAAAGGCTAGGTTCAATTAACCACCACTACGCTTCTAAAAAATGGATACCTTGACTAAGCCAACTTATCCTCAATTCACTTGAGAAAAAGTGTTCAAAAGATATTCAAAGGGCTACAACACCCAAGAGGAGAAAAGCTGCTAAATGTTATATAAATTAGATAAGGAGCATAAAGCATACTGCAACTAGACAGAAGCACTTGAGGGAATTTCCATCATGTCCAGAACATCGCCTTTTCAGCGTATAAAATTCCTGGAAAATCAAACAAGATGAGATAGTCAATACCCGGGAAAAATTAAGCACTATAGAAAAGCCAATGAACAAATTCTGATAAGGATGTTTTACAGTAAAATTAATTTTATTGGACAAAAACAACATTTTTTAGTCCTCAAATCCAAGCCCTTCATTTGGGAACATTTGGCCCTCCAACTAACTGACTCTGCATAGGCACACCGCAAGCAAATGCGGCACCCGTATTTCTATCAACCAATCACTAGAAATGTGCTTAGATGTCAGAAAGTAAAATAATTGATGTATTGAACTATTCATCAAATCCAATAAATGATTCATATATAAGACCCCATTCTCTTAAACATAAATAAATAATATTCAGTAAACAAGTTTAGTTTAGCAAAATAAGTTCAATCCAAAAAATATAAGTTTAGTTTAAAAAGAATCAGAACAGAGAAAAGGCAGTTGAAATCAGTAAAAATAAGTGCAGCTTAGTTAATATGTTTGATTTAGCTGAAAAAAGTTTGGTTCAACATACTAATGGTGAAGAGAACAAGGACTAAATCTAAACCCTTAACTCAAGCACATTCAAAAGGGAAGGTAACCATGATGCATAGAGGATGCTACAATCAAAGCTTCTTGAATTACAGCAGCATGAGTAGGCTTTGAAGAAAAAAGATGTGAGAAAATCGAATAGACATGTATATTACTACATAATCAGAAAATAAACTACTACAGTGTCAAAACAAGGCCTCGTAGAAGTTTCCAAATCTAGTGAACTGATACAACTCACATCGTAAAGGTATTAAGAAAAACGTTGCAGGTTAGTTCCAGGGATACTTGTGATGCATTTGAGGTCATTGCAAGGTATGGACTTATCTTATTTCGATTGTATGGGTGGTGGTCTAGTTGATGAGGGCTTATAGATCGAATGGGCTCTCTAATAGTCTTTTGGGATGAGCCCTCAATATTTTGATTTATAACATTGGTATCGGATCAGAATCATAACGAGGAATTCGAATTCTCTACACAAAAGTATGCAACATCTCCCAAGTCATGTATTCAAAATTTGACATGTAAGTGGAATAATCGGTGTTCCAATTTAATTTTCATTTATTCCTTACTTTATGTCAAATTCTCACTATATGGTATAAGAGATGCTACATAGTTTGGTTTATACTATCCAAATACCCCAGAGTGGTGGCTCTGGATTAAGCCAACTGTGACCAACGAGAATCAAATATAATAAATAAGAGACCATTGCAATTTGCAAATAGGACTTGTCCCATATGGGTTTTATGGACAGGTGATGAGGCACTAATAGATCAGAAACTCAAATACATAAAGCTTTTTCTAACAAATCCAAAAAATGAAGCAGCTAAAAAAACCTAGATATGCATCATGACAAAGAAGAGAAAAATGGAAATAAATGTATATATCCAATCGGACAAAAAGCCACCCCATCTCCTCATGAAAAAGATACCTTCAGAAGGTATAGGCCTTAGTTCTACTTAATTCCAAGCCCAATAATTCACTTTCATTTTAAAATGAGGTTCCTTTGTTCTGTATAATTCTTTTCATTCTCTACATTAACTCACCTCTTCTGCATACTTCCTTTTATGTGCATCAACATGCCTGGAAAAACAAGAATATGACAAATTTTGTAACAAATAACTAATACATATGTTATAAAAAAACATATACAGGCCACAACATTAAGAATCAATGCAGAAACTAACCGCATATATGAAACTGATTCCCAATGCGCTTCTGCCCGCAACCATGCTGCTGTCTGTCATAGATAGAAAAGAAGAATACAGCGAACTGTAAAGCTCAGCATACACAGATACATAGTACTTCTAGAGGGCAAAGAAAATAAAAACAAAAGACAAACCCAATATTCTTCATCAAGAACAGCTTCACGAGCAAGAAACCGACCAAAATGACGCCTTTGCAATCCATCAACCTCCTCTTCAGTAGGCTGCAGCCTGTTGAAAGAAAGCTCAGGCAACCTCTGACTATCACTAGTTGACACATAAGACAGCTGAGTACTTTGATCATTGCTGCAATGAATTTCTAGTGATTTCCATCTTGGATATGAATTATAGAAGTTTTCACTGAAAGAAAGTGGATAATAATAACATCAGATACAGACCTGAAATCCCAGACAGTAAATCCAATCATTGAAAAGAACAAATTTTTCAGTAACTTCAGCAATCTATTTACAGAAACAAAGAATCAATAAATTTATCAACCCCCTCTACAAGGAAGAAAATCAATGAATTAAGCAGGCCATTTCCATATTTTGACCACAATGTATAGAACAAGCTATTCAACATTGAACACATGTTCACCCAACTGTAGCATTCAAATATTAACCTGTTGAAATATGGTATATTGGCATTAGATTCCAACAACATCTTGCGTGTTTAATCTTTTTCCTATCTAAGTTAGTTTTATACTCCATAATCTTTACTATTATGTTTCACTTAGTTAATGTCCACAGGGAGGATATCTAGCATTTGTGGCTTGTAATTATAGCCTACTATTTCTATATGAAACTCTATACACACGTCCACGTACCTTTTGCGTGGGATTTGTTGAGGATCCAACCAAGTGTTGGACTCATAGATGAAAGCCCCTTTCTCAAATTATTATCTAGACTTGAATCTTTGACTAACATGCACCTTCGGTCCGGCTTATGCTTGTTGCGCACTCACACTCCCTAGATTGTGTTTGGATCACATCCTTTCGACAGTTGAAAAGGTTGCGCCAAATATGCCAACGCATAAAAAATTTTAATCGGGCCATTAGTACATAACTACAACATTTCATCACCCCCAATACCATTACTAGATAAGTAACGATACAAAAATGGTCTTCTAGAGTTACATGCAATGTTTTTCCCATTACATTTATTCTAAGTCCCCATTCCAATAGTTCATTATAAATCTACATGCATTGTAAGAAAAGTCTTCTACTACTATCATGACATGTATATATTTTCAAACACATTTGAATTCAGGCCTGCTTCTTGCTGCAATCATTTGATTTAAAAACCCTAATAATATTAAATTGTGTCATATATAACACAAAAGAATAGGAGTCAAATTGGTTCAACAGGAGAGAAGTCAGCCCACCGCCCCACCCTATACTAGTATCAAAAATCAATAGAAAAGGTTGAGAGGTAAATCATTTCAATTGATGTTAGAACTGGACTTATTGTCAATACCAGCATATAATCGGAAAACACAAGGTACACACTTCATAAGCCAAGGAGATACCATCCCAAATCCATATAGCAATGGAAAAAAGGGCTCCAATAATTTCTAAAGTGTGCACACCATCTTTATTTCATCAATGTGGAACAAACCATCCCAACAATCCCTCTCACATGCGAACACCCGTCAAGTTCGCATGTGGGAGTAAACAAATAAGGGAAAGAACGTCATTATTTTTGGATTTACCATTTAATTTTTAATAGAACTTTCGGCTGCCATACCATGTTAAGATGAGTTGAACTTATTGTCAATGCCAACATATATTCAGGAAATACAAGTACATACACTTTATAAGGCAATGAGATATCATCCCAAAACCATATGGCAATGGGAGGAAGACCTCTAATAACTTATAAAGTGTTCACACCAACTTTAATTAATCGATGTGGGATAAAGCATCTCAACATGTTTACTTAATCTAACATAAACAGACATTGTTCAGTCCATAATCTATATCAAGCACTCATTTTCTAAGTACATCTCCCTAAGTGAGTAGCATTCGCTTTTGCCCACAGAAGTAAAATTTCTAATTCTTGAAGCTAACCCACCTAGATAGGGTTAAGACATTGGTGGCGGTGGTGGTGTTATGGGCCTTATGGCTATTAATAGAAAAATTCGTTAAAATCTCAAAATTTACACTTTCACAAACCTTAACCTACCTCCAATAAGGTTACCATTTCTTAGTTTGATCCAATCAAATCAAAAAAGATTTTAAGTACACAATAGGCTAAGGGAAGGGGAGGGGCAATAAAAACCGAATCAAACGACCTTACTCGGGAAAGTGGCTCATGCTCCAATTAAGACAAAAGAGGTGATCCTCAATCAAATCAATATTGGTAATAACAATACCATTTATAATCCTTCTCCTTCAAACTTGAGTGTAATTCTCATAATTTCTACTAGTTATTTCCCCATTAATCACATACTGATTACAGCTTGAATTATCATATTTCCTATACTAGATAGAAACATTCATTTCCAAATTCATAATCGAATGAAATTACCAGAAGTCAAAAACTATGAATAAATTACCAGATTAAACCAACATAAAATATTGCAGAACAGCCCAAAATCAAAAGAAAACCAAGAATTTACTTTTAAGAGTAATCATTCGAACCAAAAAAAATTTATTCAACTAATTAAACTTCACCCGAATCACAATTACCATAAATAAATCAAACCAACAATTTTCGTGAAAAATTACCAAAAATTCATCAAAAGAAATAAAAAATAAAATTTACCCAAACGCTGATGGAACTTTAAGAATGCCAAGAAGGGTATTACTGGGTTTGATTATGGGAAGAATTTCTGCTCGAAATTGAGGCAAAATTGTACCCTGAAATTCCACTTCCATGTTTCTTTCTTGAGTTCTTTTTTTTCTTTTTTTATCTTTCAAAGTTTTTCCCTTATTTATATCCTACAAGGTTACAACTAGTATAGTTCAAGATTTGTAGTTTGGACACATTGATAATACTTGCTGGATATTATATTGAACTTATATGGTGACATTATGGGCAAGATAGATATAATGGATAGAAAAGAAATTATGGAAAAATGGATAAGTGGATTTATTTATTACATTTGGGTTTTGTTTGGCTTTTTGGATAAGGGGAAGAATGTGAAGAACAATTCAAAGTTGTAAAGTGAAAGAATTTCCCTTAAAACATATTTTTAATTGATGAAAAAATAGAAAAAATAAATATAAGGTATTAATATTCGGATGATCATTTTATGAGCCCCATTTAAATGAAAATTTGGATAATACCGATAAAATAGTTGTCAAATATCTAAAATTGAATGCTTAATTAATAAAATTTATTTATGAGTGTCAAATTATCACTATTTCACAGATTTTATAGGATTATACGTGCGTGTGTGTGTATATATATATAGATGAAGAATCAAATGAGAAAAATTTTAAAATGAGAAGGATGAGAAGGATTTTTATTTGATTTTGTTTTGTTATTATATATACAAAAAAGGATATTATGTTATAAAATAAAAACTATCTAAAAATTATTTCATAGTTACTTTTCTGTGTAATATTGTTACTTTTACAATTATGTGTATTTAGTTCAATCGTGACCATAAATTTTTTTTATTTTAGTGAAATCAAGGGTGTAGAGTCCTTCTCATTTTCAACCCTTTTTCATTCGATCCCTCCCATATAGAGAGAGAGAGAGAGAGAGAGAAATAAGTGGATGAAAGATTTGTGTTGATTAGATGAATTAAGAGATGAAATTTGTGAGTGGAGATAGAAAAAAAAAATCGATAATAGATTATTAAAAAGAAATATTGCAAGTAATTTGAAACGTAAGAAGTAAATCAATACCAAGAAAGTGAAATACAAAGAATATGAAGTTTGTAAATTTTTATTGGGTAAGGGTGTAACACCTCAGAATTTCCGACCCTTTAACGAAACCAAAACCGTAAAGGACAGGAGGAAATTCGGGTGTTACATAAAAGAAAAAGGAAGAGAATTTAGATAAACGTTAAATATTAACTTTAAAAAGGTGAGTGAAAATTTCGGCAGCATCTCTTCTAAAAATCGAACATGTGGTAGAACAATTAGCACAATAAAACATTAAACTAATCTAAGACATCATTGCCTTTAAAATCTCACACCAGGGCGGGATGATTCGTCGCCGGCTTCTCAAATCAACATGCCAAGCATGGATCGTGGTTCCAGTGTCGACGTTTGCGTTTTAAAAAGACTTAACTCCTTAAAACCATACAGAATTATAAACTACGCAACAGAAATACAAATATACGAGGGAGGACACAAGGCCTCATAACAAAATATATACAACCAAAGTTTACAAAAGATAACAAGAGCTACAAAATCGAAAGATAGCGGTATGACACAGGTTATGCTTCGCCCTCATCACTCTCTCCAATGCAAAAGAAGCTCCAGTACCTACTACGCCTGTCTATGATCCTCCTGCTGCTCTACATTAAACCAAAGGCCAATGTGTCATAGCAGGACAATCATAGAAAGTCATCAACAATCAAACATAAACACAAACACGTACACGTCAGTAACTAGCATCAAATATAATAAGGCCAACTACTAGATAGCATTATATCATAAAACAACATAAGATGATTTCATAAAACGCAAGCACAGATAGTAACTGTTTATCGGCCACTTATACTTCTTAATTTCATTACGTGCTTTCCAACCTGAACCATGCGTTCTGGGGTAGAATGCAGGTCTTCACGCTCCTCTTTTCAAACATAAACTCTTGCAAAACACATATAGTATCAACTCGACCAAGACATTAACAGAATACCTAACACATGACCTTATAGAGCTTGTCTATCTTAAGGTAAGTGTGATCATAGTCTGTAATACCCTTGAGGTAACTTAACTTAGGCACACTTCTCACTAGCATAAACTATTTTATCAATAAGTAGATGTTCTATCAATGAGTAAATATTCTATCAATGTGTAAGCTTTCTATTAAAGAATGAACCTTCTATCATTAAATAACTTTCGATCAATGAATAAATTTTCTATCACTGAATAACTTTCTATCAGTGGGTCTTTCTCTATTTCCTGGCATAGTGACACATCCAAGGGCTTTATCGGCCATCTGGCGCCCATGGCAAAGTATGAGCTCATGCGCCCTCCAGCTGACCCTCTCGGGTCCTACCTTCGGGAAAAACTAACACACTGGGGTTCTAAACCAGTGAAGAGGCCACCATATTGGAGTTTGCAAGGCCCGCATGGTAACACCTCGGTCAAGGGGCGGTATCGGCCATCCGGCGCCCAGTGACCCAAGCATGCTCAAACCCCCCTTACGGTGGTTTCGTCGAACCTCACCTAGGGGACTACTAAATCAACTGGATATAATCCAGTTGAGTTACGCCAGCTAATCATAATCTAATACTTTATCAGATGGGAATAACTTCCACTTTCAACTAATAATGAGCGCCCTGGGATAGCAGCACGCCAAAACCCACTGAGCCACTCATCAAAATATGAAATTCACCTCTAAAGGAGTCATTCTAACTCCAAGTAAGGCATAATCCGATTCTTAAATAGATAAGGGGGTAGTTCTCGCCTTCTATTAACACTCTCATTCTCTAAACTATTCTAAGCGCAAGGATTTCATAGTCGATAGCTCTTCATATAAAGTGTACTCACTAGTACCTCATAGTTTCGATACAATGCATACTATCACAATAAACAATAATGTCTTAAAGCAAATTGCATATAAGGGTTAGTTACTGCGTGTACGTAGCGTCACTGCACGATCAAATGTCACAAAATCACCCGACTAAGGCTCTACTTTCCTCTTACAAAATGGGCACCTATATAAGTTATGAGTAGAACTAATAAGTTCCCTTAACTACTTTGCCATACCAAACTAAATACCAAAGTAACCACTATCACCCATTCAACATAAGTTTCTGATTACTCTAGCACGCACACAACTCATTCAATACAAGTCAAAATCATTAACTCAACACAATATAAGTCTTTCCATCAATTTAAAGTAGAAGTATGTGTGAATCGTTTCTTTACATTAACTAATTTTGAGCATATCGGTTCGCGTTACCCAAAAATAACTAATCACAACTAAATCTTACAATTTTAATATAACATTAATATAACGATAAGGCAAATCTTAGAGTTATCGTATCGGGATATCATTTGTTACATTCTCCAAAGCTATTAAGAACTATAATCAAAACAACACGACAATTAACTTTAGTAACCATCCACGATAAGTTGACATTATGCTCTTGGCTTACTAATAACATGTATCTATAACTTCAATAACAACCTAATAAGGGTATTTGTAATCCACAACAATCAAACCACAACAATTAGTAGCTATTATTCTCAGTTTAATCAAACAAAATCACTTTCATAGTCAACTAACATCATCACCATTACTAATTATTCACAATAATAACCAATCGGCCAAATCTTAAAACAACTTTTAAAGTTATTTAATCAATCATCACCAAAATATAGTATAAAACACACATTATTAGTAATTTCATCTCTAAATCCAAAGCCTAATCGTTTCGTGTTCAAAGATAGCATATTTAATTACTACCCATACTAAGATTCGAAGAAACTAATACAAAATCAACACACAACCCATAATTTCAAATCACACTTCAAACCGTAAGTCATAAACATGTTTAATTCATCAATCAAATTCTTAACCACAAAAAGATTCAATGAAATTAACACAAAACCAACATCAAACTCAATACACTTAATAAAACTCCAATTAAAACTAGAAAATTAGTTAGAGAATAAAAGAAATGGCTTACAATGGAGGAACTAAAAAAGGGTATAAGATTGTAGGTGGTTGTTGTGGTGGTGGAGGACCAAGGTGGGGAGTTGGTGGCACTAGGGGCCGCCGGCTGCTGTGAGAGCTACACGCACCCCTGCTCGCAGCTGGGAACAGGCGACACAGCCCACTGCTGCTTGTGATTGTTCGTGGGGAGGAAGAGTGCCTGCCTTGCTTGGTGGCTGCTCACGGTGGAGGGAAAAAGGCAGGCGGCCTGATGGTGATGAACTGAGGCTGGTCGTGAGCAGCTGATTGAGACCAGCTACTAGTGGCACAGCAAGGGGAAAGGGAGAAGAGAAAGAGAGAAGAGAAGAGGGGGGAGTGACGGCGTGTGAATTAAGTGAGGGAGGGAGTAATACCAACTTAAAACCCTAACTCATCCTATTTATTTAATTTATACACTTATTTATTTATTTGTTTACCTAGGTTCATCTTCTTGCGAGTCCCAACTAAAAAACTCACCTTCGTGTGCTCACACATTTCAATAAAATATTTATTTTGATTCGAACCTCTTTATTTAGAAATCGTGATTGTATTTTTAATATAAATATATGTTAATATTTAAATTCGTATATGAAAGGAGTTTATTAAAACTACTTTAAATTAATTTAACATAATTATAAAATCTCTAAAAGTTACTAAAATATTAATTAATGACGTCAGAAAATTCCAGAGTGTTACAAAGGGAGAGGATAAAAGATACGTTTAAAAAAGCAGAATTAGATGGTATACTTACTAAGGGTTTTTTTGTATTATAAAAATAATGGTGTTTTTATATTTTTGATTAGCTTTACTTCTAAAGACATAAAATTCACTTATATCACAATGATAAACAGAGATCAAAACTAAATATCCCAAGAAATTAACTTATAGGAGTATATCTAATATCCTAAGGATGAACAATGACACATTTGGCCCATATATGCAACAAAGATCCCTAGACTATGTCCTAAAATTAAGACGAATAACAAAGTAACATGTTTATTGTGTTGCTAAGAAAATAAAAGGGATAAAAAATTTGACAAGTCGAATTAGGTTGGATCAAAGTGACTATCAACACGGTCTAACCCATTAAAAATTATTCATGTTAAGAAATTAACCATTTTCGTCTCAGTTATGTCTCGCTAAATACCTATATTTAATTCCATCTGGATAAAAATATAGAGAATTTTACGGGGTAAAAATTCTTAAAGTGATAAAATATGAAAAACAAAAATAAAAATTTACATATAAAGTATAAAATAAATTAAAAATTTTGTATGATAGACACTGATAATAAAATACCATCCTAATAGCTCACATTGTATCATCATCATCATATCCTGTGCATCGCGCTCATAAGGGTATGAGCAAGGTCTGAGGAGGGAAGGAAGACAGCAACCCGTACCTATAAAGGAGGATGCGGTCAAAAAATCCCCTGACTCTAGATAGGTATTTCGAGAAAGTTCTTCCTGCAGCAACCTGTCACCCTGCATCTTACACCATAAGTTAAACTTTTCACTAAAGTTAACAAGTAATTATATATAAAAATACTAAGCATATAAAGAAAAGTGAGAACTAACTAAAACGAGTAAAGAGTGTGATATGAGTAGCAAGGAACAAGAACAACAAAAGATAAGGAGGAACTATCAGTAATCTAGGACATGAATAAGACTCCTCCAACTACCTCTATCCCTAGTCAGGTCCTCTGAGAGGTGTAAGTCATGCAAGTCCTTTTTTATTTGATCCTCCTATGTTTCCTAGGTCTCCCTCGACTTCTCTTAGCCTCCACTATGATGCCTTCGATCCTTCTCAGGGGGCATCATATGTCTTTCTCTTCACATGCCCAAACCATCTCAGCCTATTTTCCCGCATTTTTGCAGAAAGAGGGGCGACCCCTTAACTTTTTTTCTAAACTCCTGGTTCTTTATTCTATTCAAAAATGTATAAGCACACATCCATCTTAACATACGCATTTCTGTAACATTCATCTTATGTTCAAACGTCTTCTTTACAGACCAACATTCTGTCCCATATAACATAGCAAGCCTGATAACCACTCGACAAAATTTACCATTTAATCTATTAAAAAAATTTCTATCACATTGTGTACTTTCTTGAAAGTTTAAACTCCCAACTCCCAACTCCCAAAGTCTCAACTACTACAACAGTAAATTACAACCTACAAAAAGAAACATTTAGTCTATTAGAGGAAGGCATTGCTTTTACGAAAAGATCTCGAATTAGCAGCACAACTGCTCGCACAAAGTTGTATGTAGAGAGGTGTTTATTTGTTTCATATCGTCGATTTTGGATAGGTATCATTCAATTCGGTTGAATTTAAGATCAGTTACATTTCGGATAAATAGCACTATAGTATAAAAATGCGGCAACAGTCACGATTGCGGTAATGTAACGCTGATGTGGTAACGAGAGTAATACGATTATTATAGCGTCTAAATATCGGTTGAAACCATAAGATATCCTTGATACGACACAAAACGTGGTTTTTTTACACCTTTTCAACGCGAGAAATATCGGTTTTCTTATTTTAAAAACCTTTACAACACGGCCGATGTGATACGATGCGACCTTATTTTTACTCTGTGCAGCATGGTGGGTCATGTTTGGATTGGCATGATCAGCTATGGGTCGGTTTGAAAACGGTTATTCGAGTTATCGGGTTTGCACTGGAAATTTGAGTGTCAATCGGGATCGGATTATCATCGGTCAATAATTAACTTAGTTTGCAATCAGTTATTTGAGTTATCAGAGTTATTTTTCAAGCAGGAGTCGAGTACAATTTAAAATCAATCACGTCGATATGGAATTAGTTGATAGTTGATTTTCAAATTCATATACGATTAAATTCTCTTTATTTATTCAATAATACCATCGGCTTCGCGATTTTTCCGGTAAAAGAATTTGATCTCGGGTTGGCTCGGCTTCAGATTGACATCGGGTTTGTGATTTTCAAATAAAAAAGTATAGGTTACGGGTCTGTCGTCCTATTTCAGGTCCATGTCGATCATTAATCTACTTAATGAATATATCAAATTTGAAATTAATAATACACTATGAGATTGATTAAATATAACAACACTAATTCTTTATTGAAACCGTTTCATAGTGAGATAACTTTAATTGGGTCAACCTAAACTTTTTTTTACTAATAGACTGCTTGTATGGGTCTGTTTCACGATGAAACGATCTCATATAAAATTTGCTGATAACAATTATAATATCTTATATAAAATTAAAATTAATCAATTAAAACCATTATTATATCATAATTAATTCAGTTTGAATACATCACTTAATTAATTCATCACATGTTCTTAGCTATTAATTTTTTACACTTAAGTGTGAAATTTTACCATCTCAGCAATTTGTATTTGTACTTGGCTTAAACCTATGCCCACATTTCAAAATCCTTAGTTTTCATTCTTAAATCAAAAGTTTATGAAGCACAATCTCATATGGACATATATATGAAGTATATTCTATCAACTTATCCTAAGAAACGGTGGGATTTGATTTCCCTCAAATTATTCATAAATTTGCTGAAATTATTTGATAAATTTAATAATAATTTTAATAACTATGAATAGATCATAAAATTTATGGAGATCTACTTGTTTTTGGTTACAATTATGTTTAAAGTTACTACAATTTGTATAAAAATAGATTCGAATTTACAACAATTTGAATAAAAATCGATTTGAATTAAGTTGGATTTAAATGGATCACGTTTGATTTCGTGCATAATTCAGGTTGGATATGGATTGATTCGATCACTATTAGGTAGGGTAATCTTTGTTTACAGTTATATGTCGATTATAAAAAATCGGTTGTTGTTCGAAATTAATTTTCCCATCTTCTTATCAAGCAACTATGGTGCAACTTTGTTCTTGTAATGTCGGTTCGATAAACCAAAACGAAAAAAATTGGATTAGGTAATTTTTGTGTTCCGATTTAGATTTTTTGATTGGATCACATTTGAACAACTCTAACTGTATAGCAAGAGCTTTTAGAGGCTGGTCTTTGTGGTTACTCTGTCGAGTTGTTGCAACAGCAAATACCAAAGCATATTAAGCAAAGTAGCTATTCAACACTATGTACTGAAGATTTGATGATAATGGAGTTTTTGGTTTATGAAAATACTGTTTTTCTTATTATTATTACAGAGTAACTTCATCTATGTATATATATATGCACTGTTCTATTAAGAAACTGAATATATAATAACTGCCTAAAATAACTTACTAGAATTAAGTAACTGCTAAATAAAAACTTCTTTCCCATACTCCCCCTCAAGTTAGGTTGTGGGATCACCGATGCCTAACTTGCATAAAGTGTTATTGAAGACCTCTGATGAAACTGCTTTTATGAGAATGTCAGCTAGTTGGTCTTTAGATCTAATAAAAGGGAGACGGATGACCTTGCTTTCTAGTTTCTCCTTAATAAAGTGTCGATCAATCTCTACATGTTTCGTTCGATCATGTTGGACTGGATTTTCAGAGATGCTTATCGCTGCTTTGTTATCACAATATAGAAGGTTTGTCTGTGTCTGGTGAAAACCTAGCTCTCCTAGAAGTTTCCTGATCCACAGAATCTCTGTAACTCCTTTAGCTATCACTCTGAATTCTACTTCAGCGCTGGACAGAGCAACTACCTTCTGTTTCTTACTCTTCTAAGTGACTAGATTACCCCCTATAAGGGTGAAGTATCCCGATGTAGACTTCCTGTCGTCCTAATCACCAGCCCAATCTGCATCTGTGTAACCAATAAGTTCGAGATTATCATTCTTTGAGTAGAAAACTCCTTTATTGCTGGTTCCCTTTAAGTATCTCAGTATCCTCAGAACTACTGCCATCTGTTCCACTTGAGGTCGATGCATGAACTTACTTACAATCCCCACTGCGTAGGCAATATCTGGTCTCGTGTGGGATAAGTAGATCAGTTTTCCCACCATCCTTCTATAACGATCTTGATCTGCCGCTTCTGCCCCTTCATCGATTTGTAGACCATGATTAGCTACCATAGGAGTATCTGTTGGCTTGTAGTCTAACATGCATGTTTCTGCTAAGAGATCTAAAATGTACTTTCTCTGATTGATGAATATCCCCTTCCTTGATCTTAGAACTTCTATTCCAAGGAAGTATTTCAGTTGTCCCAAATCCTTCATCTCAAACTCTTGGAATAAAAACTCTTGGAATAATTTGCTCCTGAGACGATCAATTTCCTTGGAGTCGTTTCCGGTAATCATCATATCATCTACATAGATCACGAGGCATGTAATTTGATTTCCACTCCGCCTGAGAAATAGAGTATGGTCTGAGTTGCTCCGTTTGTAGCCAAATCTCTTCATTGCTGTAGTAAATCTCCCAAACCACGCTCTAGGGGATTGTTTCAAGCCGTATAGTGCTCTTTTAAGTCAACACCCCTCTCCTTGGCTATACTTATCTTAGTACTCGGGTGGTGGCTTCATGTATACCTCTTCTTCAATCTTTCCATGTAAGAAGGCATTTTTTACATCAAATTGAAACAGAGGCCACTCTTTATTTGCTGCTACTGAGAAGAGGACTCGAATGGTATCAATTTTAGCCACAGGTGAGAATGTTTCCGAGTAGTCTAGCCCGTAAGTTTGTGTGTACCCTTTAGCAACAAGCCTTGCTTTATACCGTTCAATGGTTCCATCAGCATGATACTTGACTGAAAAAACCCATTTACAGCCAACCGTCTTCTTATCACCTGGTAATCTGTACTTCTCCCACGTTCCGTTTTTTGGAGAGCCATGATCTCTTCGTCCATAGCTTGTACTGGAATAAAGGGATGCATTGAAAGCAACAGCTGTTTGTGATAGTTGTTCATCATCCGGTCTACCAATAGGGTATCGGGATCTCTGGGATTCATACTCAGGATCATACCTGTTAGGAGCCATTCCTCTTGTACTTCGAGGGGGCAGATTATATTTCAGGGGAGAACAACACTACTTGGCACAATATGGTCAGTGGATATATCAATGGAAGGAGCAGTAGGACTCGGTGTTACCTCTTGTTCGGCCGGATGCTCAGGGACTGGAGTAGTGGTCTGAGGAGATGATTCAGTAACAATGTCAGTGGTAATATCGGTGGTAGTGCCAACTTGCTCTTTGGGAGCTTGACTGTCAGCCAAGGGATGAGTCAACCAGCTGAGATCCTCACTCATAATCTCCCCCTGAGATTGAGGCTGGGTGTAGTAAGGAGATTGTTCAAAAAAGTCACAGTCCATGGTGGTATAAAGTTTGTGATGCACAGGATCATAACATCGATAGCCCTTTTGTGTAGTGCCATACCCAAGAAACACACATTTGACTGCCCGAGGTTCAAACTTTGTTCGGACTCTAGATGGGAGATGAATATACACAACACAACCAAAGATTCGAGGTGGAAGGGAGTGAGAGGAGGGAACAAGAGTAAATGTATTGAGTGTGGCAAGAGGAGTCTGGAATTTGAGGATTTTGTTGGGTAGGCGGTTGGTGAGATAAGTGGAAGTAGCAATAGCCTCAGGCCAATATTTGACAGGTACATGAGTGTCAAACATGAGAGACCATGCTACCTCAAGAAGGGTATGGTTTTTGCGTTCAGCAACCCCATTTTGTTGTGGAGTGTCAGGGCAGGATGTTTGATGAATAAGACCATGATCAAGAAAAAATTGTTTCATTGCCAGAGAGATATATTCGCCACCATTATCTGAGCGAAGGATCTTAGGTTTGGCATTGCACTGAGTGAGGATCATGTTATAGTATTTGACAAAGACTTCAAAAACCTCAGATTTGTGTTTCAAAAAATAAACCCAGCACATTCGAGAACAATCATCAATAAATAACACAAAATATGAAAAACCATGAGAGTCAGTTTGTGGGGCTGGGCCCCATACATCAGAATGCACTACATCAAAGGGTGTGGGAGCACGAGTATTACTAGGAGAATAAGAATGTTTATGACTCTTAGCTAGTACACAAGTTTCACAATCTAAGGATTTAGTACAACTATTAAGAGAAGGAAAAAGTTGTTTTAGATAACCTAAAGATGGATGTCCTAAACGACGATGCCAAGTCCTCAATTGGTGAGCAGGAGATCCATGAGCAAGCATTGCACCACTATTTGTAATCACCTCTTCGACATAGTACAGTCCACCTCGTTCAGTACCACGCCCAATGATCGTTGTGGGCACGTAAAATTTAATTGTTGTATTTGATTGTAAAATCATATGATCCTTTAAAATAACATAAATTTATTAAAAATAATCAATATATGTATAAATTATTTCATATTATGAGATCAAGAATCCTAGAAGTAAAAACTAAATTGATAATCTTATACAAGAATTATAAGATTATAATATATATTACAATTTTATTAACGTACATTAATACATTAAAAAAATATACTAACATAAAGAATTTGTCTATTTTAAAACTATGCATAATGTAAAAAGAAAAAACATTTGTTTCTTTAGACCAAATATTATTTTAAGATGTTAATATTTCATTAGGTATTTGTTTGTGTCAAGCACAGAGGGCGAAGATTTCTAAGATTTTTTGTACGAATCCAAGCACTTATTAAAATTAACATCGTTTGATTGAACCAAGTTTTAGAAATAAACTAATAATCTTTTGAGTAGATTTATTTAGTCTTTGACCTATTTAACACCATGACCGTCCATCAGTAACCGAGCTATCGACTAATTTTTTAAGGCCTAAAAATATCTTTTCATGTATAAGGTTTATATTAAATTGAATTAAAGTTAAATATATTTACATTTTTCTACCTAATATGAATTATTAAGACTTTTTTTATAAAAATAATTAAAATATTAACAATACAAAATAAAATAAGTACTATTATATTATTTATATTACGCATTAAATTTTTCAAAATTCACTTTTATCTTTCACTTTAAAAGTCAAAAATAACGAGACTGCCCGTTTAACACCCTTTTAATTATGTAGATATCAATTCACTAAGAGATATTATTACCTCTTGTAATGCAAACATAAAAATCTTCAACCCTATCAATTAAATCTCTGTTTTTATTTTCTTTGAATAAAAAATTCCAAATATTTTTTTTCTTTCTAAAAATCCTCCAATAAAGATACGACATCGTTTGATCTTACATACATAAACCAATGGTGTTAACTATAGCAATATCTTCCTTGACTTTTTTCAAATCACAAGATCAACCCAACATTTCCCACTAATAGTTGTTGCACAAGCTAGCCAAAGTAAATATGGAATTTGAAATAAAGTTAAAAACGTAAATAATTAAATAACATCAACTCAGAATATTATTATAATGACTTCATAGAGAAGTTCATTGAATACTTAATGTCCTTGCTATAATTAACAACATTCAATCATACGTTCTAATAAAATCATCATATCATACAATCTAATAAAAGAGTAGAAAAATTACACATGTCATTCTTATAAAAGCTCGGTTGGTGAAAAAATTTATTTGTCAATGTTGGCTTATTTGGCAAATATAATTAACTAACATGCTATTTTTGGCCCTACAAAAATTTATTAAACTAAGTAACTTACCATTTTAAAAATAAAATAAATTGAATTATTCTTGGTAGATTGAGCTATCATACAATCATACAATCTAAAAAATCATACAATCATATAATCTAATAAAAATGTTGGAAAATTACACGTGTCATCCTTATAAAAGCCTGCTAGATGGAAAATTTTATCATTCAATCTAATAAAAAGGTTGAAAAATTACACGTGTCATTGTTGTAAAAGTCTGCTAGATGAAAAAATTTTATTGGTCGATGTTGGCTTATTACTTGGCAAATATAATTAACTAACGTTATTTTTAGCCCTACCAAAAATTTATTAATCTGAGTAACTTACATCATACATCATACCATACAATCTAATAAAAAGGTTGAAAAATTACACATGTCATCCTTATAAAAGCCCGCTAGATGAAAAATTTTATTGGTCGATGTTGGCTTACTTGGTAAATATAATTAACAAACATGTTATTTTTAGCCTTACCAAAGATTTATTAAACCGAGTAAATTACAATTTTAAAAACAAAATAAATTGAATATTCTTGCTTAGATTGAGCTATATAAAATAAATTATTGATTGAAATTTATCACATACCATAAGATTACCATTTTTAAAAAAATAAATAATTTGAATATTTTTATAAAACTAATCAGCTAAAAAATTTTGTTGCTGCATAGAATGATATAAGCAATGTCATATATATATATATATATATTAACAATTATTACTTCATATTTAATATATAATGTGTTTATGATTACATACCTTTCAAAATTATACTTACATATATCTTCATATTAAGAAATCCGTGCATTGCACGGGGTTTTATACTAGTATTATTATAATGGATTAAAAGATAATTTGGATGCGATTTTACGTTTTGGTAAATTGTTCCATTTCTTTTAGTCGATGGATGGATAATGATAGAGTTTAAAAGACTTATAATCATATGAAGGAATCAAAACAATTGCATTCTTATATCCAAATCCAAACTCTTTTAAAACCACCGTTTGATATCGAAATAAACACGACTATGAACCTTTAGTTCATAACGAATCAAAATACGGCTATAACTTTACAAGTTAATAGCGAAATCAAAATACGGCTATTACTTTATAAGTCAATAGCGAAAAAATACGGCAAATGAAACATATGCTTTCATTGCGAAACAAACAAAACTTTATATACCAAAAATATTTATTTAAAACTCATTAAAACAATAATGTAGCAATAGTTTAAAACGTGGGAATATATGGACCGTCAGGAAGTAGGCTTGATCTAAATCCTGAGAACATGGGTGATCGTCATCACCGAAATACTGTTCTTGCAAGAATGTAACGGGATCGGGGGCTCGAGACCGATCCGAATAACCATTACCTATTATCAAGCTATAGGATTTCATAATAGTCCGGATATAAATATCCGTTGCCAATTCCCTAAAACGGAAATTTTCAATGTCGAACATTTCAATATAATGCGAATCAATAAATCACTTGATTTTCTTTGAAATCAATAACCATAACTCATTTTCATAGTACAATATATTTAAAAGCTCATATTTATAAAGCTATGAACATACAAAATATAATTTTGATCAAGGACTAGAAGCAAAGTCAAACGAAGTCAAATTCTAAAATTTCGAACACCAAAAATCAAATCAGAAAACCAAAGAACTTCATTGATGCATTTGAACAAACACCTTGTGTACATCAACTTATAATGCCAAAAGATAACAATCCAAGCTCCCTTTTTCATCATCATCAATAATACTCAACAAACTCATACTATCCAGAATTACCCAATTGATGTAAAAATTAATCTAAATAACCATTACTAATCAACATTAAACAAGAACCCAAAACTTGATAAAAACTCAATTTGATACTAGAACCCTAACTTGATATCATAATCAAAATTACCTAAATAAATCTAATTGATACTCAAACTATAACCCAAAAACAAGATCATAATACCCAAGTTCAATCATGAAGTTTAAACTCAATAATCTCGACAATAACTTAGTCATCACAACTCAAAGCATAATAAACAGATTTTCAACAATAACAATATATTGAATCAAAATCAGTCATAAATCAAATGAATTTGATATATAAAATCAATTACTCAAAATCAAACTTTAAAAGCTTTACTAACTGTGTCTAACCTCTTTTATGAGCAAATCTCCATTACAACTTAACATACAAGATTTTAGAAAATCATGAATGAATCACCTCTTCAATGATCAACTTTATTATCTTTCAATGGAGCTTCAAATTTAAAAAAAAAGGGGGGGAGAAGAGGGAGAGGTGTGCGTCAGGCTGGCGGCTGGGTAGGCCGTACTTCCACCTGCGGCTGGTCGTGAGGTGGTGTTGCTGGTGGTGGCTGCTGGGTTGTTTTTTGAGGAAGGGAGATGGGTGAGGAAGAGAGAAGGCAATGGAAGTAAGGGAGAGGGGAGCCTGTTGATTTCCTATATTTTTATAAAAAAAAATGAAGGAAGATGAGTAATTTGATATTGTTTAAGGTTTGACACCTCGTATGTTTATGTGTCTAACCATGACACACATACTTTTTACCCTATTTTCATCGTATAACTTATTTTTATCCCAAATTTAATACGATTGATTTCCTTAAATAATAAAATATTATTTCGTGTCTCAATAAAATAACATACTTAAAATTTAATAACCCAAATGTATTAAAATATTATACTAAGTCCTAATAAAATATCAACCTGAAGAAATACTAATCCCAGATACACTTAATTAATTACAATTAATTAAGCGGCTAATTTTTGAGCTATTTCAGTCACCTTTTTTCCAAAGTAAGAAGACTTGTTACTTTTGTTAAGATAAAAGTAAGCGATTTTCCTCTCATACAAGTGGGTATATAGTAGCTTTGTTCCATTTTTGTCATGCATTTGATATTACGTGCATTGAAAGATTTTGTTAATGGAAGGTGGGAAACCTAAAATAACAATTCTTAGATCCAAACACGTACAAACATAAGCAAAATAATATAGATATCAATCATAGGCAAGAATTCCTAAACAGGCAAAGATAGGTATCGATGGTTTGTGATGCTAATTTGACATCTCCAACTAGTTCTATCCTTAACTAAGTCCTCAGAATGGTGCAACGGGTTCATGTCATTCCTAATTTACTCCTCCCACCTTTTGTTACACATACCGCGACTTTCCTTTCCATCAACCTTGATGTTTTCAGCCCTTATAACAGGCGCAACAATGGTCTTCTTTCGCACATGTCCAAACCATCTCAATCTACTTTCATGCATGTTTTAAAAGATGTGTGCAACCCTTATTCTCTCTCAAACTTGGTTTTTCATTATCCATTTTGGTTTTTCTACACATCCACCTTATCTACTACTTTTATTTTATTCTTATCTCTTCTTAACTTGCCAACACTATGTCCCATAGGGCTGCACACGGTCCGGTCTGGTCTGGTTTGACAGAAAAATCAGACCAGACCAGAAATTCCGGTCTGAAAATTTTTCAGACCAGACCAGACCAGTCAAAAGACCAGACCGTTCTAGAACGGTCTGGTCTAGAACGGTCTGGTCTGGTCTGGTCTACGGTTTTTTTTTTTTTTTTTTTGAAATTTTTTTAATTGAGTGAGAATCTAAGATAAACGATAATCTGTAAACAAAATACATCATCAAATCCAAAATACATCATCATCAAATACATCAGCAATATCCTCCATCAAATACATCATCAAAATACATCTCCAGTAACATTAATAAATATGAAAACAAAAATTAATCATACACTTGATTCTACACTTGATGCAAATTTCATATACATCTCCAGTAATTTCATATACATCTCATAGTCAAAGACATAAATGCAAATTTCAAAGTTTAAATTCTCCAGCAACATTAATAAATATGAAAACAAAAATTAATCATACACTTGATTCTACAATTGATGCAAATTTCATATACATCTCCAGTAATTTCATATACATCTCACAGTCAAAGACATAAATGCAAATTTCAAAGTTTAAATTCTCCAGCAACATTAATAAATATGAAAACAAAAATTAATCATACACTTGATTCTACACTTGATGCAAATTTCATATACATCTCCAGTAATTTCATATACATCTCACAGTTAAAGACATAAATGCAAATTTCAAAGTTTAAATTCTCCAGCAACATTAATAAATATGAAAACAAAAATTATTATATAGAATAGCCCATACTCACAATCACAAAACCTGTAAATTTTTAACCAAAAAAATCAAAAACCCTAAAAATCAAAAATTGATAAAAAAAACCCTAAAAATCAAAAAAATCAACCAATATACTTACATTACGAGATTCTACACTTGATTCCGTGGTGAATGGTGAGATTGGAGAATGAAGAACCACTGAAGCCTCGAAGAACCACAGAAGCAGAGGCGTCTTTGAAGGAGGTCGTTTGTCGATTGGCGTCTGGCGTCTGTCGAGTGTCGATTGTCGATGCTTGAAGAGTTGAAGGAAGCGAGGCGAGGCGACTGTGTCTGTCGACTTCAGAGATTTCAGATACTCAGGCGAGGCGAGGAAGAGAGAAGAATGGGAGAAGGAAGCAGTCAAGCAGAGGTCGAGGTCTGATTCAGGAAATAAGGATTAAGGAATATAAGCCCTAAATCTAATCCCTAGACCATTAGAGTTTATTACGGTTTATTGGTCCGGTTTGGTCTACAAAATAAAAAACCGGGACCGGACCGTAAACCGTTTAAAAAAAAAAAAAAACCGGACCAGACCATTCAGACCGTATACCAGACCAAATAGTTAAATTACGGTTTGGTCCGGTTTGGTTTACGGTTTAGACCAAACTGTGTTCAGCCCTAATGTCCCATACATCAAGATGAGGCTAAATGCAACTTGAGAGAATTTACCTTTCAATCTTGTTGGAAATACCCTATCACATAGCACCTCAACGGATGCTCTCCATTTCGGTCATCCAGCTTGGCATCGATGCATTACATCTTAATCAATCTCCCCCATTACTATGATTTCTAACCTTAAATATTTAAACTTGGTTGATTTCGTAACAACTTCCTCTCCATCGATCACCAGAAGTTCTCCCACATGCTCTCCCCATTATAATTGCATTGTAAGTATTCTTTTTAAAATCACTTAATTGCATCTATTTTCATTCTAAAATCATCCATTAATCATCGACCGTTGCATTAACTTCTTCAATAGTTGTAGTTACGGTCATAATATCGTCAGCAAAAAGCATACAACAAGGAAACACTCACGAATAGATTTAGATAACTCATCAAGTATCATAGCAAATACGAAAGGATACAAACTGACTTTTGCCATAGTAGGCGCAATTACCCTTACAGGTGAATGACTGTTAGTCGTGATTCCATTATACATATCTTGTATTGCCTTGATATACCGCAATGATATTCCTTTAGCTTTGAGGTAATTCAATGTAATGGTCTGTGGTCGATTATCATAAGCCTTTTCTCGATCAATGAACACCATAGACGTACATATCCTTCTTTCTTTCCTTATACTCCTCTGTCAAGCTCCTTAGGACATGAATAGCTTTAGTAGTGGATCCTTCTAGCATGAATCAAAAATTGATACTCTCTATTTTCTATTTTCTCCTGATTTTCCTCTCTATTACTCTCACCCAATATTTTATTATGTGGCAGAGGATTTTTATCCCTATGTGATTCCAACATAATTAGGCATCTCCTTTGTTTTATATTGTGGAATAAGCGTGATTTTCCTTCATTTTCCAGGCATCCTTGTTGTCCTCAAAACAATAATAAAATCATCTTATTATTCTTTAACATTATTGTGATCGCTTCTCCTTTCATATTCTCCTATAGAACTTTTGCTCAAACTCTTTTTCCTCTTGACCACTTTATTCCTCATAGTGAATTCCAATACTAACAACTTGTGCTGAGATGCCAATTTTAGTCTCGATGGGACATAATAATCTCAGCACATAGATTGATCCCTTCTAAGTACCAAAAAATAATCTATTTGAGTAGTATGACCTCTACCCTTGTATATATGTAATCAAATGCTCGTCATTTTTACCTGAAGAAGAAGCTTTTGATCACCATAACATGTTGCTGAAGCCAAATCTAGTGATCGCCCTCCATTTTTGTTCTGCACCCCATAAACTAATTGTCCATGCACTAAATTAATTATATTTGTATGCTTCTCTTCATATATGTCCATTGAAATTTCCCCAGAAAAATTGCTTTTCATTCTCTAAAATGCTCTCCACAAGGTTATCCAAATATTAAACAATTATTAATAAATAGAGATATATTTAATTAATTTTCATATCATTATTTCTTATATAACACCTATATAAAATCAGTGGAGTAGTACACACACTAATTAAATAAACTAATAATTAGATAAGTCTATATCATCAAGACACTTGTACTTTTAGGATTCGATATAGTTTATTAGTACTACAAATACAATTTAATTTGGAGACAAAGTGGAATTCTGATGAAAGAGGTTTACCGACAAAATGCATTATCGCAGGCTTGCGACAAAACCTTTTTTGTCGCTATAATTTTTTTTTTGTAGCTAACTTTGTCGCCAAATTCAATTGGCAGGAAAAAAAATTAGCATTTCAGAAATATTATATTTGCCGCCAATGTTGTCGCCAAGTTCAATCTTTGTTTATAAACACAGTGTACAGATGAATGTAAAGTTCATTAGTGATGTATGCACTTTATACTATATTTTTATGCTCCTTTCCCTTGCATTTTATGGCATTTTGATGTGTGATTTCGCATTTTCCATGTGGTTTTACGCTTGGTTGGAGTTTTTGTGTGTCTTTGATTATTTCAGGCCATTTTACTCCACTCTTGTATTGGAAGCGGATCACTTCTGAGCATTAGGATGCGTGCTTCGAGATTTGGCAGAGTTCGAGACCGCACTACGGCACTTTTGTGAGCTCACGGGTCCATTCGGATATGCTTTTAGTCCCATTGGGTCTCGTTTGTACTTTTGCCGTGTTCTAATGAAGAAAAATAAGCACATGATGATGGGCCCGGCGGGTATTTTCATACCCGAGCGATTTCAATTGAGAAATAGGAATGTAAGCCTCCAAGCCCAGGACCCGGTCGGGTATACTCTAACCCGGTCGGGTCTGTCAATAATCACTTGCATGAATGCTCAGCTTACGGACCCGGTCCGGTCTTGCCAAAACCCGGTCGGGTCCTGCGATTTCTGCTCTCTGAAAACTTCCAGTATACGGACCCGGTCCGGTCCTGCTTTAATAACCGTTTTTCGCACGGTTTATATTTTATCATTAGGGAATGTAATAGAAGGAGGGACGTTGTTCCTTTTTCTTTTTTTCTCTGTTTTGAGGGTTTGGTATTGAAAGGGATTTATCATATTACTTGCCTTGAGGGATTGTTAATCAACGCTTCGACATTGTAATATAATTATATTGAAGGTATTAATTTCAATTCAAATTTCTTGTTCTTGGTTATTATTGTTATCTTTGAATGCTTGTTTCTCTATTAAATTTGAATTTGATTTTCTCCATGAATTTAATTGTTGAATCTCTTGTTAGTTTTAATATGCTTAGTGAGTAGTTTTATTTCTAGGGTTTGGTGAAACTATGCAAAAGGTCATGATTTTTGTTTGATTTTAGGATTTAAATTTGGTTTGTCTAGGCGATTCAATTGATGGGTTTTAGATTGATTGCATGTTTGGCCAATTTGCAAGTTTTATTCGCTCAACTCTATAAGCGAGAGTTGCGAGTTTGAGTGAACGATTTCCTTCTTTGAATAATTAAGCTTTAATCGCGATAGCTTGTTTTATTGTTTGATTGTCGAATTTGTTTGCGAGAGCAACATCTTCCTTCGCCTATATTCATTCCTATCCCAATTGTTGTTCATGAATCATGATCGATGCATAGTGAATCCTTTTAGCCCTAGGTTTTTAATTATTGAATTTTATTCATCTCTTATTTTTGCGTTCTACTTAGATAAACAAAAATCCAACATTTGATCGTTAGCAATAGTGAACTTGGTTCAAATTGTGACTTTATTTGTCCTTCCACAGTGGTTCGACCCTACTTTCCCAACTATACTAGTTAGGTGAATTAGGAATTATTTTTGGTAGTAAAACGACCTATCAAAATTTGGCGCCGTTGCCGGGGAGGGTCAACAATTTTACTTTTTGAATTCAGTGTTTGCTTTTGCTAACCCACTCGAGGAACAACTGTTCTTCGAGCGTATTTACGTTTGTTCTAGTGCTTTTGTGCATAACCAGGAGTACCAACAAGCAACCTTTGCTTTTTGATCCTGAGGTTGAGGCAACTGCTCGTAGAACACACGCAAGTGCAAAGAAAAAGAGGGCGGAGGCTCGTAAACAAGCTAAACAGGCCTCTCAATCTCTTGACATGGCGGCTCAGGCTCCCGAGAGAACTCTTAGGCAGTCTACACAGCCCAAGGCTAGCAATGTTACCGCGGGGATTAGAATGCCGACTACTAATGCTGGAAACTTTGACATCAAATCCCATGTTATGAATATGATCATGGGAAATCAGTTCTATGGTCTTGACAATGAAGAACCCGTTGATCATCTGCAAAAATTCCTTCAAGCATGTTCTTTACAAAAGATTACTGGGATGACTGACGACGAGCTCTACTTGTACCTCTTTCGTTTCTCTTTGGCAGGCAAGGCTCAATGTTGGTATAACTCTCTTCCCAACACCATTACTACTTGGGCGCAACTGTCTGATGCTTTTCTAGTGAAGTATTATCCCGGTTATAAGACTCATGACTACAGAGTTAAGCTCTATAGTTTCTCACAAGATGCGGGGGAGACTTTTCATGATGCGTAGGAGAGATTCAAAGATTACCAATATATGTGCCCTCATCACGGTATTGAGAAGGAATTTCTTATGCAATCTTTTTATAATGGTCTTGATAATGAGACTAAGAGGATGGTAGATGGTGCGGCTGGCGGCTCTTTCATGAACAAACAAACTTCTGAGGCTATTTCACTCTTGGATACTCTTGCTGAAAATCAATGGAATAGCTCATCTAGGCGCGCAGCTCAAGCACCAAGGAAGGGGAAGCATGAAGTTGAAACTTATTCCCTTCTATCATCACAAATCTCAGCTTTGAATGCGAAAATCGATGGGATGCGCATGAATGCTAATACATCTATGCCCGTCAATGCTATGGCTACCTCTAGCCAAGGTGGAGTTGCTTGTGATTATTGCGGTATGCATGGTCATTCTCTAATGGAGTGTTCTGTTAATCCCAATGGAGCTATGGGAGTGCCAGAGCAAGTCAATGCTTTTCAAGCTCGCCCTCCTTTCAACAACAATAGCTACTATCCTGGAATTCGGAATCATCCTAACTTGTCATATCGCAGCAACAATGTGCTAAATCCTCAACAACAACACTTTCCACCACGAGCACCACAACAACAATATGGGCAACATCAGCAATTTCAGCCCAATCAAGGACCACCCGGTTTCCAAAGGCCTCCTCAAGGCCATCAACAGCAGCAATTTCAGAACCAACAACCCCAATCCGAATTGGGGTAATTGAAAAACATGATGGCCCAAATGGCCAAACAGCTTGAGCAACTCGGTACTCACAATAAAATGCTTGAAACTCAAGTCGCTCAATTAGCTGCATCTAGCTCCTCTAGACAAGCAGGAGCATTGCCCGGCCAACCCACTCAACCACATGGCAAGGAGACCGCCAATGCAATCACTACAAGGAGCGGGTTGAGTTATGATGAGCCACCCATGCCTCACAATGAAGAGTCAAATTCGAAAGATGTGGGCATTCCTGAAGTGGTTATTGATGAAGCACCTTCTGAGGCAGTGCACGAGAAAGAGAAAGCAAAAGAAGAGGCATTGCAAGTGCCTCCCATCACACTTCCTTTCCCCAACCGCCAATTGAATAACAAACTTGACAAGCAGTTCGGTAAGTTCTTGGAGGTGGTTAAGAATTTGCAGGTAACAGTTCCTTTTACTGAATTAATCACACAAGTGCCTGCTTATGCTAAATTCATAAAGGACATATTGATTAGGAAAAGAGCTTTTAGTGAGGTGGAAACGGTTGCTTTTACTGAACAATGTAGTGCTTTGCTACAAAATAAATCCCCTCCAAAACTGAAAGATCCTGGTAGTTTCTCCATCCCTTGTCACATTGGAAAAATGTTTATTGATAAAGCTTTATGTGACTTAGGAGCTAGTGTTAGTGTGATGCCCTTTTCTGTCTGTTCTAAACTGAAAATGGGTGATCTAAAAGTTACTAATATTACTCTACAAATGGCTGACCGTTCTGTTAAATATCCTTTGGGTATTTTAGAGGACGTCCCTGTTAGGGTAGGTAAGTTTTATATCGCTGTTGATTTTGTTGTTCTTGATATGGAGGAAGATCGACAAATTCCTATTATTTTAGGAAGACCTTTCCTTCATACGGCAGGAGCAGTTATTGATGTGAAAAATGGTAGACTTACACTTTCTGTGGGGGATGACAATGTAACTTTCAATTTGAGCAATGCTTTGAAAGGTCCCATGCTTGAGGAAAAATGCTATGCTATTGATGTAGTTGATGTGATTTGTCATGATAACTTGCCCCTAACTCTTATGAAAGATCCTTTGGAGGCCGTTCTTTGTCTTGAATCTTCTACAGGTGATGCTAGCATTTGGAAGACTGAAATTGATGCTATTGAACAAGCCCTTTGTAATGAAGAGCTTAGTCACAGCAAGAGCAAGAGAGTGCAAAGGTTAGTCCGGCCTATATGCAAGGTTGAGGTAAAGAAGCCCGAACTAAAACCTCTCCCTTCCCAACTTTTGGATGTTCTGAAAACTCATAAGAAGGCCATTGGGTATAGTATTGATGACATCAAGGGTATTAATCCCTCATTCTGCACTCATAAGATGCGGTCCTTCTGGTTCTGGAGGTGGTGGTTCAAGCCAGTAATCATTTATTTGATCTTGTGCCAAACACTGAGGACCGTGCTTGGACTGGCTTGGGGGGGATAATCACTTCTCATTCACTCTCTCACTCATGCATCTGTATAATTTTATTATTTTCAGCATATAGAGTTAGGTTTTGTTTCTCGCATACAAAAAAAAAAAAAAGTGTTATGGCTTGATGAGAACTGTTGGAATCTCCTGTATACAAGTAACACTGTCCTTTCCCCTAAAATGAATTTTGCAAAATGTTTTGACTGGTATTTTGGCATGTGATACTGTTATCTGGATGTCAGAGGCAAACCGTAGACACTCCTAATTTGTGAACCAGTTAAGTGGCATTTAATTGCCTCATGAGCATGAGTAGGTTAGCTGGTGAGTAAACCTAATCAAATGTGTGTGCATTATCTGCTAGGATGCCCATTAGGGGCTAGACTAATCTTGACTTTGCTTTACTCCTCCTAGAATTTGACTAGATGTACCTTGTTGAAAATGATTTTCAGGCTTAGATGTTACTTGAAACCACATGGACTAAAAAGCCACCTTGCACTACTTTACTTTAGGTTTTTGCCCTCTTGGGACATAATAATCTCAGCAAATAGATTGATCCCTTCTAAGTACCAAAAAATAATCTATTTGAGTAGTATGACCTCTACCCTTGTATATATGTAATCATATGCTCGTCATTTTTACCTGAAGAAGAAGCTTTTGATCACCATAACATGTTGCTGAAGCCAAATCTAGTGATCGCCCTCCATTTTTGCTCTGCACCCCATAAACTAATTGTCCATGCACTAAATTAATTATATTTGTATGCTTCTCTTCATATATGTCCATTGAAATTTCCCCAGAAAAATTGCTTTTCATTCTCTAAAATGCTCTCCACAAGGTTATCCAAATATTAAACAATTATTAATAAATAGAGATATATTTAATTAATTTTCATATCATTATTTCTTATATAACACCTTTATAAAATCAGTGGAGTAGTACACACACTAATTAAATAAACTAATAATTAGATAAGTCTATATCATCAAGACACTTGTACTTTTAGGATTCGATATAGTTTATTAGCACTACAAATACAATTTAATTTGGAGACAAAGTGGAATTCTGATGAAAGAGGTTTAACGACAAAATGCATTGTCGCAGGCTTGCGACAAAACCTTTTTGTCGCTATAATTTTTTTTTTGTAGCTAACTTTGTCGCCAAATTCAATTGGCAGGAAAAAAAATTAGCATTTCAGAAATATTATATTTTCCGCCAATGTTGTCGCCAAGTTCAATCTTTGTTTATAAACACAGTGTACAGATGAATGTAAAGTTCATTAGTGATGTATGCACTTTATACTATATTTTTATGCTCCTTTCCCTTGCATTTTATGGCATTTTGATGTGTGATTTCGCATTTTCCATGTGGTTTTACGCTTGGTTGGAGTTTTTGTGTGTCTTTGATTATTTCAGGCCATTTTACTCCACTCTTGTATTGGAAGCGGATCACTTCTGAGCATTAGGATGCGTGCTTCGAGATTTGGCAGAGTTCGAGACCGCACTACGGCACTTTTGTGAGCTCACGGGTCCATTCGGATATGCTTTTAGTCCCATTGGGTCTCGTTTGTACTTTTGCCGTGTTCTAATGAAGAAAAATAAGCACATGATGATGGGCCCGGGCGGGTATTTTCATACCCGAGCGATTTCAATTGAGAAATAGGAATGTAAGCCTCCAAGCCCAGGACCCGGTCGGGTATACTCTAACCCGATCGGGTCTGTCAATAATCACTTGCATGAATGCTCAGATTACGAACCCGGTCCGGTCTTGCCTAAACCCGGTCGGGTCCTGCGATTTCTGCTCTCTGAAAACTCCCAGCATACAGACCCGGTCCGGTCCTGCTTTAATAACCGTTTTTCGCACGGTTTATATTTTATCATTAGGGAATGTAATAGAAGGAGGGACGTTGTTCCTTTTTCTTTTTTTCTCTGTTTTGAGGGTTTGGTATTGAAAGGGATTTATCATATTACTTGCCTTGAGGGATTGTTAATCAACGCTTCGACATGGTAATTTTAATTATATTGAAGGTATTAATTTCAATTCAAATTTCTTGTTCTTGGTTATTATTGTTATCTTTGAATGCTTGTTTCTCTATTAAATTTGAATTTGATTTTCTCCATGAATTTAATTGTTGAATCTCTTGTTAGTTTTAATATGCTTAGTGAGTAGTTTTATTTCTAGGGTTTGGTGAAACTATGCAAAAGGTCATGATTCTTGTTTGATTTTAGGATTTAAATTTGGTTTGTCTAGGCGATTCAATTGATGGGTTTTAGATTGATTGCATGTTTGGCCAATTTGTAAGTTTTATTCGCTCAACTCTATAAGCGAGAGTTGCGAGTTTGAGTGAACGATTTCCTTCTTTGAACAATTAAGCTTTAATCGCGATAGCTTGTTTGATTGTTTGATTGTCGAATTTGTTTGCGAGAGCAACATCTTCCTTCGCCTATATTCATTCCTATCCCAATTGTTGTTCATGAATCATGATCGATGCATAGTGAATCCTTTTAGCCCTAGGTTTTTAATTATTGAATTTTATTCATCTCTTGTTTTTGCGTTCTACTTCGATAAACAAAAATCCAACATTTGATCGTTAGCAATAGTGAACTTGGTTCAAATTGTGACTTTATTTGTCCTTCCACAGTGGTTCGACCCTACTTTCCCAACTATACTAGTTAGGTGAATTAGGAATTATTTTTGGTAGTAAAACGACCTATCAATTAGCACAAGTTTTTTTTCATTCTAGTATTTTCTGAAAATTTATGTCCAAATGTAGTATTTCTTTGCGAAAGGAGAAAAATTTCTTGAACTAGAAGGTATGTTTTTAATTTTATTGTTATTTATTTATTTATTTATTTATTTTATTTATGTATGATTAATTTGCATGTAATTTTTTTAAGGTATTTGTATAAAATTATATTTTTTGTGTTATTTGTTTTATAAATGTATGATTATTATATGTTATATTTTTTGGTTTTGATATGTAAAATTATATTTTTTTAAGGTATTTCTAGTCATTATTTGTATAATAGAAATTGAATGTATCAAAGAGAATTTGACGACGGGGCATTTAATTTAGAATTCATAAGGGGATTAGAAGAATTTTTTAAATTCACAATTTCAAAAAGTCGGTCAACGAAAATTAGATGTCCTTGTGCGAAGTGCAAAAATATTGTTTTTAAAACCTAAATGATATGAGAGATTATTTGTTACGGAAAGGATTTGTGGAAGATTATAACGATTGGAGGTATTATTACGATATCGCCGCTGGTGAAAGTAGCAGCGCAATTATGTGTTTGTTAGGAAAGAAGTACAAGTCCTTCTCCCACACATAACCCGAGGAAAAAATTACGTTCGTATGGATCATGATGCTGCTGCGAGTAGATTTCCAAACACTTACCAAAACTTATTTCCACAAAATGAGTACAGTAACGTGGAGGAACTGTCGCCTGTAGATTCAATACCTGAAGAGCCGAATCCTAAGGCCAAAAAATTTTTCGAAATGCCAAGTGCTACAAACAGTTCGCTGTATGATGGGTGCAAAAATTACTCTCATATGTAGATTGTAGGGAGAATGACGAATCTAAAGAAATATCATAATTGTTTAGAGAGGATGTACGGCGATATGTGCAGTTTGATGCGGGAGGCCTTAGCGACAAACATATTAGCGATAAAGGGTTTTATTGCCTATTTTGTCGCTAAACCCCTTTTGTGACGAAATAAATGACAAAAACCATTAGTCGCTAAATGGTTTTCTATTTGTTGCGTAGTTTCAATTGAGTGAGTCAAATTATTCCATATTACCTACTTATTTGTCCCTCTAAACTCTAGTCTATTTCGATAATTTTTTAAACATTTTAAAATGAAAATAATCCTACTACTTTTAACGCAATACTAAACTAATATTAAACGATCATTTCAAAAAAAAAAAAAAACTAATGTTAAATCATTCTTTCTCCTCAATAACACACCAAATGTGTACATAAAAACTAAGAACGGGAGCTATGACGATATGACGCTTCAATATAAGTGTTGTTGTGTGGATGAAAGGATATCATAGAACCGTATCCCGTAGCCTCATTGCGAGGAAGTTTAATGCACGGTGGTTTTTTTTTAATGTAGCAAAATTAATGAGACTAAAGAGAAGATTATCATAAATTCACGTGGCTTCTAAGACAATTTTAGTCACGGACTGAATAGTTCAAGTCTTTTCACTACCAATAAAGCACTACAAGATGAAATTCATGTCTGAATCATTCAACACATTTTCTTAAATTTATGTTACTAAAAAAAATTTTAAAATATTTTTTTTAATTGGTTGTTTTTTTTCTAAAAAAGGGTCTTGACTTTGTGTAACCAAGAGCTCTCCATTAGCAAAAAGCCAAATCTTGATTTCAACTTGTAACGCGTCTTATTAATTTGTAGTCAATAAAAAAATTAAACAATGGAAAAACACAATAAATATTAATTCTAATAAATCCAATGATGATAAGATAATTTTATTGGAATCCAAAAGAGGCATTATCTGTTTACTAATTTGATGTAATTTACAATTAGCGTAATAAACTACTAAATAATATAATTATATCATATCATACAATATAATAAACAAAAAAGTTAGAAAATAACAAATGACAAAATCTTAAAGTCTTGCCAAATTAATTAATTTAATTAGTAAGTAAATAAAATAAATTAAAAATTATATTATTAAATTTTTTAAAATTATATTAATCACCAAACTAACATTAAATTGTTCATTGCATTGGGACCTATACTTTTGACCGATAAAAATAAACACTTTTATTGTATGTCTAAACATAAAGTGAATAACTAAAAATTGAAATTTGGGTCAGTTGGAATATATATCACTTTTCTCGTTGTCCTTTATCGATAATGGCCAAAATCGCAGCAAATAATGGCCCAAACCGCAGCAAATAATGGCCAAAAAATCGCAGCAAATGAAGTTTTTTCCACTAGTGATCTAACCCTCAACTTCTCCCGGTCTGTCATGCACTTAAAAAAGAGATATATCTCCAATAACTTATATATTAAATTCAAGTAAAATGATACTTCTATAATTTAGTAATCATATTTAATAAAATATACATAACTTAGCAATAATGATTTATGTTTAGTTAATTATAAAGAAGAAAATATTAGAAGTCGATGAATATATGTTCAATTCGTTAATAGTCCAAGTAGTATAGAGAAAATATCCCTCGAAATATATATATATATATATATATATATATATATATATATATATATATATATATATATATATATATATATATATATATATATATAAAGTAAATGAATAAAACAACAAATAACCAAAACAAACCTTACAACACTTAATAGTATACTCATTTGTCCTCTTAGATTTACCATATGTGTTTTCATAATTTGTAATTTAGTTTGGAAAGAATATAACAAAATATTAAAATGAGTGGATGAAATAATATAACAATAGAATGCAGAATAATTTTCAAAATAGAAAATATATTAAATTTAATAGGAAAAATTACCTAGAATAATCTAATTTTTTCATGGATTTCCTACAATAATCTCATCTATTGATTAACCATGAATAATCCCAACTTTGCAAGGTATTTTCCTAGGGTAAACCTAATAACCTGATGACTTGTTATAACAAGTTTTTTTTTTTAAAAAAGATAAATTAAAATATAATATCGAAAAAAATGTTTTAAAAATTCTAATTGTTTTTATTATTCAGAACTTTTATGTAAATTTTCAGAATTTTTCTCTAGTTTTTCATTAATATTTTAGTTTACTTTTTTGGTGAATTACTTACTATAGCAGGTCATCGGGTTACCCAAGTTTATTCTAGGAAAATACCCTCTAAAGTTGGGATTATTAATGGTTAATTAATAGGTGGGATTATTGTAGGAAAATCATGAAAAAATTAGATTATTCTAGGTAATTTTTTCAATTTAATATGACAAATAAAAAAAGTTTAGTAAAATCAAAAAGATATACAATATATACTTTTGTATTATGCTAACATTTAGGGATCGCTTGGATTGAGAGCAAATATTTAAAGGGTTAAATAAAAGTCAAACTAGAAAAACAAAGTTAGTTAGATGATTAAAAGAATTTGATTGTTAGAGATGTGAAAGAATTAATTAGAAGGTAATGAAAAATAGAGAAAATAACAATTAGTTCCCTTATATAGGGTATAAATTTACCCTAAGGAGGTGGGGGAATTCTTTACCTTCAAATGATGGAATCAACCTCTTTTTTTATTCATCTTTATAAATTTACACTCATTCTATCTCTATTGCAATTATTTCTACTATACCTTTATTTGCATCTCTAATTACCTTTGTTATATTAATTAGACTTTTTTATCCCCTTAAATATTTATTCTCAATTTAAGGGATGGACATGAATATAAGATGACTCTCTAGACTCTACGCAAACCCTATCAAACGCAATCCCAATATAAGTGTTTTGAGTTTAATTTGACATACATTATAAAAGAAAAATTACCCATAATAATTTAATTTTTTACTAATTTTGCTACAATAATCTCAATTTTTATTAATCATGAATAATTTCAACTTAAGAAGTGTTTGCCAAGAATAATCCCAGGTGACCTTTAACTTGTTTTACATGTTATTTTGTAAAATAAAAAAGAATAAAAAATTAAAATTGAGAAAAACATCTAAAACTCCTTTCCTCACTTGCCCACCACCACCAATATCAGTACTCAACGGAAAAATTCTCAAACCTTTGTTCTACAACCAAAAAGTTCTAAAAATTTCTACTACAATGGTAGGATGGATTTGTTTCGTTCTCACCATCATCAACTCATATTATGTTCAAACCTCAAATAAAAACGACAATTACATAAATTCTACAACCAAAAATTATTTCCGAATTTAAATGTCATAGTTAATTGGATGGTGGTGGCAAGGGTGATCCAAGGATGAGGGGAAGAGGGTGGTGTTAGTTCTTAAGGATGGTGGTTGTGGTGGGTAGTATTAGAGTTTATGGTTTCGTAGTGCCAAGTGTAACCGGAGTCCGAAGGTGGGACTCGCCGTCGGTGAGGTAGGGGAGGGGACCATTCGTCGTCGCAAAATTTGAGAGGGGAAGGGTGGCAATGGTGGAGTGGAGAGGAAAGGTGGGGTGGCTGTGATAGAGGAGGGTTTGGGGTTTTTTTTTGTAATTTTATATATTTTTTTCTTTTTTTTAATCTAGAAGAAGAGGTTACCAATTGGAAAACAATATTTATGGGCAAATAATATAATAGTTGAGATTATTGTAAGAAAATCTGTAAAAGGTTGGATTATTATGGGTAAATTTTCCTATCGTAAATTCAGGTTCAGAATTGATTCTAAGTGGTAAAAAATTATCTATTTATCTCTTTGAGTTTGCATTTTAAGACTAAGAAATATTCTCAAATATTTGAATCTTGTGGTGCAAAATTAAATCACAAGAGAGAATATTTCAGAAAATTTCCAAATACTATGTTTGATAATAATGATTTCATTTGCAAATATAGATTTGACTCAAATTTAATGTTTTGCAAATAACAAAAATTCAAATTTGAATTTGAGTGAAATCCACTATTGTTATAAAAGTCGTTAAAGATGAAGATTTAAGAATGGCATTCCAAGCTTTCTCATTCTCAAATTCTTCATTATGATTTCATATTTGAAATCTATAATTTGAAATGAAATATATGTTCCCAATGCATTCTAAAGTAAACCCAAGTAATTGGATGACATACTATAGGAGGTAATTTACCAAAAAAGTAAACTGAAAATTAATGTAATATGAAAATTTAGAAAATTTATATAAAAAGTTTTTGATTTATATAAAAATCAGAAGAAAAATTTAACATTTTCAAAACATTTTTTTGACATTTTATTTTAATTTATTTTTTTTTAAAAATAAAACTTGCTATAGCAAGTAATATGGTTATCGAGTTTACTCTAGGCAAATACACCTTAAAGTTTGGATTATTATTGATTAACTAATAGATGAAATTATTATAGGAAAATCATGATAATGTTGAATTATTCTAGATAATTTTTTTTTAAAATCATTTTTCCAAAATGTGTTAAGATAATAAATTTTAACCTATTTTCGAACCTTAAACTCACAAATTCTAAGGGTATGTTTAATAACACGAGTTAAAATCGAAAACAAAAGAATTAAAGAGAATTAATTTACTATTACTAATATCAGCGAGGTGCAATTTTCTTTTTAATGAAGTTGATTTGCTTGAGCTTCTTTTTGATATATGCTTTTCATAGAATAGTTTTATGATTGGTGAAATTCGAATTAATACTGAGGACAAAATTCGTCTACAACCTCCTTAAATAGCTATCAATTGTATAGTTTTTAACGTGCTAGCTATAACTTAAAAATGGTATAGAGAAACCTTCAAAGTATTTATTTTATAAATTTAAAATTTTAAAATCATTAACTCACCATTTCAATTTATTAGTTATACCTCCATTTTCATCCTACTAAGTTTTCTTTTTAGATTCGCAAATAATTTAGAGTAAATTTTCTTGAGTGAAATCCATCAAAATACCCATGACTATTTATTAATCTTGACCATTACAAATAAATCCAAAAAAAAAAGTTTCTTATACGTTTTTTTTTTCCGACCCATAATTTAAGGTTTGTAATTGTAACCCATTTCATTTGTTGAGTTGGCACCATCATTAATAGTTATTACTCGCTAAAGGTTATAGTACTGAAAAAATTCTAATTTGTAAATCACTGTAAAAATACAAAATAAATACCTGTAAAGTAAATAAAAAGAAAAAAAAATAAATTAAAATCCTAAAAGTCTTACCCTATCAAAATTTTCCACATAACGGCGATTTATCAATACTACAAATTACCGTTATTTACTTAGACTACCTCTACACTAGCTAATATCATCGGTACGGTATCGCATGAATGGTTGTATGACTTGTATCGGTACATTTGAAGTATAATTCTAATTTTTAATAAAAATTAGTTATTTTAATTAATATTTCCTCTTATTTACTATTATTGTCTCATTTAATTTTGACACGTTTGCCAAAGCTTTATTTCCATCTTTAATATCGCTACTTGAGTTTGAGTAAATATTATAACAAGTTTATATTAATATAATTTACATTAAAACGATTTAAACAAGATTGCACTTTTCTATATTTTAATTTATAGATTAATAATAAAATACAAATTAAGAATAATCGATTAATAGTATTTAAAAAAACAAATAAGACAATAATAATAAATAGGAAGGAGTATCACTTTTAAAAAAATATATCTAGAATTTACATTAATTTCGACTTATAATTAATTGTAAATTATTTTAACTTAAAAAACCATCCACATGAGTAAATTATACCATGTACTTGCAATAATCCATCAATAGAGGCTAACTTTTTTTGATATGATTATTCATTCTTGGCTTGTGACTCCAAATTTCACGTTAGCTTTTCCCTATAAGAAGCCTTGTTATGCTCTTCACTTCTTTCACTCATTTAAGTGGTTTTAAGTCACATTCCCTACAAAATGGGGAGTTTTCCATTGGTTAAACTTCTTATTATTCTTCTTAACTTTGGCACCCTTTTCACTTCTTTGGCTTGCCCTACTTGCACTTACATTCCTCCTCCTGAACCACCAGTTGTGCCTTGTCCTCCACCACAGTCTCCTCCACACACAAAGCCACCGTATTCGCCCGTCGTCAAACCACCTTCTCACCCACATAAACCTATTGTCAAACCATCTCACCCTCAACCACCCTTTGTAAAACCACCTCACCCTTACAAACCTCCAAAACCACCTGTCATAAAACCACCTCATCCTTACAAACCTCCAAAACCACCTGTCACAAAACCACCTCATCCTTACAAACCTCCTAAACCACCAGTTGTAACCCCACCATACAGTCCACCCTATACACCAAAACCTCCTGTTGTAAGCCCACCATACACCCCAAAACCACCAATTGTGAGCCCACCTTACACCCCAAAACCACCAGTTGTAAGCCCACCGTATACTCCAAAACCACCAGTTGTTAGCCCACCATATAGCCCACCCTACACTCCTAAACCACCAGTTGTAAGCCCACCATACACCCCAAAACCACCAATTGTGAGCCCACCTTACACCCCAAAACCACCAGTTGTAAGCCCACCCTATACCCCAAAACCACCAGTTGTAAGCCCACCCTACACGCCTAAACCCCCTGTTGTGAGCCCACCTTACAGTCCACCCTACACACCAAAACCACCAGTAGTGACCCCACCTTACAGCCCTCCCTACACTCCAAAACCACCTGTTGTGAGCCCACCATATAGTCCACCCTACACACCAAGCCCACCTGTTGTGACCCCACCTACTCCAATAACTCCACCAGTAACCCCACCACACTCACCAACTCCACCTGTTGTGGTCCCACCTTACGTACCGGCACCACCAATAACAACCCCACCAACACCCGAAACACCATGTCCACCACCACCATCACCAACGCCGCCATCAACAGCACAGCCAACATGCCCAATTGATGCATTAAAGTTAAATGCATGTGTTGATGTGTTAGGTGGACTTATACACTCTGGAATAGGAAGTGGTGCTAAGGATGCTTGTTGTCCTGTCTTAGATGGTCTTTTGAACTTAGATGCTGCTGTTTGTCTTTGTACAACAATCAAAGCCAAGCTTCTTAACATTGATATCATTCTTCCTATTGCTCTTCAAGTATTAATTGATTGTGGAAAAACTCCTCCTTCTGGTTTCCATTGTCCCGCTTAGTGTAAATCTCGACCAGCGGGAGTCACTTAATAACATCGATAAAGTATGTTTAAAGTTTTTCAAAAAAAACCCTCTTTTTATTTTTAATTATATATGAATTTATGTGTTTTTTCAAAGTGTTAAAAATTGTAGTGAATGAAATGAATTTGCTATTTGTACTAATAGTTAGTAGAATTGTAAACTTTTTCAAGAAAGTGTAGTATGTATTATTATTTGAGTTGATGAAGTATGGATTGATACTATTTTTATTCACGTGAAGGAATCTAATAGTTAATGTGAAGCTTGTATGATTGAATCGTCTACGTAAAAATGTAAGGTCATTTGTAGTTTGTTGCCTAGCTAGGTTTAGGTACTTTGATGTATGATTGAACAAGATGATTGTGAACGTTATTTATGGAGAATCTAGCATCACATGAAATTTTACTCCTCAATACTCCCAATTTCTTTCCATCATTTAACGTTACATTATGGGGTGTATAGTAATTGGATATTGGCAGTTGATTGTTGGCTTTTTAATTGGCTTGTTTGAGAAACTTAAAATGTTGATTGTTTTTGTTGGCTATTAAGTTAGCTAAAAAACTCAGTTTTTTTTAGAGATTTTTGGTAAATTTAAGTATTGATTGTTGGCTGTTTACTAGAGAAAAAGTGGGTCAATAAGCGAAAACCCAACAAAAAAAGCTAATTGGAGTATTTTTATTTTTTTATTTTGGCTTAAAAACCATTTATTGAAAACTTCTTTTGCCCGTTTAACCAACCAACAAACTAAAAGCCAAAAGTCAACCAAAAGGTCAATGTAAAAGCCAACATCCAAATACACCTATTGTTTTTTGGGTGAAAATTTTAGTAGACCGAGGAATTAAGTTGTAAATTAAGATAAAAATAGTGAATAATAGAAATGAGTAATAATGATAAGAGGATGAATATGTAGATGTTACAAGAACAATACGACCATTGTAAAAAAAAATAAGAGTAGTAACTAAGACACAAACTAAAAAAATTGGTGCGATTGTTTCTGGCATTTTATGGGCCCTATGCAAATAAAAGAAATAAACCCTCTCTATGAAGGATTAATTTTAAATGTTAACGGGTATTTGAAAATAATAGAGACGGAT
The DNA here is from genome assembly GCF_026212465.1 of Amaranthus tricolor. Lineage (NCBI taxonomy): Eukaryota > Viridiplantae > Streptophyta > Magnoliopsida > Caryophyllales > Amaranthaceae > Amaranthus > Amaranthus tricolor. The sequence goes on from NC_080055.1 coordinate 10,152,793, forward strand.
CTTATATATTATAGTTATCCTTTTATATATATATATATATATATATATATATATATATATATATATATATATATATATATATATATATATGTGTGTGTGTGTGTGTAACATATACATTTTAATTGATAAAAAAAAATTTTAAATTGCAAATTTTTAATTGTATACTTCATTAACAAGAATTTTTAGATTTTAGAGCTCTTTCTAACTATAAGCCCTAGATAAATGTCTTTCTTACCTATGGTCAGGAACGACCTTGAGTGCGAAATTGGAGACATCCTCTCTAATAGTGGCTATCATTGTATCAATGTTTCTATCATTTCTTCTAATTCTGGTCTCTATTTGTATATAATTTTTGGAAATATTGTATTTTGCGATGTTTGTTATTTGTCTTATTTTTTGTTGGTATATAATGAAAACATTTTATAGTTATTTCGTTTGTCGCCGTAGTCGTTTATTTTTGGTCCTAGATTGAAAAATAAAAACAACTCCTTAAAACTTAATGTGTAATAAATTATATAATATTTCTTTTATTTTATATTGTGGAAATTTTAACTATTTTGTAAATTTAATTCAAGTTAATATCAACTTTGTATATGAAAAAATATTTTTTTAGCCCAAAAAATTTAGAGCTTAGACGATAGCCCACTTTGCCCTTACTAATCGATTGTCATGTTTGCCGGTTAGAGATTATCCTATCGATTACAATTCACACAAAACTTTTAAATGTTTTTTTATTAATAGGAGAAAATATCATTTTAATTTTTCGTTCAAATGCATGGACTATTGTTAATCTATTCATAACTATTCGCTTATATATAAACTAAACTGATTTATTAATGTGATATATATATTTTTGTGTTTATATATCATTGAATATTATATTAGAATATATATATATATATATATATATATATATATATATATATATATATATATATATATATATATATATATATTCATGATGGAAAATATCTGTATTTTCTTATGAATAATAAATTAATTGATATCAATGAAAACATATATAAATTGATGTTGATTTATTATTTAGAATTTGGATCGTATCATACCATATCATACAATCATACAATTTAATAAAAGATTCATAAATTTTAAACATCAAGTTATTAAAGCTCTGATAAATAGATTTACATTGTTGAAAAATTCTAAATGTCAGCTTATTAGCAAGTGCATCAATTTTATAGCCACTCCTTGGCTAAAATAGCGACAAGTCGAATTTTCCTGTTAGTCTGTAATTTTTTTTTCTTTTTTAAAAAATAAGCAGTGTAATGTTGGTTTTGTCATCAGATCATCGTTAATACAACAATAGAATTTGTAATAGAAGGTTGTTTGTCGCTATCGTATTGTAAACTTGTCAATAGTCACTTACTTTTTTTTTTTTATTGATGCTCATAATAAATCTAATACTCTATCCGTTCTTTTTTGATCTTTCACTTTGGGTTTTTCACACATATTAAGGAAGATAGAATCTTTGGGTTATAGTGGGTATTATTTTAATTAAATAGTAGTGTGAAGTAATGATTGTATTGGAAGTATGAGGTTGTAGTGGGTATTATTTTAATTAAATAATAGTGTGAAGTAATGATTGTATTGAAAATATGAGAGAAAAAATAATTATAAATAAAAGAAAAGAGGTACATTAAAAGAAAATGGGGGTTTTAAGGGGTAAAAGTGGGATAAAAACTTTCTAAAAATAGAAAGTATTCTAAGTGGAAAAACTTTTGAAACTACCCGTTATAATAATGTGGAAGATCAAAAAAGAACGGAGGGAGTAATATATATGATTAAATCTCATCCTCAAATAATATTTATGTGACTTGTAACTTGATCTTTGTATTGTTGTGTAATTATTGAGTGCAAACATTAATTACAATTTACAACGTCCCAAGAACGCAAATAGTAGGATTGAGTTGAGTCAATGGCTGTTTTCTGCTAAATTCTACTCACGAACGCGTTAAGTTGATACTTGATAAGATACCATGTCGATAAAGGACATGCACAAATATTCAATAAACATTTATTAATATCAATCCAACACATGCACAAATTAATTACTCAATTATATTAAATATGAATCAAAGACATGCTATTTTTTTAATTCTCTAGTAGTATAAAAACTCGTGCAATATACGCAATTGTTAATATGAAAATATATATGCAATATTCAAATTAATTTAACTATTTATTTTTAATAGATTATATGATATGATTTAAAAGTTCAATTTTATTATTCAAATTAATTTAACCATATGTTTTTTATATTAGGTAAATTAATTTTAATAAAGTATAACTCTTGTTATTTTTCACCTTATTATATCAAACTATACAACAAAATTTTCTAGTTGATTAGTATTATATAAATATTTAAATTATTTACTTTATAAAGATGGTAAATTTAAAGTATATAACAAATTCAAATTAATAATTTATCTAATATAGATCAATCTAAACTATAGTCATTCAGTTTTTTTTGTTTTAAAAAATGATAAAAACTCAATTTAATTAATTTTTAGAATAGCTAAAAATGACATAATGATTAATTTTATTTGGCATGTAAGCCAACATCAACCAATAAAAATATTCGATCTTTGTCAAGCTCTATGAGAATGACACCTAAAATTTTTCGTTCGTTTTAGTAGATTGTATGGTTGTAGTTTTAAGTCAATCTTTAATTTTAATATTAGTATAATATAATACTCCCTCCGAATCATTATAGATGTCCCATTTGCTTGGGCACGGTTATTAAGAATGGTGTGGGGTCCATTAAGAAGGGTAAGTAGTGAAGGGTAAGTATGTTTTGTTGACCCCATAATTCCAAGTGTGTGTACGGAGGTTGATGTATGAGGTTTGGATTTTGAGATGTTAAATAATTGTTGTCATTGAATGGTGCTAATTTATGATTCTATTATGATCTATCGCTCGACCATTTTAAAGTCGTTGGACCTGGTCGAGTGAATGTTCGAAATATTTTATTTTAATGCAATAAGCCGATATGTTCAAATCAGTTCGTCAGCATTCTTTTATCTTCTCTTCTGGTTTCAAAGCCTGTATGAGGCTCTTGTACATATCTCTTGAACATGCAATGTAAGATCATTTGATCTATAGCTACTGAGAATTGAGTTGAGTGCCACATTCAAATTCTTAGGGTTTAGTGAGAGGTTTTTGAGATTTATCTACTTTCTTCTCATAAACATTCTAAGGAGGGATTCTTCTTGTGGAGTCGAATTATAGTTTGTAATTACAACTCTAAAGCAATAATATTTATTTCATTATTCATAAAGTGGGGTTTTAAAGTCTAATATTAGATTGATATTAAGCATTTCCCCACCTCCCAGATTTTGTATTGTTTTCTTTATTTTGCATTTTTTATTTTTGATCTTTGTTAAGTTCTTTTATTATTAATTTGGATCAGACTCTGACACAAATTGCAGACTTTAGTTTGAATTTAAACTATATTAATTGTTGAACTTTATTTGATTTTTTTTATATTTAATTAGTCTTTATATCTGTATCGGTTAGGGTTGGAATCAAGTTAAAAACACAATGGTTCACTCGTTTGACAATCGACTTCAATTATTTGACAATCGAAAACAACTTTTAATATCAAATTTTTGAAACTATCCAAAAACTAGAAATCGAAAAACAACTATCAATTTATGGAATTATATAGCGGATTAACATTTTTGTTTTCAAAACTAGGTAAGTATAATGTAATGAAATTAACATAAAATAATATTAACATTTTTAATTTCAAACCTAGGTAAGTATAATTTAATGAAATTAACAATAAAAATAATCAATCTATCTATAATCTATAACTATACTAAAACAAAACACTGTTAGCATTATAATTTGATGGTTTATATAGTTACACATTTCTTTTATCCACTTACTAAAAGTGAGATAAAAAGAAAATAACAACGTAATTGACAAACACATGTATGAATTTAATCTTGAATAAACCTAATTGAACAATGAATATGTACATATCAATATCAAATGAATTGCACTATATGTCATTTTTTTAACTCAATACAGTATGCATGATACGTTTAGTTATATGTATCGAATGCATTACATTTTTCTAACTATAAATATGTACATGTCAATATTAAAATTTTAATGAATAAATTTTATTAATTAGCAAATACTTCAATATAAAAAAGCAAATATATGTTCCAAGAAATATTTAAAATAACATATTTAATAGCGATGTACCATACTTTAATACGTTTGGAAAGATTTATTTCATATGGAAAATTTTTAAAAGAATGACATGTAAAATTTTACAGTCTTTTTGTGAAATTGTATGGCAAATTTTTATAAGAATGCCATATAGAATTTTAAGTCTATCTATTAGATTGTATGATTTTTATATCTTTATCTTACTACAATCTAATTATTATTTTTACTTTTCAGATCACATTATTTAATGTATTAGATAATCATATATTTCATTTTATTTTTTTTCAATTGTTTATAAAATCTTTTCAACTTCATTTATTAAATGTGAATTATTTGATCTTTTGAGGTGATTAAAACATCAATTTTTTTTGTCCTTTGTTGTGATTTATTTGTCATGAACTAAATTTTCATTATTACCAATGCACACAATGCAAAATATCATACAATGTACGTAATATATACAAATGTTCAGATTGAAATGAAATATAAATTTAATGTAAAAATTTATATGTCATACAATTATTAAAAATTGAGCATCGCACGAGTACAATCTAGTTAAATAAATGTATCAAACTTCAGTTCAAAACTCTAAGTACATTCTTGAATAATGCTTCACTAGATTAAGACGTAACCTTGTCAAGTGGTCGTGGCTGTCTAAGGACTTTTTGTGGATGATTATCTTTTCATTATAGTAGGAGGGAAAGTCACAGTTAGCTGAGATTCGATTTTAGATATTTGTTTGAGATAGATGGCATTTGTAATTTCAATATGACAACATTTAATTCTCTTGTAAATGATTATTAATTAAACATATTTATGTAAATTAAAATAATATGAAACTCTTGTGTGAATTCCTACTTCTTTTCACTCTTTATTACATATTCAAAAGAACTGGAAAAAAAAAACCTTTTTGAAAAAAATAATTTAATTTAATTTTTTAAATTTTTAATTTTAATTTTAATTTTTAATTTTTATTAAATTTAATTTTTAAAATGTTTAAATTTTTAAATTTTAAATTTTTAATTTTTTCAAATTTTTTAAAAGTGGAGTGTAAAAGTATAAGAGTAGAGTGGAGTGAAGTGGAGGGGGTGAGTATTAGAGTCGAGTGGAGAGGAGTGTAAATGTTGGTCCATGCTAATATTTGTATAATGAAATATTTGCAACTGACTGTAACATAATATATGGGAAAAATCACTATCAGTTGCAAGTATAATTAAATGAAAAATTGTTAGGATAATTTAATCTTTAACTCATCCACTATGATTCTAGGAATAATTTCACCTATCAATTATTTTTTAATAATCTCATCTTTAATATGTACTTGCTTCCAATATACCCGATATGGGAGGAAGAGATAGGGCTGTAATGGTTCAAATCACTAAATATGCTGGAAGTAAATAGAAATACAAAACAACTATTAAATTATTAGATATTAATCTTAGGTAGAATTATGTAGCTGAAATACAAAGCAAATATTATATTGTCTACGCACAATAAAACTTTACAGCAAATTGCCTAAGTTCATCAAACTAACAAACCCCTCCCTCCCTCCTTTTATGGAAATCTCAAAAAAATTACTATGTGTTCTAATAATTGTATAGTATAAGAACATCTAATATGAAAAAATATTTATAGATAGGATGAAGTAAAATTGACAAATTCAATAAAGGATCTGTGTAATTTTTAAATTATAATATTTTTTTAACAATTTTGTATATTTAAAACCTTAACATATCGTAAGTAATTTAATATTAAGACCTCTAATTTTTCGAGTCTTGTGCTATCAAATATACTGAAAATGCTCAAAACCTTTTATAATTATGACAAGAAAATAAAGGGGTAAATAAAAATAAACATGTATTTCAATATTTTGATTTCTTCAATCAAAATTTTAAAACCTAAGTTGTATATCTTCAGTGCATTAGAGATTTATCAATTATTACAATTATTCATATTACTTTAAATCAATTAAAGAAACCACTTTTCTTTTTTTATTTGAAATAAAAATGGAGAATTACCAACAGGGAGAAGAGAGGAAAACTATATTGGTCGCTTAAATTGATTGCAAATATTTAAAGAGATATAAAAGTCAAAGTAGGAATTTAAAGTTTCTTAGGTAGATGATTAAAGGAACTTAATTGTTAGAGAGGTGAAAGGATAAATTAGAAGGTAATGAAAAATAGAGGCAATAGCAATAAACTCCGTTATTTTGGGTATAAATTTACCATAGGAGGAGATGGAAGGATTCTTTACCACTTAATGAGTGAAATCAAACTCTTTCTAGTCATCTTTTTTAATTTACTCCTATTATATCTCTAATAAAATTATTTCAATGACTTCATTTGCATCTTTAATTACCTTAGATACACTAGTTTGACTTTTTCTTACTACTTTAAATATTTACTCTTAATCTAAGCGACTTCTTAATGATCAAAATTATACCCCTGTCACAAAAGTGAAGGAGAAATTTATCAACTACTAAGCCAGCTTATAGTACTCCCACTAATTTTAAGGATTTAATTGATGTCTATAAATTTATTTTACTTCGACCGAGTTGCTTGTCTCAATTTGAGTAAATATCGCTTTCTATACGCAAATTCTCAAATTGAATCTCACGTAGCGTTTTTCTTCCCTAAACCTACCATGTAACCAAAGAAATTACTTTTACATAGCCAAGTGTAATTTTATATTATACCTTAAACTAATTTTTCTACGGCTTTTCTTTAAAAAAAATTTTAATCCACTTTTGTATCATCAACAACTAACTTGAAAACGCAAAATTATAAACATGTTTATTATTCAACTTATATTTTAACTGTTACGTATTATACATGTATCACTGTGCGACAGCGGAACCAAAGATCGAAAACAATAATGAAACAATAAAGATTCAAACAAACAATAAAGAAAATCACACTGAGAAATTAACGTGGTTCACTATCAACGTGATAGCTACATCCACCGGCACCGTAAATAAACTTTTCACTACAAGATGAATACGAGAAACCACAACAATGGCTCTCCAAGCTTTTTCTCTCTTAGTTTTCCTCACTTTGTGTTTTGCATTGCATCATGTCCTAATTCTAATTACATGGGGCCTTTATATAGTATACCTCATAATAAAAAGAAATTAGGGTTAAGAAAATACAAAAGAAACCGTCAAAGACTAAGAGTAACCGGCCAAAAACATGCTAAGAAACCGTCATTACGCGAGTCATGTAAACTACATGAGCCGCGAAATAAAGACAGAACGCACTCCGCTCCCGCGGACTGGGACAACAGATTCTCCACGCCCCGCGGAGCTTCCTCTGTTCGAGTCACTATATTTCAACAACTCTCCTTCTTGCAGTTCTAAATCATTTTTTATTTCAAGGTATGATGAGAAGAGTATGCTAGATGAAAGTCGAATTCATAGCCGCCTTAACTATATTTAGAAAATATAATACTTATTTTAAGTGAGACATTATATAATTCTTGCTTTTCTATAACATATTTAAACATTAACGTGAAGCCAAAACACTAAAGTTTGTCTTGCTGTTTTTTCTGAATATAAGTTATTTTTGATAAGTTTATTTATTTAGTTGGTCTTGAACGAGATGACCTCATAACGAGACCATCAATTGAAGCCGGCCTAATTCGCACGTGAAACAACTTGAGTATTTTTTTATTTTCTAGGCATTTTTCAATTTTGATCTTAAAGACATCACTTTTGACCAGGTTTTCAAGGAGAAGTTAGGGGTTGCACCTCTTTCCACTAAAATGCGGGATAACAGATTGAGATGGTTTAGACATTGCAGAGAAAGACACATAACACCCCAATAAGAAGGATCGAATGCATCATAATAGAGCAAGAGAAGTCGAGGAAAACCTAGAACGTGGGGAAAAACAGCTTAAAAGTGACATGCATAAGCTTCACATCTTCAAATACCTAATTAGGGATAGGGGTAGTTGGCGACACCTTATTTACATCTTAGTTTACTAAACCCGTCCCTTTTACCCATCGTTTGTTATTGTTCATTGCCTTTAATTACGGCTTCTTACCTCCTTTACTTTTATCTTTATTTTTAGGTATTTGTACATGTTCTATTTGCAAGTTGCAAGTTTCACCGCTTTGAAGACCTTTCTCAAGCCGAAGGACTCTTTGACCGCACTCTCCTCTTTGGGTATGAACTGCCGTAGTTCTTCCAACCCCAGACCCTGAACATAATTTTCGATGAGCGGAATACACTGGGTATGTTACCATGATGATTAAGGTCAAAAAAGATAAATGCCCAGTAAATTGAAATGTTGTTAAATGCGCATACTGACCGGCCCAAATTGACAGTCTAATAATGAGACCGTCTCGTCCACGTTTTTATGTTAGTTATTTATTCTAAACTAAATTTGATTTATTCCTGATTCTTATTTTATGTTTTTGACCTTAGATATTTTTACTCTAACATAAGTTCTTTTTGAACTTTTTTTAGCATCCACATATATATTATACAAATTATTAACTAAGCATGATAAGATTTTTCAAGCACTTTTTTTTAGATGAATTCATGTAGCCAAAATATAATTACCATTATTAACTATTATTTTGGTATTTGCAGACCGAGTTTCCAGATGCATTATGGAATTGAATAATTTGAATGTTTCAGAAGTCCTTCACAATATATTCCATTAACTATAATTCATTTTTGTGCATAATAATAATATTTCAACAAAATATGTAGTTTAGCATAATTTTATATATGAATTAGTTTTAGAAATTAATAAAACCTTTTAATATAAGTTAACTACTACAAAAGTCATCTTAGTTAAATTGTAATCATTATCAAATCAGAATAAAAACTTGCATAAAATACCAATGAATAACTTTCATTAATTATTCATATATATAAATATTAATATCTATAACTAACTTTCATTAATTATTAATAGGCAATAAATTATATTCATTAACGATTTTATTCGGAGAAAAATCTCTATTTGCATATTAATGTTTTTATATATTTTGAAAATTTTTCACTAATTTAATGACAATATTTCGAATATAAAAGGATTACTTAGAAGATTCCTTAGAGTGTTGACATAATTCTTAAATAGAACGTTTCTATAATAATAGACATATTAATAGAATTAAAAAGTTTATTATACTTACATTAATTATGGTTTATTTCTTCCCATTTATAATACAATCTTTTGTTTATAAATCATGCAAGTAGGTATAATATATTCATTGTTTAGGTAATTTAGATTTATTATATTGTTATTGTCTAAATATAAGTAAATTTGATTAAAAGTTTTATTTACTACTACAAAATAAATATACTACAAAAAAAAAAAAAACCAAAATCATCAACCATATGTTTTTCTATACATTCTACACATCTTAATTCATTAATTTTTTTTTTTGTTTTAAAAATTAGGGATTAAGCTCATACCTTGTGTCCTTATGGACACTATTGGCAAAGTAGGCGTTAATTTGGTGAAGTTTCATAACGTTAAAACATGATAAGTGACTTTTAATTTCTCATAACAAACAAAAAATTTTTAATAAAATTTGATATTGAACCCAATGTTAATTTGGTGAAGTTTGATGTTTTTTTAATATAATAAGAATAAAGCGTGATTTGAAATTTTATTTTGAAAATCAATTTTGTTTTAGCATGGAATATCATGTAGTACACTTTTGTGAGTGTAAGGAAAAATTCCAAGTGTTCATTTCGTTATTTTTAAAAATGATATTTTTTAGTAAGATATTTTTTAATATAATTACATGACTCGAAACACTTTAACTTATGAGAAGCAAGTCTTATGGAGAATTATATGTATCCATTTGATGATAAAACTATGATAAGTCTATGACAGTAGATCTACGGTGTATATTATGTTAAATAATGTAATCTAGAAAAATCTAGGGAGTAATGTATCAAGAAGTAAGTAAAAAAATTCTATGATATCTTAGAACTATCTAGACTAATACCCTAAAGCTAATAGTCTAGAACTATCTACAAGTTGTAGAAAAGACTAGAAACATAATGATGGTGAAAGCACCAACTAGAAGCACTATATATATGTGTTGCATGCTCTCATTTGTAACCAAGCCATATAATACAAAAAACTTTTTTTCACAAAAGCCATCAACTCTCCTCTTTATTTTTCATACTAGCATCTTCAATATTTATTAATTAAAATCAATAATCCACTGCAACTTCCGCATATTAATTCTAACATATTATTCCTTTCATTTTAACGGTGAGATGAATAAATATTTTCAAATGCAGGTATAGCTTTTGTGCCTTTGTGATATCTTGGCTCACATGACATCACCTGACTTTCCAGTACGCAATACATATGCAGGTAAACATTTTTCAATTCGTTTTGTTCTAACACAAATTCTTAAAATAGACGAGGTTTTGATAAGACTATTTTTATTGAGTTGATCCGTCTATAATTTATTCTATTAAAATAATTATTTATAATTTTAAAATGATTAATTATACAGATGGGGTAATTGTATGTATCCATTTGATGATAAAACGGTTAAATAATTATTTACTCTATTAAAATAATTATTTACAATTTAAATAAACTGTTAAATAAATTCATTTGATTTCTTATTTTTTGAACAATAAGATAAGTGTACTTGATAATAAACAATTTATGCTACCATACTTTTTCTGTGATATTTTTGTCAAGTAACCAACTCGATTAATATATGACGCTAACTTTAAATGATAGGTGTTTAAGATTAGTACCCGTTATCTATTATTAAGATGGCTTTTGATATCATGTTAAGAAATTAATTTAAAGGAAAGTTTAAAATGATAGTAAAGACTTTAAAATATGTTATGTAATTTTATATTTTTTTTAATGTTCAAACACAAAATAATTATTGGCACGAAACCGTTACGATGCTAAGAACGATACAAACAACAATGAACAAAACAACGTTTGACAATGTAAACTAAACAAAAGAGAAACAAGGATTTAAGGAGGTTCACCCAATGATGGCTACGTCCTCCGTGGTGTGTAGTTTCTGTTTATATTATATCAAGAATGAGTATAAACAACACTTCTCAAAGAAGAATTACAATTGAGTAAGAGATAAAAACAAAAGGCTATGTGTTTGGCTTAGGGGTTGTGTTTGATGTGTTTTAAGTGTGAGTATGCGAGCCCTATATATAGTACTAGATACTAGAATATCAATAGCTCACTTGAATACATAGTTAATATTGAGTAATGAATAATATGAAATAACTCCAAGAACTTGAAAGGTCGAAAACTAGCATCCCATGCACGTCATAACATCCGCTCGACCGAAACAGGAAGCTCGCTCGGTCGAGCGAGAATCAGCAGCATTCTGGAGCATTCTGTCTGACCGCTCGACCTACCAAAATGACTCGCTCGGTCGAGCGGGTAGGTCGAGCGACCTTTCTAATCCTTCTGTCAGAATTCTGATCGAGCTACCATAAATCAAGTCCCTTCTTCTTCTTCATTAATCTTCATTAACACCCATAATTCATCATGAATACTCACCACATAACTACATCCATTTGCATTTCACAACCAAGAGTCACACACATGAATACACACTTTAATTTGTGCACTCAAGTCACACATACCATTCATAAGAATTGGCACGAGGAATATTTACTCATACTACCTTTAGTTTGGTTGAGGTCTCCTTTAAATACCAACACTAATGTATTATAGTACTTTATAATAATAATCTCTTAGACATATTAAATTTTCAGCCTTTTTTTTTTTATGTGTTACTTACTTTGTATCATATATATACTATTTGACTTACTTTTTTAAAAATATCATTATATGTATATATTTCTTTTAAAAGAATTATTCCAATTTAAAGGTTTAAACGTCGTAAAGAAAAACCATATAAATAAAACAACACACAACAATTAAGTCCAGATACGAATGATGGTGAGTTTATTATTTATACATTTTAATGTGTGAATTTTTTTGTTTAACAACAAAGTAATTTGTTGTATTCGGTTTTGTCAGATAATTCAATAATGACGAAGATTTATTAGAAAAGAGTATTTACAAAACAAACGTCTGAAAAAAATATTTATACCCACGTTAGTTGGTTAGTCATTCATATTTAAAATGTATTTAAATTTTGAAAAATAAAAGAATAGTTGTTTAATTATAATTATATATGAATCATGCTCTAATTAAAAACTTATCAATACTATAAATCAATTGTCGTTGCACAGTGGATCGAGCATAAATATTATATCAAGTACACTTTTTAATGATGTCACAAATGTTTTTTTTTTTTTTTATATTTAAGTGTTTTATTATATTAGATTGCGTAATATTTAATTTAAGTATTATTATTTATTTTATTTATGTTTATATGAAATATCAAACTTAAAATTGGTATGGATGGTCCAAATAAGACTAATAGATAGTTTATTTACTTAAGATGTATTATGTAAATTAAATGAATTGTTGATTAATTCTAATCATTTAAAAATATTTCTTAATATAAAATGCATTGATATTTTAAATTAACAGTCGCCGCATTGAGGAATGAGCATGAGTATGACACCACACATGCTATTTAATGACGTTACTAATGGTATGTATTTGAAATTTAAATGTCTCACTTTATCAAATTGTGTAATTACTTTTATATATATTATTTATTTATTTGTTATTTTTATATTTATATGAAATGAAATATCAAACTTTTAGTTCGAATGGATTATCCAAATCCACCTAAACATCGAAGTGGGAAACCATGTAAGCAAACGAACACACGATAAGTCAATCCAAATACGACCAATGGTTGGTTATTTACTCTGCATATTTTCTAAAGATTTATGTTTAAGTCCGAAGTTGAATTTTTTTTTTTGGGTTTTTTAAGAGAATTCAATCTTATCAGTAGAGCAAAGTCGGGAGAAGTCAAAGTTAGCAAGATCCATTAGAAAAGAGTATATACGAATTAAGCGAATCAAAAACTCAGTCATTCCAATATTATTTAGTTAGTTATTTACGTGCAATTTAAATTTGAATCGTGAATTAATTTATTATTAAATATAATTGTCTAAAATATGGTTTAATTAAAAATTTACTATGACCCCATATCAATCTTTATCACATAATGTGGCGAGTACGAGTATGACACTGCGGGAACCTTTGAGTGATGGAAAGATTGAAGGACCTAACGATGGAGAAGCTATTATTGATATACCCGAAGATTTATTAATTAAAGAAGCATTTGATCCAATAGCTGCAATTTGTTGATTGCATATATCTTGGAATTCATGAGGGTTCAACTGATAGTTCGTACTTTAAAGAGAGGGCAATATTAGCACCAACAAACGAGATTATTGATAAGGTTAACGAACATGTATTGTCACTTTTTCCAGGAGAGGTGAGGACGTACTTGAGTTCAGATGAAATCGATAAATCCGACGGTAATTATGGTGGCAATGACGATGCATTTTCAATTGAATTTCTCAACTCAATACGTGCATCTGGAGTTCCAAATCATAATTTACTGCTAAAAATTGGTGCTCCAATTATGATGCTCAGAAATATGGATCAGCCAGCAAGCTTATGCAATGGTACACATTTATTAGTTGATCATCTTGGTGACCGAATTTTACAAGCAACTGTTATATCCGAATCAAACATTAGTTACAAGGTATTCATTCCAAGGATTACACTCACACCGACAGATAATTCTAATATCCCAGTTGCTCTACAAAGAAGACAATTTCCTCTGTCTTTGTGTTTTGCGATGACGATTAATAAGAGTCAAGGGCAGTCACTATCCCATGTTGGTTTGTTCTTACCTAAGCCAGTTTTTAGTCATGGACAATTTTATGTCGCAGTGTCTAGAGTGATTAGCAGAAAAGATTTGAAAATTCTCATATGTGATAAGGATGTAAAGTATGTCATCGCACAGAGAATGTTGTCTACAAAAAGGTATTTCAAACCCTCTAAATGTTACTTATAATTTAGCTACATTTCACACAGTTAATGTTTTTTTTTATTATTATATTACTAAATTTTCATGTAATATTTAACTTGAATAATTTTTCATATTCTATTCTCTTAGAATTTTAGTCACATATTAATCATTACACTTTAAATAAAAAACAGAACTTAATTATATTAATACATATTTGCCCCATTATTTTTAAAATCTTATTTTTGATAGATAATTACGCTAAGAAATCCGTGCATTGCACGGGTCCAATACTAGTAAACATATGATATTAAAAAAAGCCAAAGATATTATGCAGTAGAAACACTCAATTTCAACAATAATATGTATAAATTAACTTTATAATTTTGGAAATTGTCAACTATATATTATGCAGTATATCATATTCTCTAATTACTCAATTTAACTATAAATAAATATTAGTCAAAGATACTTTAATGGTAGAGATATTGGTTGATATCAAATGCCATTTCATTTTTATTTAGCCAATGATGTAAACTTTCTTTAGTTGTGACACTTAAAATTTACAAGTTTTTTAGTATAATATTTGATGAACTAAACAACGCGTAACTCTAATAAGTCAAAAGAGAATCATAGGTTGGTTGAGTGATGTAAGGTTAATTTGTCCACTCTTATGGGTATCCGTTCGGATGGGTATCAGGTTTAATATCTCGGATCAGATTAGTTTCAGATCTTAAATATATGTAAATGTTTTGACAATCTAATTTTAATTTGTATATAAACGAGTTATATCAGATCGAGTTGGGTCATACTCGGTCTCAGTTAATCGAGTCAATTTTAGACAACTCAATACACTCTTATTATAGAGTTTTTAATTAATTCTCACCAAATACATAAAAGATCAATTTCTGCCTTAATTTGCCACTCTAATTAAGTCATAACCTCATATTATTGGTCCAATTTCAAAGCTTAAATCACTATCTAACCCTAAACTCAACTACATTTGCTACTCTTAATAATCATCCTCCTAGTCTTTACGACAACCTTTTTAACTTCCCCCCACCTTACACACCAAAACCACCTAAAATAGCCCAATCTACATATTTAGATGAATTCAAAATAAAATCAAATGATCTCAATATATTAAGTATTGTTTTTGAAAAATATTATCATACAGTATGGCTTGATCTTGGGACAATGTTATCACACAATAATTTTTTAACCGATTTAATCAGTACACTTATTAGCATATTTAGAGATATAATTTGTTAAATGCTGTAAGTTCATAGCATTGAATAAGATTACATCCGCCCCTGCTTTCATACCAAAACCACCTATTGTGACTCCTCTGCCCACTCATCTTGTCAGCCACCACCATACGTGCCAAAACTACCTTGTTTGAGCGAATTTCCGACACCAACGCTGCCATCTACACAACCAACATGTCCAATAGACACATTGAAGTTGAAAGGATGTGCTGATGTGATTAGAGGACTTGCTCATGTTGTAGGAACTTAGGAAGTAGTCTTAAGGCTGCTTTTTGTCCTGTCTTAGGTAGCCTCTCTAGCTTGGATGCTGCAATTTGTCTTTGTACTACAATCAAAGCTAACCTATTGAACCTTCACGTTGTTCTTCCTATTGCTCTTCAAGTCTTGATTGATTGTGGTAAAGCTCCTCCTAAGGGATTCAAATGCCCTTCCTAGAGAGCCAAGCTAGCCAATTCATCTAAATACCTCTTTAGTGTATTAAAAGATTTTAAGATCGATTGTGAGAACATCTCATACAACAATTTGTGTTAAAAGTTCTCCTGAAGACCATCTCAAAATATCTATTACTTATATTTTTCCCTTCTTATTAAGAAAATTATTTATCTAGAAGGGATAGAGAGAGGAGCATCGACAATCAAACCAAAACCTTACATAGAGAAAGTTGTACATGCTTACTAAGACAAAAACTAATTCTCACAATTTGTCTCTTAAATTCATGTAAACAAGTAAAACAATAAAAATTCCTCAACTACTAAACAAAATTAATGATGTTTTTCGCATATAAACCTTATTTTATTTTTTAAGCCACACTTTGACATCATAAGTAGAGACAATAATTCCACCATCTTTTCTACTATCTCAACTTATGTGAAATTGTACTCGGTACAACTAAAAACGAAAGAATATAATTGTCAGCTTTAAACTCAAACCATAATTCTTGATAGAACTCGACTAGACCAAGAGCCAACCAAAGGGAAAGTCAGATATAAAAGTTAAAGAGGTTATGGATATCAAAATTTTCTTTACCATTATACCATTAATTTTCTACTAATCATATAACAATACTAGAAATTACACAATAATAATGTCAAAGACCCAAACTAAAAAAACTAAGCCGCACTTTGCACCATGAGTGTGAGTTGCGGGGGTCAGCCCCTTGCGGCCCCCATGTGCCTTCGCCGCCGGACTCGACCAACTTGACTCATTTTTCAAAACTTGGTAAAATTTTGAGTTCTACATAGATATCTTCAAGCTATAACCTTTTAGTTTTTTTTTTTTTTGGTTAATTTTTAATATTTGAGTAAATTTTTCATAACTAGAACTTGAAAAGCCTTTTTAATCTATATAAGATAAAATAAACTCATAAACTCATTTTTGGTTCTAATAAAAAATATCACATGGTGATTTTTTTAGCTATTTTATATAATGATAAGTTTAAAAATTATAATCAGTTGGATCAAGCATAATCGATTATTTTAACAGGTCTATGAAAAATGCTTGAATTACAATCATTTTGAAATTATGGGGTGTTTCACAATTGGCCGTTGGCCGTTAGCTGTTAGCTATTAGTTTTTTTAGTTGGTTTGTTTGACCATTTGAATATGTTAGCTGTTTTTGTTGGCTTTTAAGCTAGTTGAAAATACTAGCTGTTTGTGGACATGTTTGATAAATTTGAGTATTTGTTGTTGCCTGTTTATTAGAGAAAAAGTGAACTAGCATGTCATAAACCAACAAAAAAAAGCTAGTTGGAGCAGCTTTTTCATTTTGGTTTAAAAGTCAACTTCTCAACTACTTTAAAAATCATTTATCAAACACTTTTTTTTGCTGTTTGACCAACCAACAAGCTAAAAGTCAACCCAAAAAATAAGCGAAAAGCTAAAAACCAAACACCCCTAACATAGACGGACCTATGTTGTTGCTTTAGGTAGCATAGGCTATCCATACCCTTTTTTAAAAAAATTAATACCTTGCTTGCTTCTCAAAACCAACACATTTCATATTCAAATTCTTGAAGGAATTTAGCAGTAATCAGTGGGCAAACTTGGACAAGATTTTAAGGGAGCGAAGTTGACAAAATAAAATTAATACTTGATTAATACATCCAAAAATCATATATGTACACTTTGTCTGTTACAAATAATTAATATGTTGACAATTTGAGCACTAATCATCAATCTAACTTTAAATTATAGTCAAGTGAAATCTTAATTGATTTATCTCAATATATATTTTATTAATTTAAATTTTTTATATTTTTTGTTATTAACAAGTAAAGATACTAATAATTAAATTACTACAACAAAGAGCATTCAAAAGTAAAATATAGCAACAAATTTGTTGGTGAAGTATGTATAAAATTTTATTTTTGTGTTTGATGCTAAGAGAAAAAAAAAAAATAATTATGGGATTATATTTATATTTTATTCTCCGTAATTTACAATGATAAAGTAGTTAGCTTTACAATTTCTCATTAATACTTACATTTTTATTTTTTCTTAAAGACTCACATTATAGTCTTTTTTAGAGTATTCTTGTTCATCTTCTACCTTGTTTAATCAACAACTTCCTTGCTTGCTTCTCCAAACACCAACTTATTTGTCTTTTTGTCTAACATTAGCTTTAAACTCATCTTTGCTTATTCTAGTTTTGAATTTTTAGTCTTTGCGTAGAGATATAGTGTTGTCTACTTTTGTTTATAAAGGTTTGATAGGCATATATGGACTAGAGCGTAGAAACTACTTTAAAGATAATAAGGAGGGCACCGATTTTTTATTAAGGCCCTTTTAGTGTGAGACGAATTCAATTAGGTCGGCCTAAAAAATTTTTTTTAAAAAAACTGCTTCCTTTACAAGTGTAAAATGGGTAGTTTGGAAAATCAGCTTGTCTCATCAAAAGAAGAGCTGATATAATTAGCCTATTTCTATGATTGATCAATTTAAGATTGTAAATGATTATTTAAGACGGTAAATGTATATTGGATCAGTCTAATAGAGTTGGTCTCACGATTTTACTTTGAAAAATAGTTTATATTTGGTTGTACGCTTTTAATTTGTTTGTTGATCAAATTGATAAAAAATGTGATTGGAAAATACTTCATATTTTTAAGTAAGATTAAAAATCTTACTATAATTTATTTTTAAATAGGTTTTTAGCATGTAATTAACGCACTTTTTTCCCTCATACATTCAATTAAATTTTGGAATCCTTTATTTTACAAACAAAACTATTAAATTTTTAAATTTTTATTAGTTAAACACGTTAGTAAATAGTGTTACCCATAAGTGCCCCCTAATCATTATAGGTTGGGTATTGGAGTCAATTTTACCGAATCTAGTCGAACCATGTCTCATTCCATTTAGGTATGCTAGAATAATATAGCATGCCTTGACGCCCGCGAGAAGAGAAACAAAGCAAAAAGGGTCTATTGTTAGAGCCGAAGAATTTTCTCATTTCATTCGCACTTTCTCCAACCCGGCTAGTCTTCGCAGTTCTTACCTTTTGCCTCTTCTCTCTTCGTCAAATCGCCGTCGATCCAATACAATGGTGAGAGGATCTCTCAAAAACCTAATTTCGAAATCTCTTTCATCCGCTGGGAAATGGCAGCAGCAGCAACTTCGTCGTCTCAACATCCACGAGTATCAGGTTTCTCTTTTCTTGTCTCTGATTTAGTATTTTTTTTTTCTTCTCTTTTTTTAAAATCAATTATTATGTTTGCGGAATTTTTGAAATTGATTCAAGTTTATTCATGTTTCATTCGATTTGTATAGATTATTATGTGTTTTTGCCAAGATTTTTTGATATTTTGGATATTTTGTTGTAATAAATTTTTGCTAAAGCCAATGATATTTAATGTGTTGATGTAATTGAAATGAAAAGAGATAAGACAAATATGCTGATTGATTTCTTTAGGTTTGTGGATACTTCTATTTTAGTGGAATCCTTTGCTTCATTGATGTCAAATCTGTGTTATTTTGGGTTCTGTTTGTTTTTTCTAATAGATTTTGGCAACTGTTGGAGTTATCTACATTTCCGAATGCCCAATTTTATAAATGTGAACGAGGGAAATTAGGCTACTCAGTTTTCTACAGATTCTCACTTATTAAGTAGAAGTATGAGAATAACCTAATTTAGTAAATTATATGCTTTATTGGCGCTGACTTGGTGTTTCAACGTTGTTTGAATGTTGATGATGATACTTTTTCTGGTCTCTAGGGTGCTGAGCTCATGAGCAAGTATGGAGTCAATGTACCTAAAGGAGTTGCTGTATCTTCTGTTGCAGAAATTCAAAAGGCCATAAAAGAAACTTTTCCCGCTCATGATGAGGTAAATCCCACTGATTTATTGGTTCGCAACCTGTCTGGATAGTAGAAAATGGAGTCAAAAGTAGGAAGGGAAATAGAGGGTTGAGTTTTTTTTTTTTTTTTTTTTGTTTTTTTTTTCATTTGGATAGCAAAGAAGGAAGGGAGGTAATTTGAGGTATGAATTCCTTCATATTTTGTAGTAATTTCCTAATAGTAAAGAGATTTGGAAGGAAAACTCATCATTTGCCCTTTCCCTTCCCTTTACTTCCTTTCCATTCTCTCCCCTATGAGTACAAAGTTGATTTTGGTGTACTTTTGGTGTTGGTGTTGAGTTACTTAGGGATCCATCTAATTTTGTCGTCTGCAATGCTGAAATATGTAGCTATATTTTTAGTTGTGTTTTTTGTTTTAACTACATCAACATTGCCCTAATATATTTAAAGAGTTTCATACCTTGAACATAGAGTAAGAGGAAGATTTTCAATGATGCTTTTTATCATGTTGTTGCGTGCTCTCACTAATTTCAATTCCTTCCATTTTAATCGTAGTGTCATTGCTAGGTCACTTTATATACTTTTAGAGAATAAATATTTTTTTGAATCAAGACATTTAAGTGATAGAGTTCTTTTAAGTGCATTTTAAACCTTATTAATTTGGTTTTGATGTCATTGAGATTGTAGGCTTTTTGTGATGTATTGTTACTAGATGCCATGTTCTGTTGATAATGAATAGGTTTCTGATGTTGCATTTCTTAGTTGAGTGGTTGCCGATCTTAATTTCTCTTTGCTTGTGTCATTTTGATTATGAAATATTCATGGGATTATTGATGGATTTTTATGTGAAGGTGGTAGTTAAAAGTCAAATCCTTGCGGGTGGACGAGGACTGGGAACATTTAAAAATGGATTGAAAGGAGGAGTCCACATTGTGAAGGCGGATCAAGTGGAGGACTTGGCTGGTACTCACGAATTCCCTGAATTTTTTGTTGGTTTTAAATTCTGATCATTGTGTAAAAAAAAAAGTGAATTACTAATGTAATTTTTGATGTTGTTTGGTCACATGGAATATGAACTCCCCCATTACGTTACGTAACACTTGTTATGTAACCTGTTTGAGAGTTGTTGCGATGTTAATTTCTGTTATACAATGGTGCATGAATTTTCACGGTCAAAACACCGTGTTGACCGTTACAACATGTAACGCCATTATTTCACCGTTACGTTATTTGTCTCCCCGTTAAAAGTTCATTAATACCAATTAACTTAATTATTTTTTTTTTTGAAAAATGAAAAATTTTCATTAGTCCATAACAAAACAGTACAAGACAACTATATACTGCAATTATAATATGTAGGCATATTGCATAATAATAGTATTAAAAAAAAAAGCAATTATAATTTCAAAACTCCCCTTGTGGGTTGTTATTTTGATGTGCTTTTGTAGTAGCTCATAGTAATAAATGTTTGGGTTTATAGTGTTATTATCATCCTGAATATATTGTTCTAATTTCTTTGGGCTTATATGTTTATTTTGAATGTCTCCAGGAAAGATGCTTGGTCAAATTTTGGTTACTAAACAAACTGGTGCTCAGGGAAAACCTGTTAACAAGGTATAGATTCGTCATTACTTTTCATGTACCTAGATTAGCTAGGGAGTTCCAAAAATTATTGAGAGTTTATAGGTTCATTCAATAGACATTATCTTTAAAATTATTACTTAAATAGGTGTCCAACTATTTTTGTACTTTGCAACCTTTTCCTTCTCTTATTGTGCATCAAAGTCACTATTTTTACTGTATGTCGTAAAAGGATTTTTCTTTCATGTTATATACTCCTCTGTTCCACTCATTTTGCATTATTTCGTATACAATATAAGAGCTTTTTTACCTAGATGATGCAAAACAGAGTGGACTGAGGAGTATCTACAATTGACTTATAGATTGTTAAATTTTATCCTCATTTATTGAGAAGAATATCCTATTTTCATAGTACTTTCATCAGTTTTGCTTACTTGAGGCTATAATTTGAAGACCTCAAGGAAATGCAAACTTTGGTGGTTATCTATTGTTAGTTTCTTTGGTTGGTATCATAGAATATGGTGCTACACAAAGTTGAAGGATAAGATGTGTGTAGATATCTTGGATTTTGCAAGATGAGAATTTTTTGTCTTTTTAGTGGGGTGATATAACTATACTTTTAAAATCTAATGCATGCAATTGAGCCACATATCGTTGATTTGTGTGTTTGTGTGTGTGTGTCGATTTTCTTTTAAGCCTAATACCCCTAGGTAATGCAACAATATTAGTAAGCGAAAATAGATGACTATCAACTTTGATTTGCTTTTGAGCAAAAGATTCAAATGCAGTAGTATAGTGCTTCATGAGAAAGTTTTTCCATGTATTCATAATTTTATGCAATTTATTTGTGTCATCCATTCTCAATGGGGCCAAAGAGTTTTAGTTTTTGGTTTCAAACTATAATAGATTATAATACAATGACTCATTAAATCACGTGGACCTTTAGTCGACCCCAACAAATCCTATGCCTAGGTGAGATCTTAGGTGGAAGTCACTTACTGGTATTGGGGTAGTCTTATAATTATGAAGTTGATCGTTTTTTCTTTTTGATCTTTTGTTGGAATCTATATATTTCAATCATTCTTCTTTTAGGTAACCATCAATTGACTTGTATCACCTTTGCCAAGAAGTTTGAACGTATTGAATATTTTACTTATGTCAAAAAAGGAGAGTTATTGTACTCATTCGACTACATGTTTGTTGAGAACTGATTCTTACTTGTTGATGAAGTGGCAATATCTTGTTACACTAATTTATTTATCAACCTTTACACCTTTTATTCTCAAGTCTCTGATTATTATAGGTTGCTAAAAGCAATTTCTTCTCCTTCTTCACAAACAGGTTTATTTGTGTGAAAAGTTGTCGCTTACAAATGAAATGTACTTCGCCATCATGCTTGATCGTCAGACTGCTGGTCCAGTATGTCCTTGAACTCTTTCATTTCCACATGATTCTAATATTCTATTATGTTGTGTAATTGTTACCTTTTTTTGTTTTTCAACCTATAGTGTTAATTATATTTTTGCATAAGTTGACAAATTAAATTGTTAGTAAGTAAATTTCCTTCTATTTGCATAATTCCATGTTTTACCTATTTGAATTTCATTTTCTTTAAGCCCCCTCTCTTTATCATGAAAAGGAAAGTATGTATGATCTATAATCAGATTTGTAATTATTGTAACCAAGTTATTAAATTTTGTAGATTTTTTTTGTGGTAAAAATTGATATTGGATACAAAAGGAAAAACATTATTTATTTTTGTAGAAGCAGGACTTGGCTAAACATATATTGATCTTTTCTTGACTTTGATTGTTGATATTGTTCAGTTGACTTGTCATGTTCTTGAAGCAAACATTTTTTAAATACCTGTTGTAAGGGGAAATTTTTTATTATTTATCAAATAAAGAAAAAAGTTGCAAGATTAAGGAAAAATCAACGCCAAAATACAAGAAATAAGATTCTTCCGTCATTCCTACACAGATCATTAGATCACTTAAAGAGAAATTCGAAAACAAGCCATTGGCTTTGGCCCAAAGTGTTGCTAAGAGCTTGGCTCTCTCGAAAAATACGTTTTACAGAAAAGCTTTATCCTTAATGATATATTTCATTCTATCCTAACTGGATAGAAAGAAATTAGCTGTATGTGGATTTGGTCATCTAAGCGTGATTGTTTACTATCAAGTTTTTCTTTCCTGATTTTAGTAAGGGAGCTTTGTTGATACATCAACAACACAATTGACTGTTGTCATATAGTTCAAAATTGAGTCATCCTGAGTCTACATCGATTGTACTATTTCTAGTTTCATTGTTCTGTGGCCCTTACTGGCCCATTGTTCACCCAACCTATGTTACTTGAAAACTTCGTTAACTCGAACATAACAATGAGAATGGAAATATATTGTACATTTACGTAGTCAAATTCATGGACTTGTTGCCAAATCGGATTTATATAGCATGCACACAATCTTTGTCTTTTCTATTGAAACTCCGAAATTAATTAGCACCTACAATGTATGATCCAATTTCAAGTTGTTCGAATTTGGTTTTTTAATGAACGTAGTAATACGTATCTATACTCACTTGACCTTTTTGGTTTTCATTTGGATTTGCTTCTCTTTATTTGAACCTGTTTTTTAATAAATGTTTTAAATGTACAAATAGAACTAGTGCAAAGAAACTAAAAAAACATACTTTTGACTGAAAGTTGTGAACATATATGCATTAACGACTATGGATCTTGCGGAGTAGCCATCAAGTTGTATATTATTTGAAGTATTGGTATTCACCTTTTCTATATGAAGTTATAAACTTAGCTGCTATGTGGATACTTTTGACATGTTTCTTGCATTTTGTAGCTTATAGTTGCGTGCAGCAAAGGAGGAACAAGCATTGAAGACCTTGCTGAAAAATTTCCTGACATGATCATTAAGGTTACAGAATGTTTTTTATGCTCCTATTTGTGCCAGTCTGCCAGGGTTTGTATTAATATTTGTAATATTTCTGTTTAAGGTGCCTATTAACGTATTCAAAGGAATTACTGATGCTGATGCTGAGAAAGTGGTTGATGGTCTGGCATTAAAGTCTGTTGATAAACAGTCTGCCATTGAACAAGTGAAGAACCTATATAAAATTTTCTGTGAATGTGACTGCACCATGCTTGAGGTGTGTTGAACAATGTCAAAAACCTTCATCTTACTGTAATTTGTCTTTCTAACTGGTTATTTCTTTCCCTTGATCAGATTAATCCTCTAGCTGAAACTTCCGACTCCAAATTGGTGGCTGCTGATGCAAAGCTCAATTTTGATGACAATGCTGCATTTCGTCAAAAAGAGATATTTGCTTTGCGTGACACATCGCAGGAGGATCCTCGAGAGGTTTGTTTCAAGAATTATAACTTTACCGACTATTTCAGTAAAGTTGTGTTCAATTACATGCTATGTTAGTTTATTCTATCTATTCTTGTGTGATGTATCAGGAGTATGCCGGGCTGGGGGTGGGGGGGGGGGGGGGGGGGGGGACTGGATCCAACCCTTAAATTCAAGGGTTTAAAATGGGCAAAGCCTTAAACACACCGTGCTCTAAAAACAGCCCTCTACCTACATAAATGGATTGGTTATCGGTTAGGAAATAGGCTTGAGCCATCATTTTTTTCACTCTGAAAATATGCAAACTGCTTCTTGTTTTCATATCTGTTGTTCATTGCTTCATTCACGTGTCTTTTCTTTCTTTCTTTGCCCCTAATAAATACAACTTATTTTCTTTTTTCTGCATAATACTCTTCCTTTAATTTCATGAATTTGAAAATTCATGTGATAGCATAGTGGTTGAATGTTTTCTCTTCACACTTGTAACATGGGTTTGATACTCACCGTTTACCTTCCTGTAGGGAGTCTCTAGCCTACTCAAAATAAAAATAATTTCATGAATTAGAATATTGCTCTTTCTTTAATTTCATCAGCTGGACATTTCTATTGCTTCTATTTGTTTCTCTGTATTATAGGTTGTTGTTCCTTTTTGTTACATATTACAACTTGATATGGAGCTGTATTTTTGACTTTTCTTTATTCCATCTGATTTTCATTTCCCATATTGTTTGAGTATGATAAATTGGATTGGAATGAGATATACTAAAAATGACCTCAGATAACATATGCAGAGAAAATATACCAACCATATTTTCATTTGTTTCTGGGCGGATTGATTGGGCCCAGTCCATGTATGCTCGTTTTCTTTTTTGCAAGACCTCCGGCCCAAACAATTTTATTTGAGTCTGGCCTGTATCCGGTCCATTCACTGGTCTAAAGGAGTACTTGGTGAAACCTGCAAGCGTTTTTGCATATTTGTTTTTTTATGCCTGAGATTCCCAGTCTGTTGACAGTGCTGTTCAATTCTGGTTATTTTGCAGGTTGCTGCAGCAAAAGCTGACTTGAACTACATTGGGCTGGATGGAGAGATTGGTTGCATGGTCAACGGAGCAGGATTGGCTATGGCCACAATGGACATAATTAAATTGCATGGAGGAACACCTGCAAACTTTTTGGATGTTGGTGGAAGTGCTTCCGAAAATCAGGTAATTAGTTATGCTGCTTAAGTTATGTTGATAACTTTTTGTAGTAGTTAAATTGATTTGGAGAAGCATATAGTTATTGCTTTTCCTTGTAGGGTCTTGGTTGATGATTTGGCCTATAGAAACTTTTCTCATGTGGTTTGAATTGTTGCTTATAACCAATGTAATTGTTGCTGCATTGAGTCTTTGTTATACATTGCTTATAAGGATTGTGTGAAACAGGTAGTGGAGGCATTTAAGATATTGACCTCTGATGAGAGGGTAAAGGCCATCATGGTGAACATCTTTGGCGGAATCATGAAGTGTGATGTTATAGCCAGTGGAATCGTCAATGCTGCAAAACAGGTAAAAACGGAAACATGCATCATGAAATTTTTTATATGAAATTGTTTAGTAACAGAGTCTCATATAACCAACAACTGTACTAAATAGATTTCAGGAGTGAAGCTTGAGTCTTCTTACAGCTAGTTTTTGTGATGATTTGATATTACGTATGGATAGAAACTGGCAACTCAGGTTGTCTTAAAAAGTGGCATGGATTTAGACTAGAACCTTGGAAGTTTTTCTATGCTTTTATCTATTTTTGAAGCAGTCCAGGTTCCTGGACCAGTTTGAGTTAAGGTCGGTTTTATCTAATTTGCCAATAAAATCACTTTTTGATTTTGCGATTCGCTCAAAATTGCTCAAAAGTATAGCCCAAAATTGATCACTTTGCATTTTTTGATTCACGATTCGTGATTGGCGGGTAGATTATTCAGTGATCGGCTGGTCGCTTGATGGGATCCAAACTGTTTGTATCGTCACTGCCCAGTGCCCAGTGCTTATGAAATGACATACAACTATACAACTATACAAGGATTGGCCTTTTGTACGATGGCTTATTGGTCAGCAATTCAGCATCATATACTTGACAGGACATGGCCAATGCTTGCTAAGTGTGACAGGACATTCATTTTTGCTTCCGTCAAAAACATTCCATAAACTTATTTTGGCAACTTCTGAACTATCTGATTGATTTTGGGGTTGGGCGCATTCGGACTCATGGGTATTTATAGTTTGGTTACACAGTTAGAGAATGAGAAGTGATAATGTCTATTCAAATCTGTTTTCTTTTTGTTTAATTATTTTTCTAGTCTTGAAATATGTTTTTTAACCATATTTTCCCCCTACATGTGGTTAGGTCTCGTTAAAGGTACCTTTAGTTGTTCGACTTGAAGGGACAAATGTTGACCAGGGAAAGAGAATTTTGAAGGTAAAAGATGTTTTTAATCTAGACTTTTATTTTAAATAGATTCTTGAAAACGAGTGCTATCTCCGAGATCTTGTCAAATATCCCTCAACGAACTTCCATTTGCAGGAGAGTGGAATGACCATCATAACTGCTGAAGACCTTGACGATGCTGCGGAAAAAGCAGTAAAAGCAGCGTCAAGTTGAGAGTGTTAGTTCTCGAATCTCCATAATCCCCTCCATGAGATTTTGCTTTATTTTCAACAAAATTTTAGAATGTCTACTCCAGTGTGATGGAGAAAACTTGCATATAAATGGCAATTATGATCGATTGCAAATCACAAGATTAACAATGAGGAAAAGCACCATTTTTAAGCTAAATGGAAACCCATTATATTTTTTTAAGCTTTCTCATGTTCAAGCAGTCGGGCTGCAAGATTTTCCGTGTTTCAACCTTATTAGGTCGACTTTTTTTGGTGTATTAAGCTATTTGACTGGCTTTCACTACAATAAATTGTCTTCCTATTTCATCCAGAGAAAAGGAATTTTTTTAACCATTGGTGCGCTCGACATTAATGAGGTTTTGTCTGTTGAATGATGTTTATTGCTGCATACTCCAAGAGATAACAAATCCCCATTTTGGCAAACTTTTTTATTTTCATATTTGTATTTTCTGGGTGAAATACTGGAACTTGGAAGGTCTGTCAAATGGTCCCATTTTTTGGTAAAGAAGTAAAGTTTGGTTCGAATGCGTTTTTATTGGAAGCAACAATTAACCAAATGGTCAAACAAGAGCTCACGACTCACTAAAGCTGAAGTTGGTATAGATCCATTTGTGATGGTGACGGTGCTGCAAAAGATTACCTTGTTGCACACATTGTTTCAAACTTGTGTTGAACCAAAATTAGATTTTCAATTCGAATTTTCTTGCTACATCGTAGAGTTGAATAAAGTTTTGTTTAAACTACAATTCAAACTGAACTAAATACATTATCTTTGAAAAAAGATCTAAAAATAAAATACCATAAATCAGACTAGACCAGACTATTGTAAAATAATTTGATTCGGTTTAGTTTGTGTGTTAAATGGTCTAATTTGATCTAAAAACTTTTCAGACTGAAATTTCTAATTTGAATTGATTTTAATTAAACTAGACCAAATCTAACTATGTGCACCTAGCTAATTCGCTATACAACGATTGTCGCTTATTAAACTGATATAACTAATAATATAAGTTCAATTTCTTTAAGGTTAGTAGGATGAAGAGTTCTATTAGCTTGCTAGGATATAAATTATTAAAAAATAGTTTAGATTATTAATATTGAAAAAATGTTAAAGTAACTAAAAATTCAATATTAATAATTTATTCAATTTTAATTTTTAAAATTAAATAAATAAATACAATAATTAATTAAAAAAATGTTACAAATGGAT
This sequence comes from Amaranthus tricolor, assembly GCF_026212465.1. NCBI lineage: Eukaryota > Viridiplantae > Streptophyta > Magnoliopsida > Caryophyllales > Amaranthaceae > Amaranthus > Amaranthus tricolor. The sequence continues at coordinate 10,181,299 of NC_080055.1, forward strand.
TACTATGTATAAAAAGTGTTACTTATTAATATTACTAATATAAAATATGTTACATTTAGTGTTACCAATTTTTAAAGTGCATGTATTACTTATTAGTGTTACTAATTTATAAAGTGTTACATATCAGTGTTACAAATTCTTAAAGTGTTATATATTAGTGTTATTAATTATTAAAGTGTTACATACTAGTGTTACCAATTTTAAAGTGTTACATATTAGTGTTATTAAATTTGACAGTGCTACATATAAGTGATACTAATTTTAAAAATGTTACGTGATTGTGTTACTTAAAGATAAAGTGTTACAAAAGTGTTACATAATATCTTCAAGAAGTTGGATGTCAATATGTGTTACCAATATGTATTACCTAAAGTCATTTTTGTACTAGTGACATAATTTGGTTTCAATTATTTCAACCTTTACAAATTCTTGTATGAGATAGTTTCATTATGAGATACGTTTTATTTATGATTAAGTAGTCCAATAAGATAAATTATTAATATGTGAATTTTTTGTTTTGAAATCATCTCTTCAAGAAACTGTCTCTAAATAGCTGTTGGACATTTCATGACCCTCTAACCTCTTCAAGGTGGAATAAAATTACCTTCGCAAAGCAAACTTAATAAACTCGCAAACTCAATAAAGTCTCCGTTTCTATGAAATTGCGCACTTAATGAATGTGTATTTATTAATTTGCAATTGATTAATAAGATAATTTTATAAGTTATCATTTATATCCGGTATATTATTTTCATAAAAGATACTCCCTCCGAATCAATTTAGTTGTCCCATTTCCTTATTTGGCAAAGTCTTTTTAGTTGTCCCATTTCTATTTTTGTCAATCTTTTTTATCTAAATATTCTTAGTTCACACAAGTAATTACGAATATACCCCCATATACCTTACTTACCCAACTATCCTTCATTACTTACCCTTTGCTATTTACCCTTTTTAATGGACCCCACACCATCCTTAATAACTGTGCCCAAACAAATGGGACATCTAAATTCGTTCGGAGGGTGATTTATATATAAAGAAGCTTAGAAAACGGCAAATTACACCCATGAAATTAATAAATTACATTATTTTACATCCTTAATTCGCAAGACTTGCAATTAAAGCAACATGATATTGGTTACCTGGGAGTTGGGAAGAGTATTATTTGTCACGAATACTCATGATGTTGCAATACCCATGAAATTTAATTCCTAAAATCAATAAATTTGGTTTTATAAATCATAGGAAGTAGGATTTCTAACGTAAATTTTTACTTACCTTGGGGATCGAGGTAATAGAATTTTGTCAAATTTCTTGTTTTTGCCTGCCAAATAATAATAGATCATATATTTATCAATTAAAAATTATTTGGGATAATTCTATCTTTTATCGATTTTTCATGAATGATCCCAATTATATGGGTGTTTGCGATTTTTCTATAATAATTCAAACTTTTGGTAAACCATAAATAATCTCAATTATAGGGTATGTTTGCTAAAGATGCACCAAGATAACCTATAACCTGTTGTTTTACGTAAAAACTAGAAAAGTAAAAACCAAAATAAAGTTATAAAAAAATTGAAAAAAAATCAAATAGAGATACCAGTAAGTTTATCTTTTGACTTTACCTTTTAATTTTATTAACCTACAAAAATCGCTCATCATATGAGATTATTCATAATTAATTAAAAGTTAGGATTATTGTAGAAAATTAGTAAAATGTTGAATTAGTTTGGATAAGTTTTTAAACATTTTATCATACCATATTATCTTTTATTTTAAGAATACTAAATTTTTTTTCACATCGAATTTACTCATTAGAGTTTTTAAATTAAAATTTTTTTATGTCAAATATAACAAATTATATAAGACGAAGAAAAATAATTTTTATTCACAGTATGTAATGTATTATTTTTTTAACTTTTTTTGAAATAATCTCATCTCAAATCTGAAAGATAAAACTTTTTGTTCTTCCTACCTCAAATTCAACCTTGTAAACGGCCAAAAAGTACACAATACAGACATAAGGGCACATTACATTACTTTGTACAAGATGATCCGTAGCTTTCATTTCATGTACTCTCACTCCTCATAATATTCCTACATGAATACACATCTAGATCTGTCCTATTAATTTTAATGCTTTATTACTATCGTACTAAAATATAGTTGGAGTAAACACAAGAAAAAATAAAATAAACTAAAAAAATAAATGGGTGAAAAAAATAAGTGAATTATATGAAGAAAAAAATGAAATTGTAGATCAAATAAGGAGAATGTATGGACTCAAATAACACCTTTTTAATAAATATAGAAAATGGCATTCACATATCTAACATTATTTTTCATTGCTAAATTTCTTATTATGATGGGTTAAATAGCTTTTAGAGCCACCATATATTCCTAATTGTGGAATTTTGACTCAAAGAATAAAAATTCACAAAAAAATAATAGTTAGCAAATTGAATTTTATAATGTAAAACTTATTTATAAAATAAATTATAGGAAAATAAGTCGAGTTAGTCAAACTAGATTCAATTGAATTATGATATCTACCTTTTAATAAATGTAGCAAACGAATAATATGTATGATACTCCCTTCGTTCTTTTAAATTTGTTCAATTTGAGTTTTTCACACTTATTAAGAAAAATAGAATCTTTTATTGTAGTGGGTATTATTTTAATTAGATAGTGGTGTAAAGTAATGATTGTATTAGTATGAGAAAGAAAATTAAAGTAAAACAAAATTTAAAGAACAAAAAAGGAGTGAGATAGTGAATATACTAGAGAAATAAGGAAGTGGAAGAGAGAAATGAAGGTATATTAGGAAAAAAAGATTTCCAAAAATAAAAAGTATTTTAAAGTGAATAAATTTTTAAAACTACCCGTTATAACGTGAATAAACTTAAAAGAACAGAGAAAATATCTAATAGAACGAAAAGATATTATATTTCATAACTTAATTTATACTCTAATAATATTTCATTTCCAAATTTCGTGTACCTAAAAAAGATCATTATAGTGTACTATTTTAACATCATATTTGTAACATGCCATTATATTGGAAATTTAACACAAGCCAAGGCATGAATGATTAATGAGATATACCCTATGTTTCACTCAATTTACTTTATCTTTTATTTTAATCAATCTTAATAAATTCAAGTTAAATCTATATTTACATACCACTCTACAACTTTATTTTTTATATTTATTCTTATTTCTTAAAATTTAACTACTTTTTATCTATTATATTTAATTATTTAGTTTTTGTGCTAAAATCAAATAAGTGACGTATAATGGGTAGTTGCAGGGTGCAAGAGGGAGTTATGTCACTGAAAACGTTGAACGTCCAATGTCAGAAAGCAATAAAAGATAAAATTGGAAGCTTAGTAATTTAAGTTGTATGTCGTTGTCTTAGATCAACCGACCGTTTCTCCTCCTCCTCATGTCTTCTCTCTACTTTCACTGCATTTACATTGGTCCATATTCTCTTCGGTCTTTTGATTTACGAAAAATAGTAATATGTTATAAGGAAAAATATTACTATTATTAACGATCAGGTAATAACGTAATAGAATAAGTACTTCTTAACTTTACTCTACTGTTTAGTCGGTGCTACATTAATAAAATTTTTATGTTTTAGGAAACAATTATATATATGATTAGAAACTTTTAAACACGTTTATGATAAAAGTTATTTGATTTTATTTTTTTCTTCAATCAAACACCCTCTAAAAAGAGAAAAAAAGAAAAACCTCTAATTTTTTGATTTAGTCTATATTGGGAAAAGTTCTCTATATCATAGGTCTTCAAAAAAGAATTAATGATTTAATATTTGTTCAATCTTGTAATAAAATTTGATTTGACCTGACTTTAAAAATAGACTTTACAATTATGTAAAATCAGTCTAGATAGAAAATTCGAATTTAAATTGACTCAAAACACAAGATTCGAAATCAACCTAATAAGCTGAATGAATAAAGACTTATACTATAGCATGAAAATTGCTTCCATTTGTAGCAAATGGCAATGGGCATTATAATACTCAAATCCTAATGTGAGAGTGAGACTCATCATGGTCTTACAACATAGTAGGAATAGGAGTACTTCTCAACTTCTCTCTACTTCACTCCTTTTCTCCACTATATTTTTTGTATCTTCTTATCCTTCTTTACATGGATGCTTCTTGTATTCAATATTACAAAACTAGCTCTCTACTTTTGTTTCTCATATTTGAACTACTAATATGTCATCCTACAACACAACAACAAACTCCTAAGCTAAGCAATATTGATGAAAATGTGCTCATTCTCATCAAAAACTCCCTCATTGATCTCCCTCCCTCCACTTTCTTCTCCTCTTGGAACTTCTCCTCCTCGGATCCTTGCACCGCCTTTTCCGGCCTTACTTGCTCTCTTACTCCTCCCTCCACCCTTCGCGTCTCCACTCTCGAGCTCGGTTTCGATCGCTTTGGCACCCTTGGTCTCTCCGGGTCTTTACCCCAGTCAATCACTCGACTCACCGAGTTGACTCAGCTTATACTCCATCCGGGCCTAGTCACGGGCCCAATCCCCTCTGAGTTGGGTAGGCTCGTCAATCTTAGAGTCCTCTCCTTAGCTCATAACCGCCTCTCGGGTCTCATTCCTCCGTCTCTCACTCGTCTCCGATCGCTCCATACATTAGACCTCGGTTTCAACCAACTATCGGGCCGAATCCTGCCTACATTACTCACCGAGTTGACTCAACTCCGAGTTCTCATCCTTGCAAGCAACCGTCTCACCGGCAAGTTACCCGAGTTAACTCCGCGATCTCAGCTTCTCCATCTTGACCTCAAATCTAATCGCCTTGTGGGTCCCATCCCACCTACATTGCCGTTAAACCTCCGTTACATTTCCCTCTCACAAAACAATCTGTGGGGCCCAATAACTAACGGCTCTCTGGAGTCGTTATCGCAACTAGAATATCTAGACATTAGCCAAAACCTATTTAGTGGGCCCATTCCTTCCTCTCTCCTCCGCCCATCTCTCTCCACCGTCTTCCTCCACCGGAACAACTTTTCCGGCGTAATCTCAGGAAATTACATTGAATATCCCGAAAACTCAATCATCGACTTCAGCCACAATTCCTTTTCCGGTCAGATACCGGAAGCGTTAGCCGGCGCCGCCAATATTTACCTAAACAGCAACCGGTTCAGTGGCCCCGTACCCGATTACTACGTACATGGGCTGGAAGAGGGAAAGATAAAAACTTTATATCTCCAACATAATTTTCTAGATGAATTTCCTATAAGAAATCATTTAGGATTAGTGTCATTGCCAAATGGAGTTGAAGTTTGTTTGTCATACAATTGTATGGTCCCACCAACAGGGGTCAACGCGTGTCCCACAAGCGCCGATAATAACAAGTCTCGTCCGGCTGATCAATGCTCGGTCTTCCGCAAAAATTGACGGAAGTTTATTCTCCCATTCTTTTTAATAGTTACACTTTTTTTAGGAAATGAAGAGGTAAGAAGAGTATAGATGTTTAAAAAAAAAACATTGGATATTATCATATTATATACTAAATTTTTTATTTACCATCTGTTTAATAGTGGGTATTAAATATTGCCAATAGTAATAGAATTTAATGTAAATATATTTATTTTCCTTGAACAATCTCATATTCTTCACCGAATTCATCGCAATGTATTATCATCTGAAAATGTGGTATTAGGAGGTAATAGATTCTAATGAAAAAAAACTTTTTAAAGATTAAAGTTTCATTACTATGGAAATGACATGGTACATACCATAAGTATTTAACATTATTTAGTATGAATAACCAAACATATGAGTTTAAAGAAAAGAAATGTGATTATTTTTGCGCTAGATTGTGGGAGTAGTAGAATAGATTTGGTAAGGAAAGGGGGTTGTAAGAAGATGTACAAAATTGGAGGGGAAAAGGATTTGATAGAGGTTAGAGAGCATGTGAAAGATGTATAGTCAAATTTGGCATTGCATGGGATTCGGAAAAATTAATGTTTTACTAGTGGTGTATGTTTGGATTTTTTTTTTTTTAATAATTTGTTTAAAATATATTATATAGTACTCATGCATTATATATCACTAGAATTAATTTCTTTTAAAAGCTCTACAAATGTTGTAATGGATTTCTATGATTGTGCATTTTTTGAAAATTTATTATTTATACTATATACTAAAAATGTTAATTATAATAATACATATTATAACCATAAATTTAAGAAGCAAAAAGATATTTATTCAATAAATCACCAATTTTCTATTATAGATATATATATTCAAATATAATATCAATTTGATTTTTTATAAAAAGCTAATAGTTAAAATTGAATCAATTAAAAAATTCTAAAAACAATAAAAACAGAGTAAATTTAGAGTTTTGGATAGTAATTAACTATCCAAAACTCTAAATTTACTTAGTTTTTATTGTTTTTAAAATTCTTTTAACTTTTTATTAAAAAAAAAGTCACGAGGGTTACAAGCAATCCATACAACATAACAAGACTAATAATAAGAAAAACATAATAAGCCATGCATCTTTCCACAATAACGCCTTCTTGCCATATATCCAATCACCATGTAACTCCCGCTTCAAGAAGTTTTCATGAATCACATATACTTTTCAAGGCATAACCGAGATTAAAACTCACTTGTGTATCCACTTTGAAAGCATGAGGAACATTTCAAGGCACAACATGCACATGATCGTTACCAATGATAAGGTTGAACCCCTTTATTTAATACAATCCTTAAACATCGCCACCCTTTTTATTTTATCGCTACCCCTATTTTAATGAATTGACAATATTGCCGCTAAACTATATAATAAAAATAATATTTTAAAAAACAGTTTAAAAAAATTTTTTTAAAAATTTAAAGGGGTGCGTCGCGCGCAACTGAGCTGCGGCCGAGTCGCGGATTTTTGTGCGACTGAGTCGCACGCGACTCAACCCTTTAATTTTTTATTTTATTTTTATTTTCTAAAATTTTTTTAAAATATTATTATTATTATTATTATTATTATTATTATTATTATTATTATTATTATTATTATTATTATTATTACTGTTATTACTTTTTAAAAATATTATATTTATTTTTATTATCATTATTATTATTATTATTTTTTTTTTTTAAAAAAAAATATTATATTTATTTTTATTATCATTATTATTATTATTTTTATTATAATAATAATAATAATAATAATAATAATAATAATTATTATTATTATTATTATTATTATTATTATTATTATTATTATTATTGTTATTATTATTATTATTATTATTGTTATTATTATTATTATTTATTTTTATTTTTGTAAATATTATTTTTATTATTATGATTATTGTTATTTTAAGTCCAGGGGCATTTTCGTCATTTCATTAATATAGGGGTGGCGATGTTTAACAATACTCTTATTTAATGCGTATTCATTTTAATATGTTTTACATCTATTTTTCTTAAATTTATTGATTGAGATATTTCTTTTTTTTTTTTTTCTAATTGGTGTTGTTTCAAATATGTTTAATCAAATATTGACAGTAGAGACCTTGTTTTTGCTTGCAAGAAGCATGTCTGAAATGAAATCCAATGTAATTAGCAATCTCATCAGCCTAAACATGCAAATCAACTATTGATTTGAATTGCTTATCCTTAATAAATCGCAAAAAAAATTCACTCCTGAATATTATGTACAAATAAAGAAAGAAAAAAATTATTTTTTAAACTTTTTTTTTACATAAAAGTTAAATCATGAAATTAAAAAAAAATAGTTACGTTAGTATTTTGGGGATTGAATTCAACTTTCATATTACGTTGAATAAATAGTTGAATAAGTTTCAAATGAATTGAAAGAATTTAGAGAAATAATAACCAAGGTTGTTTTTGTTTTTTTTCCTTTATTGCTTTTTCTTTTTTATTTAAGTTGGATTACCCCAATTAGATCTTACAATTATTTTAAGTATAGTTCAATTGTAATATAAATATCACTCTTTTCATTGCTATTTGATGTTTTATTTATTTTTTACACAATTTTTTGATATTTTTTTATCTTTTGCACAATTTCAAAGGATATGTTTACGATTCACTTTCTATAAATACATTTCATAAAAAAATTATTAAAAATATATGAAAAAAATTATATACATCAAGACAAATCTAATAAGATCTCACATAAATATATTTTAATCTGTAGATATCAATAAAAAATCATGTACAAGTTTCTCCCTTCTTAAATAGAATATTCCTTGTAGAAACAACAGGAAACGGAGGAAGTAGCATTTTGTATTGTTATGGTCTTATAGAAACTTTCTGGGCAAAAAGAACAATAGTGTCATCCTGTGGGATTGATTACTCAAAGCTCAAAACACTCCAGAAGTTACTATTCACAGTACAACACCAGAAAACAAGTAGTTGCTGTTTGTAAATCATTACTTAAAGCTCAAAATATTTGTGATTTTTCGATTTTTCGTCATAATAATTGAATATCCACCGGAGTTTGTAAATCATTCCGTGGAGCTTGACCTTGAAACTAAGCACATGGTATGCGTAGCACCGATTGCAACGGAAAGAACATGATGTGACCCCAAGCCATCGTCTTCCCTTAGAAAATTCACTTCAACAGGAGACGGGTTTATCTCCGGCAAGCCAGGAACACCTAATTGAGAGTCTTTTGCATTTCCCCACATGTACAACTTCCCCGTCTCTGTCGAGAAGATTTGTATTACTTTTAGTATGAACTTAGCAAATGAAGGACATGAAGTGAACGGACTAAATAGCTTAGCATAATAATTACCATCAAATCGAGATGCTTAAGTACTAGAATGTCACCAAAGAAGCATGTAATCATTTTACGCATAGATAATTGTAACATCGTTACCTCCTTCCTAACAAAAAAGGGCAAGTTTTTACCTGTTATGGCTGCTGAAGATGAACCACCACAGGCGATTGAGATGACACGCTCATCGGCCAGAGCCTCAATTACTGTCGGCACCTTTTGATTTTGATTAGAATAATGACCCAACTGACCATGTCCACCATGTCCCCACGAAAGCACCTTGCCATCCTCTAGGAGTAAACATTACATATCGGAGATGATGATACTAAGCGATTTGCATGAAAAATACAAAAAACTAATACAAATTTTTCTATCATAAGATTCTTGAACTAACCGGTTAGAGCGAGAGAATGATATCCACCGCAAGCTATTTGAACCAAACGCACATCTTCAAGGCTAGATATCAGTCGTGGTTTCCAGCCACCCACTTTATCACCCGTTCCAAGCTCGTGGTTAGAATTGGCTGCCAGTTTAAAACAGAAAAAAGTGTAATCTCACTCTAAGGTTATGCAATAATGCGATGACATTTAACCATTAAATTTTTCGGAATTAGAATGAGCCTTTCAGGGTGACGGCAAGAATAATAAGGGACAATTTAATGACTGCTATTCCTTCATGTGATTTACCGATATGTTTTCACAACATTTTCCGGAATCTAGAGTGTGAACAAGCCAAAGTTGTCCTTACAGGTGCACATGCACATAGAATAGAGTTCTAGAGATCAGAGATGGAAGAAGACAAATAGTATAGGGACGGCTACAGGGAATACTAGAGAAATTACATATGTACTCCTAGCAATCAGGTAAAATTTCGATCAGTACATGATCTTGGTTTCTCCGAATCAATTGATGAGACAAGACAGCAGGGTGAAATTGAAAACTTCAACAGCAAGCAAAACAGTGGAATACACAACTGCATACACGGCAGCACTTTACACTGTCCTTAAACCAAACTTTACATAAATTTATGCAAATTGTTTAAGCTAAATAGGGAAAGACAATGCTTATATGTTGCATGAGGAACTTCATATGAAAAATCCATCACCCGCTACTATTTCAACTGAAGGGGTGTTTGGCGTGAGGGATTTGGGGGAAGGGAATAGAATTTAGAAAAAGAAAGTCCCAAGTCTTTGTTTGTTTACATGGAAGGGGAATAGAGAAAGGACTTAAATTAGATCAAGTCCCCAAATAATGCCCTCAGAGAGGGAGGGTACATAAGGTTGAGACTTTAAGCCCGAAAACCTTAACTAAAAGACCAACATAAGAACAAGGGACAAGACATTCTTTTTAGCCCCAAAAGTCTCATCTCAAGTCTCAACTAAAAGTCTCATAATTCTCATTCCCATTTTCCAAACACCTCGTAATAGATGATTGCAACCAACTTTCAGGAGATTTCACATAATTCCATTTAACAAAAATTGAGAACCACATGGATCAAGAAAAAGAGCAAGAAAGCGACATTAGGTCCAGATAGAGTTTTCAAGAAAACCAAAGGTATACCTCCCCAAGTCCAGAGCTTCCCTTCCTCTGTGAGCACCATTGTGAAAAAACCTCCGCAGGCCACAGAGGCTACAGGAACAGGCAAAGCTTTTACTTTACACGGGACACTAAGCCCACCTGTTTGGTCAGGACCACGTCCGGGACCAAGACCTAATCTACCATCTCCTTCTTCTCGACCCCAAGTGTATAACTCACCTACATTAAGGAAAAAAATGAATATTTAGGAAAAACCACAGTTGCACCTGCCATGCTATTAGAAGCATATCAAACACATTAACCAGAATGACAATCCAAACAGAACTGTTTCTATCTTTCAAACAAATATTCGAAACATAATAGAGGTGGGCATAAAAGGTGGATCACCACATGCCTTTTTCACGGTCTTGATATAACATACACACAAAATCACAAATATATAAACAACCAGAAAATGTAGTTCATTAGAAAACAAGATGCAGACTGATAAAATTTTCAGTGTGCAAGCATCTAGATAATCTTGCAATAAAGTACGTTAACAAGACCCCTTCCCCCAACCCGTCATTGCTTGTGAAAAGAAGTCCTTGGGCAGTTAACATACAACTCATTCAAATCTAATAATCAACAAACCTATTGAATTATATGTTTTGGACCATAATCATTTCGAGAAGAGAGCTAAAACTCTTCAACGCCCCTAATGGCTTCTGTACTTACTATTCTATTATAAGCCACAAAGAAGCTTGCTTAATTTTAAACTTAGCTCCTTTAAGTTCAATATTAATTTTGAAATACACAAAATTAGAATCTAATCGGAAAAAAAAAAGAAAAAGCATCAAACAAATGTTTTGCATTTTTCTACTTATCATAATACCCCTGTCCAGCTGCATAAAAACAACTTCTTTTTCTTTCTTTCAAGTAACAGCAAGGATGCAACTCAAAAAGATTTTAAGATTTTTTTCTGACAATACACATGCGGGCGCAACTGTCTGTTTGTGCACGCCTATGAAGGCATTTTATCACATTCATAGTGGGAGTGTGATCAATGGTCCAGAATTATATATACTTCATTATGAGCGCCCAATGTCCAAAAGTCCAAACAGCTACTTATAATAAAGTTTGCATCTCACTAGTGAAGGTTGCTTCCTGAACATGGATAAACTACAAAGAACAAGACAAAATTTTGAAAAACAATCCAATTTAAACCATTTCCAAGAAATGCTTCTGCAAGCCATCGACGAACCTGATTCAGTGATAGCAGCAGTATGTGTTCCACTTGTTGCAATATGTTTAATTTTCTCTTGCCAAGACCCTTCAACAAGTCTAGGAACTAATTCCCTTGTGAAAACAGTGTGACCAAGAGCGCCAAACCCACCATATCCCCTGCAAACTTCATTTTTTTAAAAGGTAAAACCATCAAGCTTTGGAGAATTTAGAACACATACATTGTTGAAAGACTCAAAACTAAACAATGATGCAATTACTATCTTTCTCTAGTGATCAATTCAAACTCCCCCCCCCCCCCCCCCCACCAACTAACACACACACGCACACAAAGGATAAATAATGTCAGCTCCAGGACCCAAAATTCATTATTGTTTGGAACCAAATTATAAAGATTGGTAAAGAGGATTCATATGAAAATAAAAGAAGAAATTGATTGTAAGATAACCATTAGAGAAAGACACTAAGAGATAGGACAAAAGGTTTGCGAATTCTCTTATTAACTTTCCTTTAAATTGGAGGAAATTATACTTGATAAAAGCTTTCATCTTTCAATCCATAAATTTTTCTTCCTCTCTTAATTTAGCCAACAAAACGTATAGCTCCTTCCATTCAGCCAAAATACCAAACATTCTAAATTTTAATCACATATCGTCTCATCTTCTCGATTAGCTTGAAAAAACAAGGAAGAAACACCAATAAGCTACCATCGGTATGGTTAATGATAAACTTGAAGACTTTTTCCATCTTCTAGGACTAATATAGCACATGAAATGCAAAAAGAAAATTAACGAAAATTAACAAAAATATTGATTTGCAAATAAGTCTTGTTATGAGACTTCCTAATGAACTACCCCAAAGTTCACAACCTAAATAAGTAATAAGTTCAATGCTACACTTTAGTGCTAACAAGTTTAGTTGAGTACAACTTGATTCTCTTCCAATAAATTTTTCCCACCACTTAAGGGAATTTTGGTTTGGTAAAAACATTTTTCCAATAAAACATATTCACTACACTTTTGTTGTTTGGTTTGACAAGCAAATTAAAAGGGAAAACTTCGGTTGAAAATAGTCTTTTATAGACTTGAAAACATTTTCCACTAAGGAGGTGTTTGGTTTAGAGGAAAACATTTTCCTAAAAACATGTTTTCTCCAATTTATATAAACTGGTTTGAGGAGGAATTTATGTGGAAAACATGGTGGAAAAATTTTTTATCACTTCAAAATTGGGAGGAAACCAACTTTCCTATACTTCTTCATTCTTAATACTTCCATTTCCTTCAAAAATTTTCTGTCAAACCAAACAAAAAGAGAAATGATTATCATTTGCCTTTACCTTGCTTGCATTTACCTTTGGAAATAGTGTTCAGGGACAATATATTCGTCGAAACCAAACACCTCCCAAAAATGAAAGGCAACCAATTTTCCTCCACCCTTCTATTTTCAACACCTTATTTCCCCCTTAGAATGTTCCATCATAGAAAACAAAGAAAAAAATTAATTATCAATATCATTTTCCATTTAAAAATAGTTTTCACTGTTTTCCCCCAAGTCCAAACCAAATCCCTTGAAAAATCCCCCAAGTCCATTGAAAAATTAATTATCAATTACTACTTGCAACTCACAGTGAAATTTTCTCAACACCATGATGTCACAATCAAATCAATTGCGAGTATTTTAGAATGTAAGTACTAAAAACCAACAATCAAGTCATCATCATTCATCAATCAAAAATTCACAATAATCACAACATGATTCTATGAAGACATGGATGGAAAAGTTGTTTCCATCAACTTCCATAAAACCAGTTTTCCTTCACCCTTCTTCCTCAAGACCTCTTTATTCCCTCGGAGTATTCCATCAAGCCAAACACCCCCTAAATTAATATGTAATAGCATACATTTAGTACATTTAACAACAACAATCAATTCATCCATTAATCAAAAATTCACAATAATCGATCAAAACTTGCACAAAAAAGAGAAGGAAGAACAAAACTGACCAACTAAAAACTTGCCCAGAAGAGTTAAGAGCAATAGAATGAAGCCCACCTAGAGCCAAAGCCTTAACATCAATCATATAAGGATTCAATTTTGGAACAAAAACTGAGTCTTCATGACCCAACCCAAGTCTTCCACCATCACCTTTTCCCCAAACCCAAAACTTCCCATCAATCAACACCGCAGAATGAAACAACCCACATGAGATTCCAACCTCCACCGTCGATTTTTCAACTTTTGGGAGAGAAATAGTTCCGGGTGATTGACAAAGTTGAAAAGATGGTGGAACAAGAAGAGAGAAAATAGGGGTTGGGTAAAGATGAATTTGTTCTGTTTTGTTGCCAAGTTGACCTGATGAACCTCTACCCCATGAAAGGAGTTGAAGAGAGATGGTGGAAGATGAAGGTGAGTCGGTGGGTTTCCATAGAATTGGAGGTTTGTTAATGGAGGTTGTGGTGGTGGGTTTTGGATATTTGGTGGTGGTTTTGAAAGAGAAGAAGGTTCTAATGGTGGTTAAGCGGTGGTAGAGGGTGGAATAATTTGTCATTTTTGATTGTGCATTGGAGGTTTGTTGGGTTGGAATGTGGAGTAAATGAGTGAGTTGTGAGATTCTCATGAGGGTTTTGGAAGGGTTTTCTTTTTCTCATTTTGCTTACAACATACATACAAATCACAAATCATTAATTAAGTCACAATTCTCATTTAACACATTCATTCGTGGGACAATTTTAATTTGTGATAAAAACTCGATTTTGATATGAAAATATATATTTTAGTTGTTTTAAATAGTTACTTTAAATTGACTTCACCATAAAATAGTCTTAAATAAGAATTGTTATAATTAAGTTTGAGAATTGTAACCGATTCTTGTTTCATTTAGAGAGCAGAAATCACTTTTTTCATGTAAGATTTTAGATTCAGTTCTTACTTAACATGTCTTCCCAGTGATCAAACAAAATATTAGTCAAGATCGAAATTATATTAATCCAACTTGACTTCAATCTAACTTTGACTTAAAGTAACATTGAATTAGGGATAGTCATTGGTCTAAACTTTTATTATTGTTTAAAAAAATGAGGATTAAAGGAATTGAATGTTACAAATTATGACACTAAATAGTGGTGTTCAAAATCAGATATCGAAAATCCAAATGTATGATTTTTTGATTTGATTTCGATCCGAGTAAAATCAGATATTCGGAATTTAAATCACCCAGTTTTTAAAGATCGAACAAATTATCCAGTTTTTAAAGCCGAATACATTGTTTAGCTCACATGGTTTACACTTAATGAATTCGTAGGTTTATGAAAAAGTAGTTTGTTTGAATTTATTGCAATCTAGGAATGGTATGTAACTATATACAGTCGCAATGGTTATCTATATATCCTCCAATTAGTTGCACAATTGTCATGTGTGAATGCCTAATGATTCAAGTTGCGCCACTGTTTAAGATAAGTGATCCATGATTAATTCAACATAAATGTGATCAAAACTTAAGCATTGTCCAACTCCAACTTGAACAAAATATGACGTTATCAATATACAATTGTATCTCTAAATGGCTCAACTTTACATCACATTACTCAATTTAAATATGTTTCTGTGTGAGTATTGGACACAATTAATATATGAACTAATTGATTGATTAGCTCAGTGATTTTCTTTAAGCAAGGGTTTTGTAATGGATTAGAAAGTTTGTCTTTACTATCCAGCCAGATCATACAATAAGACCACTCCTATGATGCCTGTTGTTCCTACAAAATTGAACAAGGGTTAGGAAGGCCCGAAATGGTTTTTTTGGGGGTCTGCTCCGACGTCTAAGTCAGTGTTTATATAAGATGAATTGCCTAATAGGTCCTTCCATGTAAACAGTGGCAGCAAGGTGGATTAATACTTAGGAATTGTTTAGCGTGAGGCTTTGTAAATTTTATTAAACAAGAGATTATCTTATTTAATACAATGTCTTTAATCTTCTTTAAATGTTCTTTTGAAGATCAATGTGAGTACTTGAGAAGAGTTTATATTCAATGTTTAAGTATTAATTGCTCTTGAGATTGTTGTTCTTAATGTATTTTTCTTTGTAGAAAATTAGTTACCTCATTCTTGGTGTGTCTTAGAGTATTTATATCCTACCATTGGATGTAAGGAATGTTCTAAAATGTCCATCAGTTGATGTCTCAGCAACCCTCAAATTTATGGCTTGTTAAGGTTGTTATATCCCTAGACGTGTCAAATCTTTATCTTTCCTCTTAGTGGTGCATTTAAGTCATCAAATGGTGCTTCTTTCCTTAACATCTGAAACGTGCCCCACTATCAAAGAGGTAGCTTCTTTGCTCTCCACCTATGTGGGCTACATTCGGTAGGTGTATTCAATGATTACCTTTTCATTAATAGCATTTTCATTTTTGTCTCAGTACTCTTATTTTACTTTCCAAAAACATTGATCTATTTGTTCCCAAAATCTAAGACTAAATTGTCCTTCTCAGATTGTTGACTACTCTTCTTTTAGAATGATTTTCACCCAGATTTCTCGAGACTAATCTTGACACATACAAAATCTAAATCCAATTGAGTTGTTTTTGATTTGATATTGGTTTCAATTGAATATGATTCATTTTCAACGCAATTTGATGTTGATTCAGCATAGAATCAAATTGAGATAATCTAAAATTACCAAGCTTTTTGATTCAATCCATGTAAACTAATCCATATGACTCAATTTGATATAACTAATAAAAAAAACACCTTTTAACTCAACACTCAATTAAGTAACAAAATTAGAATGCAGATTATATGCCCACCATCCATCGTGGACCTAAATTTTGCCCCATCATCCATGTAAAGTTTTATAAATGTCTAATTTAATCATTTTTTTTTGTTTGGTATATGTTAGAAATCTTGATAGGCAAAGAGGAAAGAAAATCAATGATGTAGATAGTGAGACAAATCTCTATCATACAGGTACTTTTTGGCTAATTACTCTCTTCGTCCCACGAATTTACATTAATTTTCATTTTAATTTGTCCTATATGAGATTTATTGGATTTCTATTTTGAGTCATAACTTACTCTTTATTT
Organism: Amaranthus tricolor; assembly: GCF_026212465.1. Classification (NCBI taxonomy): domain Eukaryota; kingdom Viridiplantae; phylum Streptophyta; class Magnoliopsida; order Caryophyllales; family Amaranthaceae; genus Amaranthus; species Amaranthus tricolor. The sequence continues at coordinate 10,197,934 of NC_080055.1, forward strand.
TAATTTTTATCCACACAATTAAAATAGCTTTTCATTTCATTCACATATTTCTCTATTTTTTTTAATAAATCATATTTTCTTATTCATCCTTTAGTCCTCCAAGTAAAGAGACAACATTTATGGATTGTTCGTTGCCTTTTCCCAACCACACTTTACTTTCGAGCGAAATTTTGAGTATGATCATGACATTTTTTTATTCAAATTTTTTTATACAATCCATAAAGTTCGCCACCCTTTTCATTGTATCGCCACCCTTTTCTAATGCAGTTACTAAAATGCCCTTAAATCTATTTTTAATTATAAAATCAACCATTATTATTACTAAACTAAATTTATTAATAATAATTAAATTTAAATAAAAAATATTAATTTTAAAAAAGAAAAAAAAAATTTTAAATCGGAATATAAATCTAATCACACGTTTTGTGTTAAAATTTGATACATGATAACTCTTTTGGCCAAAAATTTTGATAGAAAAATCACATTACTACAACGTTTGTGGCATTAGAACCTAGACTTCAAGATCTTTCCAATGATATATTATATGCCCGATTCCGATAACTGAGCGAGAAATGATGATCATTTCAAATTTGCTTGTGCTAAAATTTGAAATATGTTTAATCTTTAGGGCATAACGTTTTATACAAAAATCGTACTAATGCAAGGTTTACGACATTAGAAACTAGACTTCAAGAGCTTTCCAACGAAATATTATTTGCCCAATTCTAACAATCGATCGAGAAATGACGATCGTTTAAAGTTTGAAATAATTTTTAACATTCAGTCGCGCGCGTGACTAGACCGCACGATTCACGCGACACTTGTTCCACCTTTGGAAGACCTTGCGTTATGTCACCAGACCTCGATTTTTCATATATAAATGTAACTAATGTATCCCCTTATAAATGATTGCTCCATAATGACCATGAATTGTTGTTCCCGGAGTAGCCAAATAGGGCTTAGCCAATCTTATTACTACGAAGTCAAATTGAACAATTATAATTTGACCTAATTTTAAGTATGGTCCATTTTTGGTCATACATACATTTTCACAAACAAATTGTCCAACATAAATTTTTGTGGATGTCTCTTCACAAAAATTATAATGAAGAAAATAACAATTCAATTTCAATGGATTCAAAACGATGTTACTGCATGGATTGTGATTATAAATTTTTTCACTTTCATCCATTAAATAATACGGAAATTTAATTAGTTGAAAGGTTTGCTTTAAATTGTCAATTTGCAAATAAATAATTACAGAGATCTGATTATGAATTATTAAATGGTAAAATGAAAAAAATTAGAAATTGGAAGGGCTGTCCCTAAAGAACCAAACGAATTCCTAATTAGACTTAGGAAATCTTTTTGAATTGATTCTTTGTGAGATTTTACACCTTTGAATGGGAATGGACCTATTCAAAAACAATTGGATGATGACAAAATTATAAAAAAATGAGATTCTTTGTTTATACCCAACACTAACATGGTCAGGTCGTGCGCGACTAGATGTTAAAAATCCCTGCAAACTTTAAACGGTCATCATTTCTAGCTCGATTGTCGAAATTGAGCATATAATATGTGGTTGAAAAGCTCTTGAAGATTTCTAATGGCACCTTGCATTAATAAGATTTTTCTATAAAAAGTTATTCCCAGAAAATTAAACATGTATCAAATTTCAACACAAATAAACTTTAAACGATCGTTATTTCTCGCTCGGTTATCATAATTGGACATATAATATATCATTGAAAAGATCTTGAATTCTAGGTTCTAATGCCGTAAACATTGCAATTATGTAATTTTTATATCAAAAGTTATAGCCAAAAGAGTGAATATGTATTAAATTTCAACACAAGCATTTTTTTTAAATTAACGATTGTTATCAACGCTTTTCATATCATTTTGGTGATTATTTTTATTCCCCATAGTGTTTCGATATTAAATTTTAGTTCAGAAAGTTTTCTTTGAGAAATAAAGTTCTGAAATTTCATAAAGGACAATATTAAAATGTGGGGAACTATAATAATGCTAAGCAAATAGAATTGATAATTTTACAAGGTTAGCGCTTGAAAGAAGTATTCCCCAACTTCTATCCCTCCCTCCCTCCCTCTCCTGCACTCTTGGGATGAATTCCTGCTTTCTGACACTCCTGTCCATTTATCTATCCACCCGTTAAACTCCTCCTTCCTTTAAATTTGAAGACTCCATTATCATGACCTTGCTTCAGCAAAAATCTCTCCATTTGATTAACTTGAGTAAGACCCTTTACAACACTTTGAAGTTTGTATTTTTCTTATTACAACTATGAAATATAAATGTCTGTTGTTTATATTCTAATTAAAATGCTTAATTTTTTGTGGGTTTTTTTCTTTCAGGTGAGTTTTGTGAAGTAAATCCAATGCGTTGTATTTCTATGCCTATGGGGCTTGTTCTTCAGGTAACCCATCCATTATTTTGATTAAAGTTATTACTTTTTTGTGCAATTTTCCTGTTTAAGCTTCTTAATGTGTGAAAGTATAGTTATAAACTCAATACTTGTTCTAAATTGTTACCAATGAAGTTTCACATTACAACTTGTATGAATAATTTGTAAAGTGGGTTATTAAGATATTTATTTTGTCAATTATTGTTATAATTTGGAAATTATCTTATATAGGTGTAAGTATGATTATCCTTATTCATATCAAATGAATAATTTGATCTTTTTATGGAGGATTTGTGGGATTATTAATTTGCATATCAATATCAATAAATATGTTAATAGTGCAACAACCACATTCCATTACCTTAGGGTGTGTTTGGATGGAAGGAAATAGAGGGAAACGAAGGGGAGTGATTTGGAGGGGTGAAGTATTCCTTGTTTAGATAACAAAATGGAATGGATGGGATTTGGAGGGGAGAGATTTGAAGAGATTAAATGAATAATTTTTTACTAGGTTTCAGTCCCTCTAAACTTGGAAAAATTTAGCGGGAAAATTCTCATCTCTTCCCTTCCCTCCAAAACAAACAAGAGTTACTTTCTTTCCATTTCTTTTTCCTTCCTTTTTTTCTCTCTCTAAAATTGTCATCCAAATAAGAGTTAATGCCATTAAAGCTTTGTAGGTTCTAAACATGCTTGTAACTTGGAAATTTATCTTATATCAGTGGTAGTATAGTTATCCTAATTCATGTGGAATGAATATTTTGGTCTTACTATGGAGGATTTGGGGGTTTGGTTGTTGATGGCAATGTTTGATCCTAGAAACTAGAGTTTGTAGATTAGTTCTCCTTGCCACTAGTCCAACTAGGTAGTTGCTAAGGAGTATTTGGGGGTTGATTACACTAAACGTATCAATTTGCAAATCAATATCAAGACATGTTAATAGTAGACCTCTAAAAACTAATCCTCTTTATACTTTAGGGGTTTACTGGTCAAGTCTCCTGATATTGATTTATTTGTTATCAAAGAAGATATTTCCCTAATCATGTATGAAGGAAATTTGGGTTATGTATGTCATATTGATTTGCAAATAAATATTAGTGACATAAATGATAAGCTTTTAAATTCAAAGGGGTTGGAGTTTTAAGTTTTCACCCTTCATGTGTTTGTTGTTGACTTTTCCATATTAATTGTTGCTTTGATTAGTAATAAACTATTTTTTTTTGTCTAATTTGATTTCCAGACACCTTCGTTTGGAGTTGTTTCTAATTTCAAAAGAAAAGAGCATTCTTGTGTTTTAGTAAACAGACGGCGTAGTTATATTAAAAATGCGATCTCGGGTATCCAGATGGAGAGTAACATCGTTGTAAAGGAAGATGTTGAATTTAAGTCTTCATTTGATGAGTATTTGAAGGCAATGGAGTCTATTAGAGCTGATAGGAAGAAACAAGTTCAGAATGGGAACACTCATGGAAAAAAGCCTACTAATGTTGCACTCCGTAAAGATGTTTTGCAGGATCGAAAATGTAGTGAGACTGTTGAATTGTCTTTCAAGGTAGATAGGGAGAAGAAGAAATTTCAGAGAGGGAGTGGTCATGGACATAAGTCTATTGATACTGCACTCCGTAAGGATGTTTCTCGGGGTCGGAAACGCGGTGAGACTATTGAATCGTCTTTTGATAAGAAGAAGAGGCAAGTTCAGAGAGGCAGTGGTCATGGAAAGAAGTCTATCGATATTGCATTCGGTAAAGAAGTTTCACAAAGTTCGAAACACAGTAAGACTCTTGAATTCTCTGTGAGATATGATAAGGGAAAGAAGCAAGTTGATAGCGGAAGTGGTCATAGAAAGGAGTCTATTGATGTTGTATTCGGTAAAGATGTTCTAGAGGATTGGAAACATGGTGAGACAGTTGCATCGTCTATTATTGTTGATAGGGAAAAGCAGCAGGTTCAGGGAAGTGGCCATGGAAAGAAGCTTATTGATGTTTCATCTAGTAAAGGTTTTATGGAGCATTCTAAACGTGGTGATGCTGTTAAATTTAATAGGTTCAAAAGGTCAGATTTCGAGGAAGGATATGAACAATCCAAAAGGACTGAACGAGTTGCTGTCAAAAATATGTTGGGTGGTAGTGTTCGAGCACGATACAGTGTACAGTCTCAAGGATCCAAAAATGGTTCAAGCAAGCAGTCTGATGTAGAAGCCACTACTTCTAAAAGCAGCAAGGTTATTAAGAGGAAGAGCATGCTTATGGAGCAAATAAGTGATGACAATGAATTGGAAATGGAAACGTTTCTCTATGATTCATCTGATGTACTTAATGATGGCCTGGATGGTCCTCGAGTTTCACGGATGGAAATGGAGGAAAGAATACAGACTCTTGCTAAACGGTTGGTATTTGATCTTCAACTTCTTCGCTCACATTTGTACTTTTCTTTATACAATGTATTAGCTTATTTGTGCTCTTGCCTTGGCCCATGGCTATAAGTGTGAATTATTGCGTATTTTTTGTTCTTCCCTAGACTTTATTAATACTAGAAAAACTTAAACGTTGCATCATATGTCGACAATACTGTAGTATTCAATAAATGGTAACCATCTTTCGGGTTCTTCCTACTGTATGGGAATCTGTCTCTTACACCTTAATTCAAATAGGAGAACCTATAGAGAACATGTAATGGGGGTGAAAGAAAAGGAAAATAAATTTTTTGAGTCACCCTTCATAAGTCTTCATATTGATCTATTTTTTTGGTCTGTCTCAAATGGTATATATTGTTGACGGTGATTGATTGTACAACATTGCGGTTTCTGATTCATCTCTTTTGTTGGTCTTATAGTGAGATTGGCTCAAAGGTTCTTATGATTACTTGTAGTGAGCATTAAATTTGTAATTTGCATATGTTTTTACTTGTCCTCATAATACTATTGTGTGTTTTTTCTGAAAATGAATGTCAATGGCTTCTTGTACCAGTTTAAATGCTGATGTGGACATGCCACAGTGGATGTTTGCGAAGACAATGCGTAGTGCTAGAATTAGATATTCTGACAGTTCTATCTTGAGAGTTATTCAGATTTTGGGTAAATTTGGAAACTGGCAAAGGGTACTTCAAATGATTGAATGGCTTCAGATGCATGAGCGCTTCCAATCCCATAAACCCAGGTTTGTTTTTTCCCTTGTTTTCAACAATTACGTGAAAGGTTTTTGAATTAGTACTTGTTCTGTTTCTTCTTTAAATGGAAAAGTTTCTCAAGACAATTGAAGTCTTAATTATTTGTGTTTATGATCATTTTGACCTTTCTCAGCTTCCATAGACTAAGTGGTTAAGTCCTAATTGCGTAATCAGTGGTTAAGCATCTACTGCTGTTTCATTTGCATTTTGTTTTTGATTCGTTTCTGTTCCTTATGTGTCGAAATCAAGCATATGCCTTCTTTGTATATTTTCAAGCCAATTTGTTCAATATTCTGCCAACGTTCTTCTAGATAACATTATAGAATGTTGTGACTAGTATCGGATCTGTCATATGTAATATATATCTGATTGTAAAATTTACTTCTGTTAAATCATGCTCTTAATTTTTAGATATGTCTACACAGCTGCACTTGATGTCCTGGGGAAAGCACGACGTCCTGTGGAAGCACTAAATCTTTTTTGTTTAATGCAGGTAATTGTCTTCACTGATTAGCTTTTTCTTTATCTCCCCTGTGTTGTTTCTGGTGTTTCACTATAGTTATGGATATTTCTTTCTCAAGACACCGTAAATTTTGACTACACTTTCTGTGCACTGCAGCGACACAAGACTACCTATCCTGACATTGTGACATATAGATCAATCGCGGTTACTCTTGGACAAGCCGGTCATATGAAGGAACTTTTTGATGTAATTGATAGCATGAGATCGATGCCAACAAACTTCAAAATTGATGTTCTCGATGAATGGGATCCTCGGATTGAGCCTGATATCGTTATTTACAATGCTGTAAGTACACAATGTGATGAGTAGACATAGTTTATTGTTATTGTAGTAGTGGAACACCCTTGTTGCCTGTTGGCGAGGCTGGTATACATGTCAAGATGATTGGAGCCATTGTTACCTGGAATGACATTTGGTTTGGAGCGGAAACAGGAACAGGAACAAGGAACGCATCCTAAATTGACTCGGGAACAATTATGTACAATATACCTTATATATGATAAATATATTTTTGAAAACATAATTAAATCAAAATGTTTTTTTTTTTGCTTTTTTAAGTTGAATTTTTTTAGTTTTCAAGTTTTCATCTCGTTTTTCCTTCTTTTTTTTTAAAAAATTTGTAAATGAAGGCCAAAATACCTTTTATAAAAGGTCTTCTACACCGGGACGTCAGCTTGAGCGATATGGGTCGCGTTTTATGGTGATTGGGGACAGACGTTCCCAGATCGCAGAACGTAGCTACGTTTCACGTTTCATGTAACTATGATTGGAGCAATTAAATTAAAGATGAGTTGTCACTTCTTGACAAAAAATTGGTGCCTTGGGGTAGGGGGTGCCAGATTGTGACACCAACATAAAAGATAGATGAAGCTAACTTTGATTCTTTTCGTTATATTTCAATCAGGTTTTAAACGGCTGTGTTAAGAGGAAAGAATGGGAAGGAGCCATGTGGGTGCTACAGAAATTGGAAGAAATAGGCGAACAACCATCAAGTACAACATACGGACTTGCTATGGAGGTAATAGTAATACCTTTGCTTCATTAGCTGCATAAAATCATATAATCCCTCCGTCAAAATACATGTTCCGTCTTTTTATTCACGTGTCTATTATTTTCATCAAACAGGAATCCTGATGAATTTTTACTCTTTAACCAGGTTATGTTAGCTTGCGGGAAGTATGACTTGGTCCACGAGTACTATAAGCGATTGTTGGGATCGTCTGTGCCAAATGCCTTAACATATAAGGGTATTTATGCAGCTCGTTATATAGTTCTTTTGTATAATAATTCCTTGAATAATACCTGATGACTTGTTTATTGTCCATCTTGTAGTTCTTGTTAATACTCTTTGGAGAGAAGGCAAACCCGATGAGGCTATTGCAGTTGTTCAAGACATGGAAAACCGAGGACTACTTGGTTCAGCCAGTCTTTATTACGACCTTGCCCGCTGTCTCTGTAGTGTGGGAAGATGTGAAGAAGGATTGATGCAAGTATGTTTTAAGTCAAATTCTATATTTTACTTTTATTTCTATTGTAGCTAGAGGTGTTCAAAATAGACCAGATGACCCGAAATTTACCCGACCTTGTGACCAAACCCAATTTGACCCGACTTCAAAAATGATTTACAGATATGTAAAAAACAATAGGACACAAAACCCAATTTCAAACCAAACCGAAACGGCTAATCCAAAATCAACCTGATGACTCTAATGAACACCTCTAATTTTAGCTCACTTCCCTTTTGTTTTCCTTTCTTATGAATCTTTATTTTGAAACGTATCTGTATTCAGTGGCGGATGTTTGTGTAGGCCCAATAGAACCTGGCCGTTGAATCTTTTGAGTCATTATACAAAAGCAAAATGTTTATTACACTAAAACGTTGTTGCTTAGTGGTTAAGAGTATAGTTTTTGAACTGGGTGTTGGGGGTTCAATTCTTGCCCTCTCTAACTTAGGGTCCCAGATCCGCCACTAGTGTATATGAAAATTGCAAGTATCGTTCTATGTAAATGCGAGTTCTTTTCGGTGTTATAGTCAATCACCTGATATGAAAAGTTAACCACGCAACTTTGCGAAATATCGCAGGTTGACAAGATATGTAAAGTTGCTAGTAAGCCTTTGGTGGTGACGTTCACCGGTTTAATTCAAGCATGTTTAACCAGGGGTAATATTCATGATGGTGCATCAATATTCAACCATATGCAGAAGTATTGTTCTCCAAATACCGTGACATATAACATTATGCTGAAAGCGTTTCTTGGATATGAAATGTTTGATGAGGCTAAAGAGCTCTTTCGGAAGATTATTCAAAGTGGAGACAAACGTAGAAAGGTCAAGAGTAAGATTAAGCCTGATCGTTCGACATTTACGATGATGCTAGAAGCATTTGTCCGAGATGAAAAATGGGATGATTTTGAACACGCTTATGAACAGATGCTGCAGTATGGGTATCCTTTCAATACCAAGCACCATCTTTGGATGGTTCTAAAAGCTTCTTGTGCTGGAAAGGTATTTCTTTTTCGTTGTCTTTCGTTACTCAAGTTTTTACTTCTCCATTCCGTTGCCTTTGGTAGAGTATATAACATATCGTAAAAACTCAACTATCAGCTTAAGTTTTTGGTTGAATTGGTTACTTGACATGGTATTAAAGACTACGTAACAAGAGGTCACGGGTTCAAATCTAAACCACCTCTCATTTAAAATGGAATACTCAATGCCAGGTATGAGGAGGGCATGTGTTGAATCCACACTCCTAGCCCAAAGGGCTCGTGTGAGGTGGCGTATTAGAGTATATAACATTCTGGCCTCAACCATCAGTGTAAACTTTTGGCAAGTTGGTTCCTTGACAGCTTTAATATCACCAAATGGCTTTCACGTATGTGGGATCAGATATACGCAATTTACCCTTGTTAGTGATGACAAGTAGATTATTTTCGATAAACCCTTGGTAGTAATAGTCCATTATAATCTAAAACCAAAGTACATAGACTTTGGCCCATCGAAACAAGGGACATGTTTACTCGAGTCCCGTTTCATTTTTCTAAATTCTTTCTCATATATGGAATCTATACAGCACTTGAGTTTCTTAAATATTACCCAACATAATTTACAGGACGAAACGGTTGAAATAACATGGAGGCACTTGTTACGATTCAATCGTATCCCACCACCAAAACTCATCAAAGAAAGGTTCAGACTGAAAATGGAGAACAATGACTTGGTCGAAGCATTTTCAAGCGTTTCTTGCCATCCTTCGAGCCATCAAGAGTCATTTTCCAAGGAGGCATGGCTAAAACTACTCCAAGACAATGAACATTGCTTCAAGAAAGAAGCTCTTGAGCATTTGATAAGTGAGATCAACACTTTTCTTTCCAAAAGCCAATCACCAAACATCATATACCAGAATTTGCTAGACTCTTGTATGGAATTTGTTAATATGACTCAATAGTTCCTGATAGAACTTCGATGTCGAAATGCCCGTAAATTGTTAGGATGTTGTAAATTAGTCATTTATTGATTTCAAAGGCAGACCCAAGATTCAAACTATGATGGAGCTACATGTATTGCCCTACATGGTTAATTTTTGAGTAATTTTGGCTTTTATGTTGCATTTATCGTGAACTACTAGTACCTTTCTTTTGATGGGGCTTTTCGCTTAGTTTTGGTGCGGCCATGGATCTCCATACCCCTTTGTTAGTGCGGCATTGTTTGGTTTAGATTCCGTTATCTACAATTTGTTAGTGAATATATATATATATATATATATATATATATATATATATATATATATATATATATATATATATATATATATATATATATATATATATATATATATATATATCTTAAAGTGATTACTTACAGTCTTAAAGTAAAGTGATCACTTATAAAGTTACAATGTTGAAGTGATTATTTTTTATAGTATTCAAAAGATCACTTATAATCTGAAAGCGATTACTTATAAAGTTCAATTATCACCTTAAAGTGATCACTAATTGTTTTAAGGTATTCATTCACTTACAATCTTTAAAGTGAATAATTAGATAAATAAAGTGACTATATAAATGCATTTCATAATAAAACGATATTCTCATAATAAGAGGGTTTTGTACAAAACATGCAAATTACTAAATGGTTACATCTTACTCTTTTTATCTACGAACTTGCACTCGTCTTATTTCATATGCACACTTTTTACCTATTTGTTTATATCATTTTTCTCATTTACTTCAACAAGATTTCAATATGTGAAAAAGAAATCAAAGTGTCGAAATTTTTTGGGATATAAGGGTAACTTAAGTTGTGGAAAACATGTTAAGAAATTGGTTTCTAAAACACAATATTGTGATTTAATATTTTTCTCGTATTTAAGCAAACAATTTCTATTTTCCCAACAGTAGCAAATTCACCTCTAATAGAGTTAATGTAGAAAATTAACCTCAGAACTCAGAAGCATAATGAATTTATAGATGGCAAATTTGCTAATGAAATTTGACCAAAAAGATTTTGGGTCTTGTGAATTTCCCAAACATTAAACCCTCTTACGAGTAGGAATGGTCATGGGTCGGGTTTGAGTCAGATCCAATCAGACTCGAACCCTGATCAGACATATTAATTTTTGGTGAATCTATATTTGGACTCAAAACTCTTAGGGTATGAAAATTTTAGATTTGAATTCAAACCCGTTGGATCTAATGAGTCCTAAATGAATTTTGATTTAATCATACTTAACTTTTTTATCTACAAACTTACTGTTGCAAGCCTTTTCTAATTTAGACGTGGGCAGTCTGCTTAGACACTAAAAATCTAGAAGATAGTTTCAGGATGCATTTTGCTTTTAGAAGGTTTTCCAGTCAGTTGAACGTCTAAAAAGCAACAAATTAATTAGGTCAATAAATAAACTTGGAATAAATAATTTGTAACTTGCTTACATTGTGACAGTCGATCAGCCATTTATATACCAAAAAATCTAGTGTTTGATGATCAAACTAACCACATTAAAGAGGACAATCACGTCACTAAGGACAAAAGTCTTGGAAGGGTTGTTGCAACTATCATATTTTGCTACAATATGTCTAACAAAAAGGTGAAAGTTTTTTATGCATTTAAGTATAATTCAATATTTGATGTTATAGGTTGAGAGTCAATAAGGGTTGGCAAATCTAAATGAATTTATAGCTCAAACAGATGCATTAATGGTAGCTCGAGAAGAGGTCTTCTTAGCACAAAAAAGGATGTTAATGGTGCAAGCAAAATTCAGGGTTAATGGTGCAAACTTAAAGAGACAAATAAAATATTAAATGCCAGTACTGAGTTAAATAAAATCAATATCAAGCCAGATATAAAGCTACTATACAAATCAATAAAAAAATAAAATAAAATAAAAACTTGTAAAAGATGCAAAAACAGTATTTAACTGTTAGTTCAAAAAAGATTAGGTTTGGGTTTTTACCATACAACAATTTTTTGTTTACAATCCAACAAAATGTCAAAAAAATAAGATGGATTTTACCCATAAAAAGGGCCACCTTAAGCTTTTAGTTTTCATAACTGCAATATAGTATACACCAAAAATTGCCTGCATTGATCTACATTCTATCTAGAAACTTCCTCCTGTTTGTGAGCTCGTTTGTTTGCAGCGACGAATCAGTGAAGCTCTGAAAGTCTGAATGATCGAACGGGATTTCAAAACCGGGATTCCATTTACAGCATTTCTTGAATGACTCGTTACATTGAAGAGTGTATATTTCATCCGGAATAAGAGCAGAAACTGTGACGTACTCATCCTTGTCCGTTCAAATCGCAGCAACCTTCGTGTAGGTCGGGAAGCAAATCTTCTAGTATGATTGTTAGTTGGGGCAATCGGACGCCCTATGTCCAGGTTTTCCACAGTTGAAACACGCGCCACCAAAGTTCCTGTGAAAATGCGAAAAAAATTCAAGATGTTAAGGAACAATAGCAAGGAAAGGTGTTAATTTGGGTCATCGGGTTGATTTCGGGTTAAGTGTTTGGGATCCGTTTGAAATCGGGTTTTGTGCCCATATTGTTTTTTACATAATTGTAAACCATTTTTGAAGTCGAGTCAAATCGGGTTCCGTTACAAAGTCGGGTAAATTTCAGATCATCGGTCTATCTTGAGCACCTCTCACCACGCCCCAATATTTTTTCAAGAACAAAACACGCACGCCAGAGCTAAGGGGAAGAAATGAACGGGATGAAGGGAGTAGATACGAGAACGAAAGAATACCTGTCCCTGCTTCCAAAGGATGATGACGACCTATTTGATCGTCTACCAGCACCGCCAATTAGCCAATCATCCCCACCGCTTCTAGAGTTTGAGGACCACCTGTTGCCAGAATCATTTCTCGAGCTAGAAGACCATCCACTGCTAGACCTCGAGCTGCGACCACCACCACGCCTAAACATATTGTCATCATTATCATCAAAATCAAAGTCCTGACTCCGACCCCAGCCTCGTGGTGATCCTCTTTTATCTCTCGAACCTCCACGTCCTCCTCTGCCAGAAAATCTTCCATAGTTATCACTGGGAGGCGCATCATCTTGCAATGCAGGCAACTGCAAATTAGATGAAAACGATGAGAATAATACATTCCGCTAAGCAAACAAGAAGTTCCGCAAGTTGCTTTTCGTTTAACAATCAGAAACCGTACGAAAAATCACGAATAGTGGAATTGACCTTAGTGATTTTGGATAGTGTGTTTCCCGGAGGTATCTCTTTATTCAGTAGTTCCTTTGCGATTTCCTCGGGAAGATCGAAAACAGCACCTTGGCACTGGACGCAACCAGAAACCGAATATTAACTAAAAAAACACGAGTACAGACATTTTGACAATTGAATATATAGTTTAATCACTCACATTCTCGTCTGCAATTAATTGAATTTTTCCAACTTCATCCGCAGCAGTTACATAAACATCGGATAAAAATCCCATAACAGATCTAGCCGATAAGAATCCTCTTGAATAGCCGGGTTCACGGGTCAATTGTAATGTTGTCCACCCCTGCAAAATAGTATTTCAATGTTAAATAACAAATTTAATGCTCCTATTAAATTTACATGACGTGCGCATGGTGAAATCATTTATTAATAGTACCTCAAATGTAATCAAGATCATGGCCGTCAAATAGCAAGGACAAAGCAAGTTACCGCCAACGGTCCCGAATTTTTATGGGTTTAAAAATGTATTTTCGTCTACGAGGCTGATATTAACTTGAATTAAATTTAGATATAATTTACATTTTTTTCTAAGTAATATGAGTTATTAGTTTTTTGTTTTTTATAAAGTATTTCAAATATAAAAAAAAAATAGTATTAAATTGCAGCAAGTCTTTTATGAGACTGTTTCACCATGAGACAGGCCCATACAAGCATCCCATTAGTAAAAAAAACATAAGAAAACAATGAAATCTGAATTCACACTTGTACAGGAAGTAATTTTTTTAAATAGTTTGGGCTAATTCAACTAAAGCCGTCTTACGGTGAGATGGCCTCAATAAAGAATTAGTATTATACTACTCACTCGAACATAAATGTTTTAGGGCCCTTTTATTTTTTGCTCTGGCCCCAAAAATAAACGAAACGGCCCTGCTCAAGATTGTTCTATACAAAGGCTAGTAATAAAAGTCGATATAGTACTCGCTTAAGCATCTAATTCAAATTACTTTCCCAACTTAAGAGAACTAAAGTATTGAGGGACGAAATTTACTTTTCATGCTTGAGTTACGAAAACTTGTTCAAAATCCAAGAATATCAATTACCTGCTCATGACTAAGAAGAGATTTTGATGATGGAGGTTGGGAAAAGCCACTCAAATGAGCTAATGCCGCAGCAAGGGCCCCAGTTCCCTGCTCTTCAAGTAATTTCTGTGCTGTTGGAGTGAAGAATTTGATGGACTCGGGATGAACCCCACTTAGCGTAGCAACAACCTGATCAGCAGACGACTCCAAGACCTCTTCAACGGAAGGGGGACTTATATACGCAAACTTACACCCTACATCTCTTTCGAGAGATCGGACTGTTCTTCTTTGGCTGCTCGTGTACATTAAAATGGCTGTCCCTTCCTTACCTGCACGCCCTGTCCTACCCGAACGATGCACAAAAGTTTCCGGATCGTTCGGAAGTTCATAATGAATAATCTGCAAAAAGAGAAAATGCAATAACAATCAATATAAATATTATAAAAGTGATTTGAGATGTATTATCACCGGCTAACCAGGTCAACATTGGGTATATCAAGACCACGGGCAGCAACATCAGTGGCAACTAGCACGGAGAATTTTCCTTGCCGAAAACCATTCAATGTCCGCTCACGTTGGTGCTGGGATATATCTCCATGCAATGCTTCCGAAGCAATACTATTTGATAATGCCAAAGAAACTTCATCGGCATCTCGTTTTGTCTGTGTGAACACAATGGTTTTTCCACCCCTTGCATAGACCTGTAGACATAAAATACAAAGAGGGAATATAAGAATTATCACCCAAATTTGGGCAAATGCCAATTGAAAGTTTTTGTGGATATCATGAAATCTTTTCAAAGAGAACTTGTTGAGGAATCCTTTTAGAATTACCACTTTAAAAAATCACATAGTGTAAAAACAAGGTTGCATTGCATTGCATCGGTCGCGTTGTAAAGGTTTCCAAAATAAATGAAACGATATCCCCGCATTGTAAAGGTGTAAAAAAATGTTTTAGGCCGTATCAAGAGATATCTTATGGTTTCGTTACCGCATTTTTACAGTATGCAATCACATTCACAATTCTCTATATTTTGTACAATCCAGTTTTTGTATTAGAAAAATTTTAATGGAATAAGTCATGAAGATTAATCCTGAACAAATTAACTTTTGTCATCAATTGTTAGTGACTGAAAATTTACCAAATGTATCTGCAACCTGCAACTGTAATTCTATACACAGAAATGAATGAGTACATGAGCACCTAGACGTTGGACACATAATAGTTGCTTAGACAAACGTAAATTACTAGATAAGAGAATGTTTCATTATGAATTATTGATATTAACGACATCAAATAAAGCTAAAAATTTACAAATATGAAAAAGATAAAAGACTAAGATCAAATCTATAGGGTTCATTTTGACTCATACCGTGATAACATCACTAAGAATAGTACGCTTTGAAGTTGCAGTGGTTGAAATTGCATGCAATTTAATCCCTTCGGCCAACTTTTCATCCTGCTCACCAACCTGTAGAGAAGTTCCCCAGGAACACAGATGTCAAATAAAGATACATATATATATACACACACAAGTCTATAAAGCGTACAACACGTCACTTGTTTCCACCTTCTAGGGTAGTTGCGAACAAGTAAAAATTATATGTTCTTTAGTTTGGATGTGTTCCAACCTCCGCAACTATCTTAGCTATAGTACTTACTAAGCATTGAACTCAATTCCTCATCATGAAACTTGCGTGTGCATACAAGTTAAAACAATTCCTCAAACAATACATCATCCGCTCTTTTTTAGGAGCAAGGTTTCTCTCGAAAGCTCTAATGTAAAAGAGAGATACATCCCGATCAAACAAAACGAAGGAAGTATTTTATTTGAGCTAATAAAAGAGGGGAAATTATATAATACTTTCGTGAAAGACATCTATCCAACATTATCTCCTTGAAAATGTAAGGAACGTATGAATCATTCATAAACTTAAGTCACAATTCACACTAATTTCTATATATGATGGCAAAACCAACCTCTACAGTCTACACTAAAATCCAAATTAATTGATTTAAACTTTCTCTTCCCAGTATTCTCTTGTGGTATGTAAAAGTATGTAAAAATGGGGAAATATTTTAAAATTATGTAAAAATCAATGTGGACACATGACCCAATTTTGGATCAACCCGGAACATGTGACCCGAAGTCGAACTGATGACTTGAATGAACAACTTTAACAATGGCACATGTTGTGTAGATAGAGCAAACATGTGAGCTGAGAGAAACAAGAGAGAAGCATTTACCAAGTCAATTGTGAGAGGACTGTTCAAATATTTTCTTGCCAATTTTTTCACCCACCCAGGCATAGTAGCCGAAAAAAGCATGCTTTGCCTTTGAGCTGGAAGTTGTTCCAATATCACCTCCACGTCCTCCTCAAACCCAACTGCCAGCATTTGGTCAGCTTCATCAAGAACCAAAAATTCAACTTCTCCCAATTTGAGGCTGTTACCATTGACTAAATCAATGATTCTACCAGGAGTTCCTACCACCACATCAACTCCACGGCTTAGAGAACTTTGTTGGGCAGTATAGGAAACTCCTCCATAAACGCAAACGGTGTTCAAGTAAGGTGCAGACTCCTTCATTTCCTTCTCAACTTGTCTAGCCAACTCTCGCGTTGGAGCTAGTACTAGAACTCTTGGAAGCCGTCCACGTCTAGAATACAAAAATACAAGTTTTAGTAATTCAAATACATAGACATCCTTTTTGAGGCATATAAGATGATTACCTTTGAGAATTTCTTTCCTCGCTCCCTTCAGTAAGGCGTTTGAGTATTGGAATCCCAAAAGCAAGTGTCTTTCCAGTCCCGGTCTTTGCTCGAGCAATAATATCTCTACCTTCCACAGCAGGAATCAACACAGCTCGCTAAAATAAATAAGCAAAATTAACGAAAAAATTAGCCAGCTCGAGAATAACTCCATGACAAAATATTATTGTTCTAGAAAGCAAATAGGTCAACTCCAAACCCAGCCAAGGAACATATAATGTAGTAGCTTGCCACATAAACTAACATATCCAAGGCTCAAGAGGGATCTAAACATAGTAGATATATACTTTCCACACTTGAAAGCTCCATAACCACTCAATTCTATGAACTCAAGTTATTCTAGAAATCACCCATATGTTTTCTGTAGGGGAGCCTTGTCGTACAAGTTCAGGTGTCATTGTGTGACTGAAAGGTTACGAATTCAAGTTATGCTACCATTACATACACCTTTGTGGTGAGACCCTTCCTTACGCTTTGTGCACCATGTTGCCCTCTACCCATAAATTTTCTAAAATACTCTTCCATAGACCCCAAAATAATTTGCAGCTCAATATGTAGTGGAATTTCGTTTCTTCTCTATAATTTTTCTTAAATTAGAATATTATAAATCCCAAAAACTCATTGATTGTTCTCAAAGCAACAGCTTGTTGAACTTGTTACATGTTTGTTTTGACTTCAACAAATTACTTAGTAAAATTTTCACCCCATTTTCCAATGTATTACAACAATTCCAACCAATTATAAATAAACCTCTCAAAATACAACCTAAAATTGAAATTGATAAAAAGCAAAAATTATACAAATTTCACAACATTAAGAAGACACAAATTCTTGTAAGAGACGGCCTCTTTGAGAGACCATCTCTAATTGGGCTGGCCAAAAAGAAAAATATAGAGTATGTTTTACGGTGAGCACTAAAAATATTGTAAATAGGCATTTTGGTGATCTTGTAAGTAGGCATTTTGAGGGCACTAAGTATATTGTAAATAGGCATTTTGGTGGGCATTAAGTATATTGTAAGTAGCCATTTTGGTGGGCATTAAGTATATTATAAGTAGGCATTAAAGATATTGTAAGTAGGCATTAAAGAATGGTAAGTAGGCTAATAGGCTAAGTTTCTCGCTAGTCATTAAGAATATTATAAATAGGCATTTTGAGTACTTTTTCGGTAGACATTAATGGCTCGTCTGGTAGGGGTAATAAACGGTGGTAATGGGAATGAAAAATTAGTGTAATTTTGGTTGAAAAATCTCTTGGCTATCTTGATGAACATGCTTGTCCAACTTCAATCATATCATTTTCTTCATAAAATAAAATTTATTCTAATGCATTACCGTTGGAAGATGTACCCGTTGGAAGATGTACTATTAGGTGGTAATAAAAATTTGTAAACAGACAAAATTTGTAATCAAATTTTCATTATCATATGAAACTTTGGATAAAATTTACAATATAAATCATTCATACCACTAACCAAACGAAACGGGCTAGGCATTAAAAATAATGTAATCAAAGATAATGTAAGTAGCCATCAGGGATACAGTAAGTGGATGAAGGTTTAAAGGGTTGAGCCTAAGAAGGAGACCGGCTGCTAAAGAAGATAACAATATAGCATCAAAAAGTAGCAATACAATACAATTACCCACAATCATAGATTTATATAGCACACAAAAAAACTATCTTTTAATGCACATGACAGGGAAAAAAGAAGTACCTGAATGGGGAAAAGTTGAGTAATGCCTCGTTTGCTAAGAGACTCAACAAGCTTTTGAGGAAGACCCAATTTTGCAACATCAAGTTCATCCTCACTAACTCCAGAACCTTGAATTTCACCTTCATTCTCAAACTCCATTCCTTCTTCACCTTCATCAAACTCCTCTTCATCACCAACAGCAAACGAGCCTTTAGAAAAATCCCCAAGACCTTTAAAAGCTTCCTCACTCAATACAGAGTTAGGAGTTGCAATTGCAGAGGAAACCCACTTCAAAGTTCTCAGCTTTGACCCAGAAAGTGGGAGACAAAAGGAAGGAGGAATTGGGTGTTTTGCTGGTATTTGAAGTGAAGGTGTTTGGTAAAGTAAGGAAGAAACCCCAACAATGGAAGAAGATGCCATTGTAATGGGTACAAGTGAGAATTTAGAGGTAAAGTTTGATGGGATTACTTGATTTTCTCCCCTTTCTCTACAGAAATTTGCAGAGAGGATTGAATGGGAAGAGAAGAGGAGAAGAAGATAGGGTGGAGAAAGGGATTTTGAGTGATAAGGCAAGGTGGGTTTTTTATAATGTAATGTATGGATTTGGCACAATCCACATGGGTTCATTTGTGTTTTTACACTTGCATACAAGTGCAACTACACAAATTGGATATTTGCACCTACAATATTGTCTTTTTTTTGTTAGTAACTTGGAAAATTAGAAAATTTTAGTAAAATATAGAATTGAGATTTTAGTAAAATATAAATAGTAAATATACATAAAATATAATCAATGAATTGAACATGAACTTAAATATTACTCTTTCCCTTTAAATTTGCTATTTTAATCGTTTTTTATGAGAGTTTTTTGGGTTAAATGTAGCCAACTCAAAAGGATAGAGAGAGCAACATATAATTTGAGTTGGCTTGTAATGCATGTAATTTATAATGAATTGAACATGAACAAACCAAATTTAGCATTATTTGACTTAAACTTAATTCTAATTTTATGATCCAACCTAAACATAATATGAACCCTAAATGACACAACTCAAAACACATTTAAATATATAATCCACTCAAACTCGAATCATATTGATTCCATATGAAATGTGTTTGATTTGAAACTTGATATTGATCAAACAAAAGCAACTACACAAAGCTCAACTGAACCTAACTCGAGAAACGATGAAGCATATTTGACACAAACTCGACCTATGTTACATGTGAGTAGTGATTATTCACATACTTAACTGATTTGGATTTGAATTTGACTAAGCTTGTACTTTCCCTTTAAAGAAGTCCTACTTGAAATGAACTCAAAAATGTTGCTAAAACTTTACCTACACCAAAAGTGCCCGACCCAAACCCACATTCACATTTGACCCACATTATTTCCTTTAAAACTAAACTCTAAGTAGCCCAAAAACACAATTGAATCTAACTTATAATTGTCTCGGTCTAAAATTGACTCAGTAAAGTCCGACATGAATTTGACTCAAGTCTAACGTTGTGTAACTCAAACTTAAATGAAACTTGATATGACAACATCTAAAGACAACCTAAACCTAAAATGACACAATCCAAAATCAAATTGAATAATAATTAACCCATAGTAAGCCAACTAAAACTGAAATCATATTGACCAAATGACTTGGCATAAATTTGCCCCAACTCTAACCTAAATTTGTTGCCTTGCTATTAACCTAATATCGTCTTGAACCCATTATAAACTTGACAAATTGTGATATGACTCAAGCCTTTAAGTTGGCCAAACCAACATGGAAAAAAAATCAACATGACCTTACTATAATAGATTGTACCCGAGAATGACCTTCATAAATTATGATATGAATCAAACCTTTGAGTTGACCTGAGCAACATGAATGAAAAAATCAACATGACTCGACTAGAACAAACTCAACTTGAAACTCAATTGAGTTAAGAAACTAACAACCAAAATAGGTTTGTAAATGTCAATTTGTACTCAAATTAGATAGACTTGAGGTGTTGTGACCAGTAATGAACATGTTCCTTGCTTGATGTTAACTCCTGATATAACACTTTTACGACTACTATTTGTTTAATTGTAATCATCACCTGATCAAAGAGTGACGAAAACCCAAGATTTACCAAAAATGTGAATATAATCCAACATACTTTTAACTTAGTATTGACTCAAATCAAAATGATTGGAGAAAGAGAATTAGTGTGCTCGATTATTGTATAATAAATATATTGGTTATTATAGAATCCATATCATTTTGAATTAGGGATAGGCATGGTTGTTGTTCTAAATAACAAACAAAAACTCAAAAATGTCATGAGATTAGATTTAACTTGATTTTTAATTGACATGATCCATATTTGACACTACGTAAACTTGAAATATTTGACCCAAACATACTCCAAATCTAAAATTTAGACAAAGTGTGATAAAATTAAACTTGAACCTAAAGGAGACCTATTTAGCCCGAAAAACATGCAGGTTTGGATAATGTTTTTCAAAAAACTAAAATTCAGACGGGTAATACCCGCTTGCCAAGATATATGGACGGATAGCGATATCAAAAAAAATACCTTGCGGGTGTACCAGCTCTGCCACCCGTCCGCTTAGGTTAATACATTAAACAATAATTCTATTATTTTAAGTTTTAATTGTCTATTAAATTATAATTAGTCTGCATTACCTGCTTAATTTAATATATTAAACTACAATCTACATTACCCGAAGCAGTTATGAAATATAAAAGCAGGCTAACTTCCCTATTCACCATTTTTCTTTGCAATAGTAAGTTACACATAAATAATCAGTAAACCAATTTTTGTAAAAAAGAACCTAATAACTCATTGATAAAAATGTCATCCGGCATCTACAACCATGAGAACCTTTATAACCCAATATATGAATAAATCGAATCCGATAAATGGATAGAATAATTCCATAATATAGAGAGAAATGATTTTATTTGTAACTAAACATGAAAAAAACAAAAATAAAGAGATTGGAGGCTTACCATCAATCATACTAGCCCCAAAATTATCAATGGAGGTTAGGTTTTTTGAGAGAAAAAAGAAAGAGCGAGAAGAGAGGCAAGGGTTTATTTAGTTACTTTTATCAGTAAACCACTTTATAGCATCATTAATCCACCACGAAGACACATTATCCTTGCTTAAAGTTTATAATTTGTAACGTATTTTTGATTTTTATTTTGGTAATGCCCGCTTATCTGTGGGTTCCCCCGCTAAGAAAATGAGCGGATAACGATGAAAAAATATGTTTGCAAATGCAGGAGGACTTTTGAATATTTAAGCCTGCAAGTAGACTTTTAAGGTATTATCTGATCCGCTATCCGCCCAAGTCCGCAAATAAATAGTTCTAACCTAAAGTATTACTACAACAACCTGAGCTTTATCAACTTAACCTAGTTTTGATTATATTTGGATTTGAGAACGTCCCTTAGTTTATTAGTAGTTTAACCCTTGTCAAATGCACAAATTGATTAATTTGTGTGTTAAAAACGTTTTGGAAGATGAAATCATGAAAATGATTTGACGTATATTTTTTTGTATGTTGATTGTTGGTAAGGTTGTGAACTATGGTGGAGAGTTGTGCTGGGGGCGTGAGGCAGCCCAGTAGAGACAGGAGGAGGATTAGGTGATTCGGGAGAGGCAGGCCCTAGCTCGTGAGGAGCAAGCCTGAGAAGAGTGGGCTGACATGAAGAGGGTGGCCCAGAAGGAAGTGAAGTGTGATGGATAGCTTGGATGAGGGCATGATGCATGTTTTCATCAAGAAAGTCATAAGCAATGGATGGAGAGGAGGAAAGTTTTGTGAATGGAAACACTGACACATCAAACATCACATGGCGAGACAAAATAATTTTGTGGGAGGAAGGATTATAACATTTGTAGCCCCGATGAGAAGAAGGATAATCCAAAAAAACACATGGTGTGGAATGAGGTTGTAATTTATGAATTTTCGAAGAAGAGATGAGGGGATAACACAAACAACTAAAAGTTCGTAAATGGGTATAAGTGGGGGCTTTTCGATAGAGAATATGAGTCGGAGTGAGATTTCCCAAGAGTTTGGAAGAAAAAATGTTGAGAAGATATGTAGAAGTTTCCAAGGCGTGAGGCCAAAGAAAACGAGGAAGAGAAGCATGGCAGAGAAGAGTACGAATGACATTATTAATAGAGCGAATTTTGCATTCGGATTTGCCATTTTGTGAGGAAGTGTCTGGACAAGAGAAACACAAGCTAATACCATGTGGAGCACAAAAGTTATGAAACGGGATGAGAAGAAATGTCATAGACCTACGACTTTCGGATCAGAGGAAATGTCCACAAAAAAATTGTATAATTGTCAAGAAGGAGAACATAATACTTATAACCAGAAGGACTAAAAATAGAGGATGCCCACAAATCATTGTGAATAATATCAAAAGGCATAGTACTATGAGAATCGGAAGAAAAGAAAGGCAATTTAATCTGTTTGCCCATGATACAGGAGTGACATATAGAAGAGGGAGGTGTAGGACAATCAATGGACTGAGAGGCACGTAGAGACTTATAATATATCATTTCCCGGATGGCTTAAACGGGAGTGTCAAACACTAGAGGAAACAGTAGAAAAAGCGAAGTAGTGGTATGTAGTGTTCCAGAGGAAAAGGATAGAGTTCACATGTACTGTTACACCGAAGAATTTGATTTATCGTACCCAAAACTTTGACAGAAAAACCAAGAGGGTCAAATTCAACAGAAACATTATTGTCACTAGTAAATTTGCGCACAGAAATTAAATTTTTGATGAGTTTAGGATCATGGAGTACATTATCAAGCGAGAGAGAGGGATGTGGTTGAGAGTGCCCGTAACCACGAACTGGAATAATGTGACCATTAGCAACAACAATAGCATTATTATGATGATGCTTTAAAGGAAAATAAATATTTAATGTACCTCGAGAATGGCTCATGTAGAATGTAGCTCTGGTATCCATGTAATATTGAGCATCTAAAGAAGTAGTAAGGGATGGCATAACATGATGAATAACCGTAGATGAAGTATTACAAAGTGGAGCAATAGAACAGTAGACATCCAAGTAATTCGCATGGGTAGCACTAGAAATGGCCCAATTATAAGTGGCCCAAATATTCATTAGAAGAATAAAAGGAAAATTTGAAATAGATAAGATTATTAAAAAAAAGCATCAAACAAGAGCAAAATCAACTTATTTTTAAATGTAAGCGCCTAATTTCCAAACCTGAGGTATGCATCTGCTCGCACTTACTAACTGTGAACAAAGGGTTTGATTCAAAAAAAGCCAAAGGAGCTGTTCGCTCTTACTAATTGTGAAAAGAGTTATTGACTTTTTTTTGACCAAATACCTTGTTCGTAGTTAGTAACTGCGAACAACATCGTGCCTAAATACAGTAGCTTCTTTCTTCCTTCCCCATTTCAGTAAAAATTAAAAACCCTAAACCCTAAAAGTCGACTTCCCCCTTTCAAAAATCACTCTTAGACTACCTTCAATCCATCAATTCTTACATTCCTCTTCCAATTTAGCTTTCAATTTAGTATGGAATAATTTAGCTTGCACAAAGGTAAACTTTTATGCGTTTTTTTGAGTTTTTATTTCGTTTTTTAGGGTTTTAATGAAGTTTTCTTATATACTCAAATGTAGGTCACTAGTTCTAAAATCAACACTCTTCTAAGTCATCCACAACTGATCAAGGTAATGTTTAATTGTTTTAATAGCTTTATTTTGTTGTTTTTGAAGAATTGTTGTTGATGTGCAATAGAATTTTATGTACATTATATGTTATTAGAAATTTTGATGTTCTTATTAGAATTATTATTTATGAACTTATTAATTGATTTATTAGTTGAATTTTATCTACATTATATATTATTAGAAATTTTATTTATTAATTGATTTAGTTACATTATATGTTAGAAACACTATTTATTGTTTATTATTATTTTAATACTATACATGACTTTATTACTTTATATATCAAAAAGATTATAATCAAATGAATATAATGTACTTGTATTGGCATGAAGTTGATAATGATATTGATTTTGTTTGAGAAATGACATCATTTCGTGTGACTATAGTAAGTTTTTGGAATGGTTCTATTCAAGAAAGCTGTAGCAATGTTCATACGTAGGTTGTTTTCATGCAACTCGAACATGGATTTGAATGAGTTTAAACGTCTTATATGTTCTAAGATTGGATTGGACTCCACTATAAGTACCGTTAATATAAGTTTTAAATATGCCATAAGTGGACAATTTCTAGCCTTTCCGGTTGAGAATGATGAGGCTATAGATGCTATGTGGGAGCATTCAAAGTCTGCCCAAATTCCTTCTTTGGAGTTATACGTAGAAGAAGTACCCTTAGGGAATGTAGTTGCTTCTAATCCTACTCTTACGCCTATGCCTATATCAACTCAAGAAACTCAAAATCCTTTTGTTCCTTCTCAACCCCCACCGAATCAAGTTCCAATTGATTCAATGGTTAACTTAGGAGAAATTAATAAGGTGGAACCATGGGATGATGGTAATGAGAGCAACGAGCTTGTTGACGATCCTTCTGAAGATGGTGTGGATGTGGACGAGGATGCCCTAGCAAATGACATGACCTTAGGCAACATTCCTACAATCGTTGCTCCTACACCTTATGTCCTATGTCCACCTCTAGATGAGTACGTGGAGGACAACTCTTGGAGGACCTGGGCTTGTGATACCACTTACACCGAAGAAGGGGAGTTGGAGAAGGGTATAATGTTTGATAGTAAGGAAGCGTTGTTGGAAGCTATTAGAGTGTATCACATTCGTAGAAATGTGGAGTATAGAACGGAGACTTCAATCCAAACCGTCCTTACCTTGAAGTGTGAGCGGGGTTATTCGTGGAGACTTAAAGCTAGGCTTGATGCATATTCATCTTCATGGTGTATTGTTACATACAATGGTAAGCATGGGTCTTGTGTTTTGGGTAGTGACACTGTCTCGGCTGGACACATTCACTTGACATCTTTTGTTATTAACAATGTGATTAAAAACTGTGTTGCCAAAGACTCATCAATTAAGGTATCTGTCATTCGGCAGATGGTTAAAGATCGTTTTGGTATAGAAGTGAATTCTAAGCGAGCGTGGTGTGCTAAGCAACAAGCCTTGTTGCCCATATATGGAACTTGGGAAGGTTCTTACTCTCTCCTTCCGCTTTTTAAAAGCTTTGCAACATTCTAATCTAGGCCTAGTATTTAAGTGGTTTTTTAAGGAAGACAATGACGCGGGTGTATATGTGCGACCTAATATTAGAACCTTCAAAAGTGTCTTTTGGGCTTTTAAACCTTGCATTGAGGGCTTCAATCATTGTAAACCTCTTATCGACATTGACGGCACACACTTGTATGGTAAGTATCGTCATACCTTATTAATTGCCATTGCCCAAGATGGTGATAAGGGAATCTTTCCATTAGCGTTTTCCTTGGTTGAAAAGGAGTATATAGGTGCATAGTCGTGGTTAATGGCTTGTATTCGTAAGCATATCACACATAGGATGGGTTTATGTGTTATTTCAGATAGACACACAGGTATTTTAGCAACCATGGAAGAGCCGGAGTAGCAACCACCTTATGCCCATCATAGGTTTTGCTTACGTCACTTGCTTAGCAACTTTAATCGTGCTATGGGTAATGTTCAACTAAAGAAGTTGTTTGGTAGAACTGCTGAGCAAAGACAACAAGCTAAGTTAATGAATTGCTTGAAGGCATTCGGAACTGCAAAACGAAAGACAATTTTCTGGATTGATGACGTAGGTGAGATGTCTAAATGGTCGTTGTGTCATGATGGAGGTCATAAGTATGGCTTTACTAACACGAACTTAGCTAAAGTTTTCAACTATGTGATGAAGGGTGTACATTTCTTACAGGACCATTAGCCATATTACAAGTAATAATAATAATTTATATTTAGTGAATTACATACTAATTACAATTGCAATTGTTAGTTGTGAGCGTGGGAGCATATTCTGATCGGCCAACCTTACAGAAGTGTTGGTCATGGTGAAGTTGCTCCTTCGCAACAACCCCCTCCAAATGTTGCATATGGATCACGGTGGAATTTTGCACGCCGAACGCGCAAACACACAGGGACCGGTTTAGGATTCTTCCGAGATCACTTAGACCTGCTGCGACCCAACTAGGTAAAGATTTCACTACTCATTAAAATTACTGCAACTTATTAACACATCATTTACATTTTCATAACATATATTATAGTTTTTGTGGGACCCGTACCCTGCTGTAGCCTACGCAGCTGTGCCCGAGCACTTAGGGATTTAGTCAGGTGTGTGGAGGGCTTCTGTGCCACCCATATTCTTCGACATTGTCGAAGTACATCTACCGGAGCGCGTACTGCGCCAATATGGGTTGGTACAGGGCATTCTACAACCTTGCGACACTGAACCTGAGTTGCACCTTATTTCGCGCAAAAATCAGGGTACGGCGAATTGGACAGAGATCAACGGGCGCCACATCGCTTGTTAGGAATTAGAGACTGGAGCTGCTAGCCCAAGGTGCGCCGATCGATGCTCTTGGCGCACCTACTACACCTGACTACATGTCGTGGTTTCTCTCCATCACTCACCGATGGATGACACCACGTGGCATTATTGTAGCGGCACATTATGCTCCTACTGCGCCTACGATGACCCAATTTGTAAGTCTTCATTTGCATTTAAATGATTAAGTTTCCAATTACATAATATAATATTACATTAACTAACTATTAATTGCAGGCACAAGGTGTGGCAGCCGTGATCCGATCTAGCCACGACGAGCCGATACGGGAGATCGCGCAAGGCATGTTCCTCGGTACGCAGTTCCAGCACTTCATACCGAAAGGCGCTGCGGAGTCATCACCGGCTACCGCCGATGTGCACGTCTCATCTCCTCCTCTTGATGCTCATTT
The DNA here is from genome assembly GCF_026212465.1 of Amaranthus tricolor. Classification (NCBI taxonomy): domain Eukaryota; kingdom Viridiplantae; phylum Streptophyta; class Magnoliopsida; order Caryophyllales; family Amaranthaceae; genus Amaranthus; species Amaranthus tricolor. The sequence goes on from NC_080055.1 coordinate 10,225,244, forward strand.
GGTGGAGATGGACTTGTCATACCCCGATAACGTTGTAGGGACCTCGCAGGCTGGGCTATCCCAACCATCACAGTACCAGTCCCCTCCCCTACCAGAGCGACACACGAACTCCTCGTACTACCGTAGGAGGCGTAGGAGACCAACTCAGTTGGATAAGGTAGATCAGGGTGATGAGCGTTAGGTTTTGATTGACTATGTATATATATGTTTATTTAGTTGTATATGTTAAACATTTGTATATATTTAGTTGTATATATATGTTTATTTAGTTTATCATAATCTCCAAGCTTTGACAAATTACCTTAGCTTAGGATGATAAATTTGTGAATATGAATGAATGAATTGAGTTATAAGGTTTTAGTATTTATAAAAGATTGGTTTAACGGCTAGTTTGACAATACAACGGCTAGTTTGAACAAGTAAAAAAATAGTAAAACAGGCTGTTCCCACTTACTAAGTGCGAATAGAGGAGCTTGGTCAAATAGGGTCAACTCCCTGTTTGCAGTAACTGCGAACAACACTTAGTAACTGCGAACAACACCGAACCTGAGTTCTGGAGCTAGAGGCGCTTGCATTTGGAAATAAGTTGATTTTGCTCTTATTTTATGCTTTTTTTTAATAATTAGTCTTATCCATTTCAAATTTTCGAATAAAAGGGCCTATACCCATCTAAAAAAGGAAAAGACCAAGGTGAATTATTGAAAAGTGATGTAGTGAGAGAAGCACCAGAACCTAAGGTTTTACCTCTTCTTGCCATTTTATTTTAGAAGAAAAAAAAGTGGAAGATGTTTTTTCCCACTTAAGAACGTGGTCTGACAATAAATTGAGGGTTATGCGAGAATGCCGTGAGGGCTGGATAGTGGCGACGACGGCAACTTCAACAAGGAGACCGAGTAAGGGAGTGAGAAAAAGTGGGGTTAGGATCAAAACCTAAACTCATGATACCATATTAGAATATTTTGGCTTGTGTTTTCTTATTATTTGAAGTGTATAAATAGATACAAGAATAAGCTAAATATGGCAACTAAAATAATTATATATTACACAATATATTCTAGGAATATTAACATTATAAAATCTAAATATATTATTCTATCAAATATTGAAATATCCTACTCTATCAAATTTATATAAAAGTATATTGCAATGAATGAATACGAAATATATAAAAATATAAAATTAACAATAAAACTTATTTATAGTAAAAATCAGTATGAGTCAATAAAAGTTAATTTTCAATCAGTTTCAATTAATTACAATCAATAAAACTAATTTTTATCAATAAAAATCATTTATAATCAATAAAATCAGTTGAATCAGTTAAATAAGATGAATTAAAGAAGTTTTTACTGAGCAACTAAAAATTAATTTTATCTATTATCTCTGCTAATATCTGACTTTATTACAATTGACTTAATGACTAATAAGTAACTACTAACAACTAACACCTAACACCTAACACCTAACAAATAGAAGTACTAGCTGTTAGGCTAATTAGCCTAGAAACAAATTAACGGTTATCAACAACCAACGACTAATTCCCAAACACTCATACAAACTCAAAAGAGTTGTTAATTATTATTCTTGTTTTCATATGTTATTTTCATTCACTTTTTGTGCATTTCTCAATGTAAACTTAAACGTTAAATAATCTTAATTGTGAGTTTTTAAAAATTACAAAAAATTAATATTTAAAACATATATTAAGATGTTTTTGTAAATTCTAGGTGAGAAAAGCATATAAAATAAGAGAAATTATAATTCATCAATATTCCAACAAAGAAAATCCTTTTGGTAAAAGTTTCCAAGGTGGCAAACTCATCTTTTCCATTACGCCAACTCCTTTCTTCGTCCCCCTCATTGTTTTCCGTTGTTCTATCGAAGTCGCCATTATTGCTTCTGCTGCTTCTTCTTCTTCTCACTTTCATTTTTGTATCGAAGATCTACCCTCCTCTTTTCAGGTAAACATTTATAATCATTTCAAATTCTAAATTTCTTCGCAACTTCATTAATTTTAAATTTTTTTTTTCTTTTTTTGTTGCATTTTATGAGAATTGTCGGTAGTTTGGTTGAGCAAAAAAATTGCGAAAGAGAAAATTATTGAATTCATCCATTTTGATGTTTCGATTCATGCTATTTGAATTATATCAGTCTCTTGATCATTTTGTCTTGATCAATTTTGCGCGCAATTAGTTTATGTATTAACTATTTACTGAGCTGTTGCAATTTCGAAACCTAGGGTTTAGTGATATTTGGAGAAATTGTGCTTATTTCCAGATTTGAAACTAATACTGCAATGCAAAGAATGGAAGTGGTTAGTAGAATTAATTGAGGTCAATCAATCCAGGTGTGTTTTTTTATTCGTGAATTTATATGCTTCTTTTGAGTGTGTTTGATTTATGGTATTTTGTAAAATGAATGTTTTCAGTTGACGAATTGTTGCTGGAAAAGAGAAAAATGGCGCTTATTTTATATATCATCATTGCATTGCCGTGTACGATTGGAGCGTTTGCCCTCGCAATTTTTCACATATACCGTCATCTTGTAAATTACACTGAACCTACTTTCCAGAGATATATTGTCCGTGTCATTTTCATGGTTCCGGTAAGTGCAATATTTTTATTGGAGGCATTTCTATTTGTTTTGTGGTATTAAAGTTGTTGTCTAATGATCTTTGATTGTGATTGATTGTTCATAACTATTTTTGTACTTAAATAATTGTATTTATAGTCTTCTTAGGAAATGCTTCTTGACTGCCCAAAAGTGTACTTAACTACTTTTATTATGGTGGTGTATTGGTGTTAAGATGCTGTCATGATCCGAACACTTTGTTAGTGCTGTGATTATTCGTAAGTGATGTTAATCATAGAAAATTTAGCTTGTCTATATGTCATTTATGGAACAGTGGCAACTTAAACTTTAATTACTTCTACAGATTATGTTTGTAGTGTGACAACTTTTTGAGAGGGTCTATATTATGATCTACACCTGGAATGGTGTTCTATGATTGATTTTCGTTCCTCTAAAGAACTTTGGTTTATCATTTTCTCCATCAATATTAGAAATTTAAGTTTGTGGAAGATACTTTCACTTACAGGAAGTTGCGGGAAAATTAAGTTAATTGTGCATTCAGTGTTATCATTTAATATGTTTTATGAGTTTGTCAAGTTTCCATATTGGTGTACTTTCCTTATTATTGTCCTTTCGTATAAATTCCTTGTCATGTTTATTTTGTTGATGGAGATTCCCTTGATGTTGTTATGGTTATGACTAGATGTATGTATCTTTTAGCATTTCATGTTAAGATGGACTACTAAAAAAAATGGCTGGTTGAACCTTTTCTGGATATCTAAAACTGTGCTGGCCTTAGAGGGTTTCCACTCTCTGGTGTCTCAGCATATGTTTTCTTGATTGAAGAGGCCTGGAATCTCTGTACCTTATTTTGAAATTTTGTTTGTTGCACATCCTTTTTTGGATGAAAGTGTAAGTTGCCTCTTCAATCCCCAATCTCTACATCAAGTTTCAGGGGAGGGGGCGGTGTTCTGTTGTCATTACTTAATTAAAGTCTTGAAAGTTGATTTTTTTATGATAAAAAGATTTCACCGGAGATTGAGGCACTTTTTTTGGTTTGATAGCAACAGATGAGAACTGGGTTTTCAGCAAGCAGCAACCTAAACTCAGTACAGTCATTGCTCATTTAAAAAGTTCGACATGCGATTTTATCAATTTAGTAAGAGATGTGGACACTTTAGGGGATGTCTACGGTGAAAGTCTTACATATTAGATTTTTCCCCACAAGTATTTGCGAAATTTGATTGAGTGCACTCCATTTTGAATAATCAAATGTCCACTTGATTTTTCTAGTGCTTTTATTATCTTCAAATGCATCATGCTTATTTCTTTTTTATTACCTTTATTCTTATTCTCTAATTTCAACTTTCAAGCAATCCATTACCTATTGAAACACTGTTTAGTTGTTTTGATGAATTTTACATATGAACTGACATTGTATGTTGAAATAATTAAAGTGTATGTGCTATGTTGCTTTATCTCTGCATTGTAGCATTAGTATTCATAATATTGTCCTCCGTTCCTTTGTCATTCTGTGTGCTGTTAATTTATATCATTGTAGTACAAGCCTAACATTATTGTGAAACATTTATGCACAGGTTTATGCATTGATGTCTTTCTTGGCCTTGATAATGCGGGATAAAGCGATATATTTCAATTCTCTAAGAGAAATGTAAGTCAAAAGGATATTCTCTTTCTCTTTCACTTTCTGGTTTCTAGTTATGTTTTACTCTTTAGCTTATTTGTTTTCTACATTCTTGCTCTTGTTAAGATGTGTCATGGCTAAGTTTTCTTTCTCAGATAACGAAAGATGCATTACTTATATCTCACTCCTAAAATATGTAGCGTAAGATTTTTTGACGACCAAAAGAATGTGAATGGAGAGTTTGAGACTTTTAAGAATTTTATAAGAATTAATATGGATTACTTTTGTATCATATGAGTTTTTCACTTCACTATTAAAGACAGAAGGATGTAAATAAATTCAAAGTGCAAAGTTTTGGTTCTAGCCTTCTAGGGCAGAGTTACTTTTTATTTTGTTCAGTAAAGCAATTTTTTCATTCCACACTTGATCTTGCTTCATGTGCATCACTCTCCTTGGCACGATTAACTTTTATCTTCACATCACTCTTTTCCCTTAATTTTTGACACTTCCTCTTTAATTACATTAATGGAGGCTCTAATGCTAACAAAAGAATGTTTATTTGAAGGAGAAGATGGGTTGATGAATTCTGTGGATGTCTTTAAAGTATGTTGAATGACTAAAGTTAGATGATTGATGTAGGTAAACAGTTATTGTGTGTATGATAATAGACAATTTCTAAGTTACTTTATTGTGTACAATGACCATTGACTCCAATAGTTACATAAGTAGTACATGTCTCCCGCCTTGTTTTATGAGCTAAGCTTTTTTTTTTTACCTCCTGATTCTACCAAGTGGCATCTGCTATTTGCAGATGATATTGATGTGCTTTGTTTACTTCTTAACTTGGATTTCTGTGACTGCTCTTGTTACTTCCTGTCAACTGAATGTTTGTTTTGGGACACAATATTCTTCCTGTTGAAATTCACGTACACAACGTACTTTATCACTACTTCTGTGTGCATATGCTTGATAAATTTATGAGTATGGTTTTTTATTCTTTGTTATCTTAAGCTCCGATTGTGGTGCTGCTTCTACATATAAAATTTATAGTATCCTATGTTGGACGGTCGCCATATGAAACATTAAATTATTTTTGTAAGTCCACTCCTGATGGTGTTTTCTATTTCAGGTACGAAGCATGGGTCATATATAATTTCTTATCCCTCTGTTTGGCATGGGTGGGTGGACCAGGGGCTGTTGTACTAAGTTTAAGTGGACGAGTTTTGAAGCCTTCAGTGTGCCTGATGACTTGTTGCTTCCCTCCGTTACCATTGGATGGGTGAGTAATATGTTAGAAACTTTCTTTATATCGTTGCTATAATTTTCATTGGGCATATTTTATCAAGAAGCTGTAAAATACACACTGCCGTAGTTGTAGGAACAAGATCAACAGTAGTGGTATCGATAGTAACCTGGAGATGAACTCATGATGACTTGGTTCTCTACAGGCGTTTTATACGGAGGTGTAAACAAGGGTGTCTGCAGTTCGTCATTTTGAAACCGATTCTGGTGGCTATTACATTCATGCTCTATTCAAAGGGGAAGTATGAAGATGGAGACTTCAGTGCAAATCAGTCCTACCTTTATATCACTATTATATATACCATTTCATATTCTATTGCTCTCTATGCATTGGTCTTGTTCTATGTTGCATGCCGAGATCTTCTCCAGCCATTCAATCCCGTTCCAAAATTTGTCTTGATAAAATCGGTTGTTTTCTTGACATATTGGCAGGTACTTTTTCCTGGTAATTATGAGTTATATTACAAAAATTTTTACATGGTTTTTTCAATTTAGGGTTTTTAATAAGAGGTGAGGTGGCTTGGTTGAGAAGTTTTCTCAACCTAGTCCTCGTTTCTACCTATCAGGGTTGGTGAAGGAAAACATGTATCATGAATGCATTAGAAAAGTCCCCTTTCCTTACCTCTCTACCTCTCATTCCCGTTTCCCTTTCGGTTCCTTTGTTGAAGTTCCCATGATGGAATGTGAATGATCTGGTTCAACCATCACTTAGGATTTTAGTAGTTCAATGATTTTAAACCCCGAAAAGCTGTACAAATTGCCTCAGTATATGTGGTTCTGAAGGATATTGAAACTTTCAGATTTTAGAGATGAACATTGTTAGTTGATTGAAGAATCCTTAAAGGCAAATGAAAAACATGATAAAGTTTTTGGTAAATGAGTGGAAACAGGGTTTAATATGAAAAAAAAGGCACCAGTTGCTTCACCGTTGCAAAAAGAATTACCGCATGCTGTACATATTTTTCAAGGGCAAACCTTTTTCTTTATCAAATAACAAGAGAAAACACTTGGATGCCCTTCCAATTTTATTTTGCCAAAATTCTGTGTGTAGAGGGAGCATCTTAATTTGGTTCTTTTTTTAATTTTATGAATCTGAAAGTTGGCTATTACTATTATTTACCGTATTAACCTTCCTGGAATGACCTTACTGAGATGCATTTTGTTGTGTAGAAGATCGGACCTGTGATGTGATTGGTCTATCTTTTTCTCACTAATTATTTCCTTTTGTAGGGAGTCTTGGTTTTTCTTGCAGCCAAGTCTGGACTCATAAAAAATGCAGAGGATGCTGCTGATGTTCAAAATTGTATTATTTGTGTTGAGATGCTCATGGCTGCCATTGGTCACTTTTTTGCTTTCCCTTCCAAGGAGTATGCTGGTGCAAATATTGGCATCTCTCTTGGTCTCACTGGAAGCCTCGCTCATGCATTGAAACTGAATGACTTCTATCACGATACTGTTCATCAGGTAAGCTAATTTTGTGTTTATGATCCATAGATTCTTGTCACAAACCAAAAGATGTTACTAAACGGCCAACAAAGGGCAAAATTTGTATAGTTTTGCCTATTTCACGCACATAAATGATAGTGCTATTCTATCACCTCTTTCTGAACTTAAAAGTTGGATAGCCTTCAAATATTAATCTTGTTGCTTTACTAGTGGGATTATGTCAAACTGTCTCCCAGGCACTATAATTTTGCTGGTTACACATGGCCTGTTTATAGATGGTAGTCATTGGTGGCTTGAGTCTAATTTTGTAATATAATTTTCACCTAAAATTTTCGTGCCAATCCAACCACATCCAGACACAATCTTCATAAATGTTGATACAAGCTTCATTAATATTCTAGCCTTTTACTTTATTAAATCTTAGATCAACTGCTAGTGCTCCTGTATACCAATTGCTGCCAAACTATGGGCTAGAGTTTATTGATTTAAGGTGATGTATATGAGGATTGAGGTTTCCAGCAATATGCTAACGTAACTGACTTCCGCGTATGACTAATGATGCAGTTTGCACCAACGTATCATGAGTATGTGCTTTATAACCACAGTGATGGAGAAGAAGGGCCTAGGAAGTACCGCTCACGTACTTTTGTGCCTACTGGACAAGAGATGGATGTTGTTCGAAGAAATAAACACATGTTTGGGAACAAGCTGGATGACACTCAACACTCAAGCCATTCATCCTCCACAACGAGCAGCCCCGAAAATCCCATGGTTGAATCCAATTCAAATTCAGAAAAGATGAACAATTTTCTCCTTGTTGATACTACAAATTCTGTAACGGTCCCATACGATGTGACTCTAATCGATCTAGACCTTTCCAATTACCCTTCAGATGTTCCTGCAGTAGGTGACACCACAAAAAAGTGACAACTCCCTCCCTCCCAAACAGGTTAGCCAGATATTGTCTCGTGTTGTAAAAACCGTATTTTTGGACTCTAAACCACCGGCGGCTGAAATTAGTTCGACGTTTGAAGGCATGTTATCGCTGCATATATGTTCTGCTGCCTTGGTTTTTCTAGAGTGGTGTATTGTGAAGTGTAAATGAAAGTAGGTTTTTTAGGGGAGTATAGTTTCAGATGTAAAGCACAGACCGCGCCGGTTGATTTTAACATGAATTTGTTAGATTTATCCTAAAATAAACTATTGTGGAAAGGAAATTTATGTTGCGAAATTGGACGTTGTTAATGATCAATGTGTTATCTCATGTGGGTGGGTTACCTCTTGGATAAATGAAGTTCTTTCTCTTTTGATGCTTTTGTTAAAGATCTCTTCTTCCTTGTCTAGATTTCCGAGTTGTTGGATCTTTGCTTATAATTTTTGGCGAAAAATCTTTGTTTATCCACCTAAGGTAATATTGAATATATGAAGATAATATGTATTAATTATTCACCTACTACTTATTAAAAGTATATTTATTTATTTATTAATTAACTAATCATTGGTTGTCACCTCCCGCGAGTGAACTACTCGGTAAGTAGATGTAGTTAAGCTCTAACTTTAGTAACATACATTAAAAATATAATAGACGACTCACAAATGTTTGCATGATCTTGAATGTTGAAAGTGAAACTCACAGCCAACAAAATTCATTAGAAATATGTTATTTGAGAGATAAATGAGATTTCAACACGTTATTTTAGGTTGTATTAACACTAATACCATGTCAACAAAATAATTCAACCACAAACTATTTTTGATGGTTGAAATTTTGGGATATCAAACCTACTCAATTAACTAAGGAGAGGTTAATAAAAATTAAATTCCTAATCTAATTTCTATGTTATTTTTGATATCATATTAAACTTAATCAAGTTCTAGTTGATAATTAGAGCCTCAAATTTGGTTGAACTAGATATTTGCGTATGATTAAAATTTTTCATAATAATTTTTGTGAACTATCTTATACTTCTCAAATGTGATCTTATTTTTAATGTTAAAATAAAATCTTAAATTCTTAATGTTGTGAGTGTTATATTATATTGTCTGTGTAAATACATTGATATTTGTGGGTCATTCTTGTCGATTTGTTTTGAAGATACAAGAGGCTACACATCGCTTGTCCACAAGATGGATGATTTTGATTAATGTTCTACTTATATTGTTGCATTATTTCTAGAAATAATTTTAGTGGTTTGTGTTCAATTTTATTTCAAGTGGAAAGTCATTGTATACACCTAAATCTTGTCCCAAATCAAGCTTCTAAATCACTATCAAAAACTCAAATTTCAGGAAAACCGGAAGAATAAAGAATTCATTCACTTCATTTTCCATTTTATTTTAAATTTTATGGTAAGGAGAATCCTTAAAGGCTATAGAAGAAGGATGATTAATTAATTTTTTAGTATTTTGTAAAAATTAAAATTTCTATCACAAACAAAAAACTTTCAATCATTAAGTCAACCCACTATTATACACTTTAGTCCCATTTAATTAGGAGTTATTCTCGTGAGAAATCGTCTCTCGATAAAATAACCTCAAAATAAGAAGCTTATATATTAATAATTTTAATTTTGGACTATCTAACCCATATACGAGACATATCTCACGTTGAGACCGTCTCGAATCTATGAATGATCAAAATGACAATATATAGTCGATTATAAGATGTAGCCAAAGATTATATGATTCGGCTATTATTTCCGTGTCAATTTTTACCATAAATATTATAATTAAAATTATCAAATTTCTAACAAACCCTAAATCACTAAGGATTTTGTGTACAAAGAGTTATTTTAAAGCGCTAAAACTAATGTTACTTACTGTTATTATATTTTTAATATAAACAGCTCTAATATTTATTTAAGTTTTTATTATTGTTTTTTAAAAAATATATACGTATATTTCTATTATTCTTCACATCCAATTCTATATATATAGTATCAAATTGTTATATTATTATCATTATTATATCGAATTTTATATTATTTTTTAATTCCAATTTTCTATCATCAAACTGTTATATAGGTATACTTGTACCATTATTTAAAATTCATAATTCTATACTTGTTAATAATTAAAAAAAAAAGAAACCCGTACATAATTTCATTCTATGCTAATATCCATATATTTGACTTGGTAATAAAAATATTTTAGGCAATGTGAATTGTAAAGAAGAGTTTGGACACCAAATACCAATAACCAATATATAAATCTTTCTACACCTACCCGAAATTATCTTAATTTTTAATATATACTCGTACTTACCAATTATTTAATTATTATAAGGAAAAATTATCATGAATTACACAACTTTTTGTTAATTTTCCTACAATAATATTAATTATTGATTAATCATGAATAATACCAACTTAAAGAGTTGTTTTCCTAGAAAATACCTGACATGTTAAAAATTAAACTATAGGTGATTATAAGACAAAAAAAATTTGGTAAATTAGTTAATAAACTAAAGTTCGTATTATTCTAGGAAAATATGCCCCTAAGTTGGTATTATTCATAGTTAGTCAATAATTGGTATTATTGTAGGGAAATTAACAAAAGGTTATATCGTTCATGGTAATTTTTCCTTATTATAATATAAAAGTATAATTTTAACGTTGTGCCATCTGAATCCTCGACACAAGAAAGGTAATTAATTAATTCATTATCTCCAATTTATTCATCACATAAATTGAAAATATTGGAATTGAAAATTGACCATTATAGAAGATAACTTGATGGTTACTCATCAATAATACGTTCATTTCTTAATTTGATCATTTTGAAATATCAATCTTACATTATTGAAGATAGATTTGTTAAAAGGTCTAGATTTTAGATATATTCATCCATTGTGACTTTTAAAACCAAACTCTACTCTTATGAGAATTTTTTACATTCATCAAATATGATGAGTCAAGGGTGAAAAATGAATTTAGCCTTATGTATTTACTCTTCTATTTTACAATTTAAGAATCAAAGTTAGTTTCAAGTCTATAAATTTGATTTAATATGAAAATATTAGACTCGTATTGAATTAATTTTTACAGGCTAAGACCCTTGATCGAAATTCATTGAATATAAAAAAATGATGAACAAAATCTTTAAATTATGGTCAAATATGTGTCAAAAGATTTGAAACGGGTGACAAATTCATGGATCATCGGCTAGGACTCAAAGCAGACTCACGATGGGGCTGACTCTATTGGTTGGGTCTATGTGCAAGTCAAAGGGAAATTAGTCACAGGCAGGTAATGTTTGAATAATTGAGTCCGAGTTGAAGGATTGACTCATGATTGGATAGAGTCTAAGGCTCAGGTACGATTTGAATACAATATGCCCAAATCCAAGAGAATACAATACATCCTTACTCAAAGGAAAATTAAATCAAGACCCTTCAAATCTAAAAAAAAAATGAGCCGTGTTAGTTTGGGTCTATATAGGATTCAAATCTACGATACGGGTATGGGTTGGATCTTGTTCAATTGGTCAAGTTTCATGTAAAAATAATAAAATTATAAATAACTTATTAGGTCTAAAAATAAGCCTTTTATGATAAAGTCTGATTTGACAGTCAAATTTTGGACATGTACAACTAGGTACTAGACCCATGAGGACATGACCAACGTTACAAAACCACAAGTTGTTATTTATTTATTTTTGTGGTTTTTTGAAAACTAAAAAAAAGTTGTTTCAAATGATTTTGCCAAACTAATTTTGGTTTATTTAATTTTTGTTTTTGAAAAAAAATCAAAACAATATTAAACGACATCTTAGTTTTGTAGTTATTTAGTTTTAGTTGATATTTAATAGCATAATTAAACAAAAAAATTGTATTATAAAATCTAAATTACTCATTAAACTATTTTAACGAACATTCTTTAAGTACTCATCAATTAGCTAGAGATGTCAATTCAAACTGAACATATTAATATAATTAAAATTTACATAATGCTAAAAATCTTAAATTTTAAACTCTTAGAAATATCAATCCTCACCAACTCAAAAATTCAGATCTTATCATCTAACCAAGTGGAAAATGTTCATGGCCAAAGAATTTTATTTACAAATATGGATTGGGCATTTCTGGAAGAATTCAGATCTTATGTCATCATCTATGCTAGGTTATCTTCAATATTTTAAGTCAAAGTTTTCCAAAGTCAAAGTCAAAATAGTTAAGTTTAAATCAATTCATTTACATATTTTTTAAATCAAAAATAAATGTAAAAAGGTCTAGAAATCACAAATATAAAATATTAATAAGGTCTAAAAGTTATATACTTCTTCATTTCATCATACATGCAATAAATTTCCTTTAAAAAAAACTATTAATTAATTAATTTACCTTTACTTTTTTTTTCTATACCTCACACTCATCTCCAATTCCCAACCATACTTTATTTTCCTTAATTTCTAAATAACCCCTACCTAAAAAAGAATTAAAATTTTAATAATTCAAACAGCTACATACTTTTGTAAGAGACCGTCTCTCAAATAGACAACCTTAAAGCAAGAACCTCACACTTTTATTTTCTTTTTAATTTATATTGATTAGTTATTTAGCTCATATATGTAATATATTTCTCGGAGAGACTATCTCTCACAACAATTTGTGTACTTTAAAAAATAATTAAATATTCAACTATCTCAATATAAATAAATACACACTAATAATTAATATATATATATATATATATATATATATATATATATATATATATATATATATATATGTATATACCCTTCTCTCAAGGCTTCCCCACATTTCTATAAACTCTCCCCCACCAATCCATATTAATTTTTCCTCTTTATTCTTTCTACTTTCCTTTCCTCCTAAACCCCATTTTTTCATTAATAGTACTATGAGAGTATCCATGACCCACTTAACTCCCATATTCGTACCCGAATCCGGATCCTGGTACCAAACCCATATTGGAGACGATCAAGTAATCCAAACCAGCAGCAATAACTACTTAGAAAAGAGACAACTTTTTCTTAGAAGCTACCAATTTAGCCGGAAGCAAAGCTTTGGGCAGAAAATTAAACGGGCTTTGGGTCAGGTCAAGCGTCTGTTTTTGGTTCGGGTACGATCAATTCGGAGGCTCCGTAAAATGATATGGTCTGAATTTAGGTTTGCTCTTTATTATAACTAGATACATACCCTGCTATGTATGGAGATTGAAAAAAAAATTTTGAATTAATTTTGTACTTGTATAATATTTATTTTAAAGATCATTTACATTAAAAATTCTAAAGAAGGTTATTATATCAATTTTTTTTTTCATTAGTAGTTTCTATAGATTAGATCTTATATTTATTTTTTTTATTACTATATTCACATAAATAAATTTAAATTAATTTTTTAAATTCAAATAAATTTGTTTTATAATAAAGCTAAATTTTATTTTATATTTAAATAATTGAATGATGTTTTGAACTGTGTTTAAAAGAGTTAAAAAAATATTATAAATTTGGTCTCATTTTAAAGATTTTGAAAAAATATTACCTTTCGTACAATTTTTTTTAAAAAAATTATTTATTTATAGGTGAAATTACTATTTAATAATAAAACTATTTTTTAAAGAAAATAGGAATATGAAGTAGATAAATAGCAATGACAGAATTTGCATGTCAGAGTAATTAGGAAGATATAATTATTCTACAGCTTGTTATATCAACATATTATTCTCTTTTATTTTGGAAATAATATTGGAAAATAATACTGGTTTACAAATTTAGTCACGTTTTATTTTGCTATATCAAAAAGTTATTCTATTTTACCAAGGTAAATAATACAGAAATAATACTGATTACCAAATCTTTTTCTGCACACTAAATTGTACTATATTAGGAGATGATTTTCACTACAAATTCAGCTTGCCACGTCAGCATAAAAATGAGCGGGAAAGTTTTCACTGAGAGTCTGACACGTGTCCGTCCTGTTTATTCATTAGTAGTTTTTATAGATTATAGATAGATTATAGATTTTTTTAAAAAATATCTATTTATAGGTGAAATTACCTATTTAATAATAAAACTACTTTTAAAGAAAAAAATGAATATGAAGTAGATAAGTAGCAATAACAGAAATTCCATGTCAGTATAATTATGAAGATATAATTATTCTACAACTAGTAAATATTAATCTTGAAAAATAATTTTTGTATATTGAGATATTATTCTCTTTTATTTTGAAAATAATACTGGTTTACAAATTTAGTCACATTTCATTTTGTTATATCAAAAAATTATTTTATTTTACCAAGGTAAATAATACGAAAATAATATTGATTACCAAATCTTTCTCTGCACACTAAATTGTACTATATTAGAAAACGATTTTCACTACAATTCAACAGCCACGTGAGCATAAAAATGAGCGGGAAAATCATCGCTAAGAGTCTGACACGTGTCAGTCCTATTTCTTCATTAGTAGTTTTTATACATAGATTATAGATAGATTAGGTATATAATTATGCTAGTTCATTAATTTTTTTTTAAATTTGGCCGGGGCAGACTAGAGAATACTACAAGCAAGGGAAGAAATACAATTTAATCCTTTTTTTAGGGCCGGTCCTAAGCAAGTCCAATTCGTGCCTATGCTTAGGGCCCTAAAAAATTTAAGTTTTCAACTAATGATAAGGTTTGAACTTTTCTATATATATACAATAGTTAAGGGCCCATAATAAGCTTTTGATTGGGGCTCCTAAAAACATAGGATTGCCCCAAATTTCCTTCTTGTAATTCATGATTTAGTACTATATTACTTCCTTCGTTCCAAATTAGTCGCAATATTAGCTATATTTGTGCTATTCATTCATCATTTTTAATTTGTAATTAATTCTTAATCTATATGTTAAAACATTGTCAAGTGGGATCTTGTTTGATTTATCTCGAAGCAAAGAGTATTAATATCAAAAATTTATAATTTTTTTATTATATATAATTAGAGATATTAAGGATGGAATTAGTACATTGGACTACATGAAAAAACAAATATTGCAAGTAGTTTAGAAGAGGAAGTATTATTTGATTATTTCCTTTTTTTTTATTTTTTTGGTTATTTATTCGTAGATTTATTTTGTAGTATGTAAAAAATTAATGTTGATATTATATATAATGCCCATTTTCTCTTATATTGGTAGTATGTTGAATATAATAATTTCAAGCTATATGCTGTATTTTTCCCATGAATTTTGTGTAATTAGTGTTCATTTTGAAAAAGAATACAAGTGTAATCCGTGTATACATTATTTGTATTAATAATAATATTTTATGATTGTATGACTCATTTATTATGTTTTTGGTCTTAGCTCGTCAAATTTGACCCAAAATATGAAGTATACAAGAATGTAACATTCAGATTTATTTTGGTTGATTTGAATTCTAGTTTTTTAGACCCGTTAAATTTAGATTCCTATAAATTATTATAGGAATTTATCAAATTCGTCTTAATTATTGTGATTTTCTACTAAAAATAAATTTATAGTTTT
Source organism: Amaranthus tricolor (assembly GCF_026212465.1). Lineage (NCBI taxonomy): Eukaryota > Viridiplantae > Streptophyta > Magnoliopsida > Caryophyllales > Amaranthaceae > Amaranthus > Amaranthus tricolor. The sequence continues at coordinate 10,240,697 of NC_080055.1, forward strand.
TTAACACTTTGATATTACTATGGTTTTTTTTGGGCTTTAATATTCAAAGGCATGCTATATGTAAATATGTTCACTGTAATGAATAAAAATATTAGTTATTGAAAACATTATGTTTTTAAAATTAACAACTAAAAAGTGAAGCTAAGTTTTAAGATTTTCTATTTTTAGTTTTTAGTTGTCATACAAATGATCATATATATATATATATATATATATATATATATATATATATATATATAATAATAATAATAATAATAATAATAATAATAATAATAATAATAATTATATCAATACTTTTATAAAATTCTAGTTTTTCTAAATTTGTAGTTTAAAAATAATTATTAAAAGTATATTTTTAAAAAACTTAATAGATGACGTCAAATAATATTTTAATTTCACCTTAAAACTTACCTTAAAACAAATAAAGAGAACAAATATAAATGATAATCAGTAATACAAAGCACATTAATGCATATCTGTAGGATCACACGATTCAATTCTACCGATTTCGATCCTACCCCTTCAATAATCCTAGATATAATCCCGATCCTAATAACCTTGTGTGTGTTTATATATATATATATATATATATATATATATATATATATATATATATATATATATATATATATATATATATATATATATATCAAATACTTCCTCTATTTTATATCACTCGTACCATTTTGACTTAACATGGCCCATGGGTGTTAAGAAAATAATTGATTGATATCAATTATTATTATTGTCCTTAAATAATATTGAAGGTATAATATAAAGTAGTGATAAAATAAGTTAATAATTAAATAAAGCAATGTATACTAAGTTACTTTAATTTACAATAAATGTAACAAATATTGTGAAAAAGATAAAAAAATATACTTAAGTATCAGTAAAGGGAGGAAATATATACAGTTAAAGAATAAAGACCCACTTCATTTGTAAACAAAGTGGGCACATTATTGAGAGTATAAAACATTTAGTTTTGGTAGCTTAATTGTCAATTGTCAATTGTCAATTGTCATGCATGCTTGTGTGGTAGTGGTGCCTCTAAAGCCCAATGTGTCTTCTAATTAAGGAATTGATATAAGAATAAAAACTATATCTTTTTTTTTGAATTGATATTAAATTTATCAATCAACACATAATTTAATGACAAATTTTCAATATAATCATTTTATTTTTTTTTATAAATAAATAATTCATTATAGAAACATCTCTTCATTTTTGTCGAGTCAAGGGACTCTTTGGCCGCACACTCTTTTATGGGTATGAGTTGTCGCCTTTTTTTCCTCCCCAGACCCTTATCGTAGTTTTCAATGGGCGAAATACACTGAGCATGACGATGATGAAGATGATGATGATAAAATAAATAAATCAAATCAAATCAAATGAATAAATAAATAAATAAATGAAAAAATAATTAATAAATAAAATTAAAATAATCATTAAAGATAAATTTATTTTTGAAAAAGAATAAATAGGGATATTGAATCGCTCTTTTTCAATTTAACTAGTAAAATTACTTAATGTTGCTATGAGCATCACCTTCATTTCTTTTACCTAGCTAGTAGCATTTGGTAAAGCAATTGTTTTAGTTGTACTAAATATTGTTAAAAAATTTAATGGATAGTAAATGAATATGAATATAAAACATTTTATTCATTATGAATAAGAAAAAATATGAATATAAAAAGTTTTATTTGTTATCGTTATAGACTTGTAGAATAGTGAACACCGAACAAATAGTAAATATAAAAGTTTTAGATAGATATAAATTAAAAGAGTCGTAAACTACCACCAACTAACAAATAATTGATTACTTTCACATTTCATTATTTTGTTTAATTCAATTTGTTGTGGTGTGATGTGTATACAAGGTGGCTATTTAAAACCATTCTTTTTCAGTGATTTGACCACGCATGAAGGTTTTGAGGATATATTTTTTTTACTGATAATTAGTTTTAATTAAATTAAGAACATTTTCTAAATTGGAGGCAATTAAGAAATAGTTTAATTGAAAATCGAACCCATGAAAAGAAAAAAAAAACATGATTCTTATTACTGATATATGAGCTGGAAGTTGGCTCTTATAACATAGAATAGTCTTCGATGTATATATATATATACCCTTGTATCTGTTTTAAACATGAATAATACTCAAGAATAGCAATCTCTGCAATCTCTCTTCCTCCATCTCTTCTAAGAACAATTCCTCAGCAAATCTGAGAATTGTATCATGGTATCAGAGCATTAAAGATCTGTTCTATCATACCTTCTTTTTTCTTTTCTTTTCAGCAATCACTGGAATTGCATCACGATTCAGATAAAAATTCAGAACTCGTTTTCCTTGTTTTCCAAATTGAATTCTCAGAATTCTGATTAAAGATTCATCTCCCTTCTTCTTGTTTTCTCTTTCTTCGTCAAAATGTTTGAATCAAGTTACACTTCACAAAATTCCACTCAAAATCCAATTGCAGATCCAAATTCTGTATACTACATTCATCCAAATGAAAACCCTACTATTTCTTTGGTCTCAGAGAAATTTAATGGTGATAACTACGCAGATTGGAAGAGAGCTATGATTTTAGCTCTGTCAATGAAGAACAAAATTGCTTTTATTGATGGAAACCTAATTAAGCCTGAAATCACTAATCCTCTCTTCAAAGCTTGGGAAAGATGCAACAATATGATAATCTCATATTTACTAAGATCTGTGGATAATACAATAGCAAAGAGTATTTTGTATTTCTCAACTGCTTATGAGATCTGGAAAGATCTTGAAGATCACTATTCAGTGATATCTGGACCGCAATTGTTTTCTCTACAGCAGAATCTCAGCAAGATTAATCAAGATGACAGTTCTGTCGCTGTATTTTTCACAAAGATCAAAGGCATTTGGGATCAGATCAGTGCTGCAAATCCTATTTCGATCTGCACATGCAATGGTTGTTCATGCAATTTCCTAAAGAAATTTCTCAAGAATCAGCAAGATGAAAGATTAGTACAATTTCTTATGAAATTGGATAGCAAACACAATGCAGTTAGAACCAATATTCTAATGATGAATCCTCTTCCAACTATTTCTGTTGCCTACAATTTACTAATACAAGATGAGAGACAACAGGAGATAGCAGAAGTATGCAACAAACATTCTACCATGGCTTTCACTGCTGGTGATGGAATCAAAGGAGAAACAAGTAGATCAACAACCTTCAAGAAAAACAATCTATACTGTGAATATTGCAAAATGACAAACCATACAGTAAACAAGTGCTACAAGCTAAATGGGTATCCAAAAAATGATAAGAACAACAAGGCCACAAGAGGAAAAAGAGTGGCAGCCATGACTTATGAAGATGAGTCAAATGATGAACAAGATCAAGAAGCTGCTTTATACAAGAAATTGATGAATCTAATCAAACAAAGCAAACAATGCGATGACGTTCAGGCTACAAAAAGGGGCAACATGGCAGGTAACAATGCTTGCTTAATCTCTTGTTTCAATTCAAGATGGATAATAGATAGTGGAGCCACTGATCACATCTGTTCTAGCCTGGAGTTATTTGATAGCTACAATATCTTTGACAAATCACCTAATAAAATAACGGTGGCTGATGGAAAGAAATTAAAGATAGAAAACATAGGAACTGTAACATTTGGAAATGGTATCATACTCAAAAATGTGCTACATGTACCAAGATTACAGTTCAACTTGATTTCAACACATAAATTATGTAAGGACATGGATTGTGACATAGTTTTTACACATGACAAGTGTATGATCCAGGATCATTCACAGAGAAGTACCCTGGTTCTTGGTAATCTGGAGTCAGGACTTTATGCAGTAAAAAATGATGATGACAGAACGAGAAATTCAGTCAACATTGCTGTTTCAGAAGAGCTGAAGTTGATGCATTTGAGGTTGGGTCATATACCATTCAATAGGTTGCAGTTTGTTGATGATAACCTAGCAAATAAAAATGATCTAGACTGTGTTTGCCAAATTTGTCCTAGAGCAAAACAAACTAGAAGTTCTTTCCCCAAGGTAGGAAGTAGAAGTAAAAATTGCTTTGATTTGTTGCATATAGATGTCTGGGGTCCTTACAAAATCAGAACTCATAATAATTGTACATACTTCTTGACAATTGTTGATGATTTTTCAAGACATACTTGGACTTTCATGATGAAGAATAAAAGTGATTCAGTTGAAATTCTTGATTTTCTTATTACATTCATACATAATCAATTTGATGTCATTGTAAAAACAATAAGAAGTGATAATGCCAAAGAGCTTTGTGAAGGAAGAATTTTAAATGTATATGAAAAGTTTGGGATTTTGTATCAAAGAAGCTGCACTGATACTCCACAACAGAATGGGGTAGTAGAAAGGAAGCACAGACATCTTCTTGAAACAGCAAGGGCACTTTACTTTCAATCTAAAGTTCCATTAAAGTTCTGGGGGGAATGCTTGCTTACTGCTACTCACTTGATAAACAGAATGCCTTTAAGTTCCATAGAAAATAAATCACCTTATGAAAAGGTATATGGAACAAGACCTAATATTGATCACCTAAGGGTCTTTGGTTGTTTGGTTTATGCCTCAACTCTAAAGGCAAATAGATCCAAATTTGACTCAAGAGCCATACCTTGTGTCATGATGGGATATGAGACAGGACAAAAGAGATATAAACTTCTGAATTTGGAAACAAACAAACTGTTTGTTTCAAGGGATGTCACATTTCATGAAAGACATTTGCCCTTTCACCTCTCTGATTCACCTCAAACTCCTTTAAACCCTATTTTTCTACCGAGCCATACACCCTTTAATCTACCGGAAGACCAGTCTTTACCAGATGCCTTCATTCTACCCACTGCCAAAAGAGATCCTCATACAGAAATCACACCTGAAGCAAAACAGAACATACAAACACCTCATACAACCAACACAGACATTCTTGAAGAAACACTCCTCACTCCAAACATACCTGTACCACAACCACACCCACCAAACCTTATCACCAATTTACCAGATAAAAGACCACATAAAAGGCCTGCGTTGATGGATGACTTTGTTTGTGTTGCTTATAACAACACACAACACTGGTGTAACATTGTTCAGTTTGAAGAAATACCAACACCCTGTAAAGCACTCATATCTCATATATCTGTTCTATCTGAACCAGCAACCTACTTTGAAGCTGCACAACATCCTGAATGGGTAACAGCAATGCAGAAGGAAATAGAGGCCCTCAATGCAAACCGCACTTGGATAGTCACAGACCTACCTAAAGGAAAAAAGGCTATTGGATGTAAGTGGGTTTACAAAGTAAAACTTAAGAAGGATGGATCATTGGAAAGGTACAAGGCAAGGCTTGTGGCAAAGGGGTTCACACAAAAGTTTGGAGTGGATTATGCAGATACCTTTTCCCCTGTAGTCAAAATGGCTACTATTAGATGCTTACTTGCCATAGCATCTAGTAAACAATGGCCCTTGTATCAACTTGACATAAACAACGCCTTCTTACATGGTTCACTTGATGCAGAAGTTTACATGAAAATGCCACATGGTGTTCCTAATCCAGAGAACAAAGTATGCAAGTTGCTCAAATCTCTCTATGGGTTGAAACAGGCTAGTAGACAATGGTTTGCCAGGCTAACTACTGAATTACAACAGAAGCATTTTACACAAAGCAAGAATGATTACTCTTTGTTTATATACAAAGATAATGTGGATCTGTGCATTGTTGCAGTTTATGTGGATGACATCATCCTCACAGGCACAAATACAACAATCCTTAATGACCTCAAATTACACCTTCACACTGTCTTTAGCATCAAGGATCTGGGTGAATTGAGTTATTTCCTTGGTATTGAGGTCTCCAGGGTGGCTACAGGCATCATATTGACACAGAGAAAATTCACTAAAGAGCTCCTTGAGAGTTGTGAAATGGATGTCTCTAAATCAGCAAAAACTCCTCTGCCAGTTAACCTCAGATTATTAGTAAATGAAGGAGAATTTTATCATGATCCTGCACAATACAGATGTCTGGTGGGCAAATTAAATTTTCTTACACATACAAGACCAGACATTTCTTTTGGGGTACAAACACTTAGTCAATTTCTTCAAAGTCCTAGAATCCAGCATGTCAAGGCTCTTTCCCACATGCTAAGATACCTAGCTGGCTCCATAGGTCAAGGCATTTTACTACAGTCCAGTGATGAGCTATCTCTGCAAGGTTTTTCAGATTCAGATTGGGCCTCTTGTCCAAATACACGGAGATCTGTCACAGGTTACATAATGCTTCTAGGAAAGAGTCCTATATCATGGAAATCTAAGAAGCAATCTACTGTTTCTAGATCCTCCTCTGAAGCAGAATATAGGGCTCTAGCCTCAGCAGCCTCAGAAATCACTTGGCTAGTGCGTCTATTGTCTGAATTGGGAATTCAAAATTTAAAACCTATTAGACTCTGTTGTGACAATCAATCAGCCATTCACTTGGGCAAGAATCCAGTTCATCATGAAAGAACAAAACATGTTGAATTAGACTGCCACTTTACTAGAGAAAAAGTAATGGAGGGGTTATTGGAGCTTGTATATATCCCTACCTCTGATCAGCTAGCTGACCTTCTAACCAAGTCTCTTGCCTCTCCTCAATTCCACAGATTACTTTCCAAGCTGGGTGTTCGATCACTTGATTCAACCACCAGCTTGAGGGGGGGTATTACTGATATATGAGCTGGAAGTTGGCTCTTATAACATAGAATAGTCTTCGATGTATATATATATACCCTTGTATCTGTTTTAAACATGAATAATACTCAAGAATAGCAATCTCTCTTCCTCCATCTCTTCTAAGAACAATTCCTCAGCAAATATGAGAATTGTATCAATTCTCGACAAGATAAGAATTTATAATCTTTACATCATCATACCTACTTTTTTTTATTAAAAAGTGAAGCAATGGAAAATTCAAAAAAAAAAAATAATCATAAGGTATATTTCTAATATTTTTCTTTTGAGGTAGGTATAATAATTAAGAGTTGTGGAGGATCTTTGTAAAGAATGTGAATTTAAAATATCATGCATATGAGAATCATCGGTTAATCTATGTTAATGAATGAAGCTTTGGTTTAGAAAACCTCCATGGATGAACACTATAATTTACAGAAGGAAAGAAGTAAATTTAGAGAGAAAAGATTTTCTGAAATTCTTATTTTTGTTTTATTTGCACACTAACTAATGTACAAAGGTAAACCCACATTTTATATTATGGGGTTGTTATTGCTAAAACAGAATTATAACCATAACAATGAATATTTTAACATAAACTAAAATATTACAAAATATTATATCAACATCCCCCTCAAGCTTGGGTGGTTGAAACATGCCAAGCTTGGACAACAAAGTTCGAAATTGACCCGAAGGGAGGATCTTGGTGAAGACATCAGCGAGTTGAGATGTAGTAGGTAAGTAAGTGAGCTGTAGGAGACCTTCCATGACCTTCTCCCGAGTAAAGTGGCAGCCAATTTTAATATGTTTGATGCGGTCATGTAGTACAGGATTATGAACAATATTGAGAGCCGACTGATTATCACAATGTAGTGTAACAGGACGTAAATCAGTAATACCCAATTCCTCAAGTAAACGGACGGTCCATGTAATTTCAGAAGCAGCAGAGGACATGGCACGATATTCAGCTTCGGACATTGATTTGGAAACAGTAGATTGCTTCTTAGACTTCCAACTGATATGAGATTTCCCAAAAAGAAGAAGGTAACCAGTGACAGAGCGTCAAGTATCAACGCAAGCTCCCCAATCGGAATCCGAAAAGGCTTGTAAGGACAAATGGTCAGTAGCATGGAGAATGATACCTTGCCCGGCAGTGTGATGCACATAATTAAGAGTATGCTGTAGAGCTTGAAAATGAGCTTCAGAAGGATTTTGCATATATTAACTGAGTCTTTGGACGGTATAAGCCAAATCGGGGCGGGTATGAGTGAGAAAATTAAGCTTGCCAACAAGAGAACGATACAGCTTTGGGTCAGAAAATGGTGTAGAGGTATCTTGCTGAAGTTTGAGGTTGATAGGTAACGGGGTGACAGCGGGTTTAAAAATAGTAATACCATTGTCCCGAAGTAATTCTTGAGTAAATTTGTGTTGAGTCATAGTAATGCCTTCTGGAATATAACCAATTTTAGTTCCAGGGAAAAAAATGCAAAAGACCCAAGTCTTTGACATTGAAGACTTTATCAAGATGTTGTTTAAGAGCATTGATAATAGGAAGGTGGTCATCGGTAAGGATAATATCATCAACATACACAGCAACAAGAGTAATGGAAGTATTATGACGTCTGATAAACAAAGAGTGATCATATTGAGATTGTTTAAAACCTTGTTGTTTCAGCTCAAAAGTGAGTTTGACAAACCATTGCCGAGAAGCCTGTTTGAGACCATAAAGAGAGTTTTTAAGTTTACACACCAAGTTGGGAGAACATTGGAGGCCGGAGGAGTAGTCATATAAACTTCTTCATTGAGGTCACCATGCAAAAAAGCATTATTTACATCCAATTAAAAGAAATGCCATTTGTTTGAGGCAGCAATAGAGAGAATGCAACGAATGGTAGGCATCTTAATGACAGGAGAGAAAGTTTTTTGATAGTCAATGCCATATTCCTGAGTATATCCCTTGGCAACCAAACAGGCTTTGTAGCATTCAAGAGTACCATCAGATTTGAGTTTGATCTTGTAGACCCATTTACAACCAATAGGTTTTTTACCAGGGGTAAGAAAACAAGGTGCCATGTATTATTTGTGTCAAGAGCATGAAGTTTAGATTGCATGGCTTGGACCCATAAAGCATCATCAACGGCTGCATGATAATTTTTAGGCTCTTTATGTGAAGAATTAGAAGCAAGCAGACTTTTATGAGAAGTGGAAAGTTGGTCAAAAGAAACAAGATTGCACCAATGTGTAGAAGAGGTGTTACAAATATAATCTTGTAGATAAGAAGGTGGTTTATGGTTTTTGTGGGAGTGTTAAATAGGTAGAGATGAGGTAGTAGTGGAAGTGGGAATTGTTTATGCTTGGGAAGGGTGAAATAAGGTTAAGTCAACAATTAAAGAGGAATTGATGGTATCTGAGATAAAGTAGAGGTAGGAGTATGTGGGTTAGAAAGGTTGGGAGTACATGTGGGAGAAGGAAAAGCACAAATGTCGGGGGTAAAAGTAGGGGAAGTACGGGTGGGTGGAGGAGCATATGACAAAGTATGGGATGTGATTTCTTGGGTAGGGGATCTTGGGAAGAGTGATTTTTGTCTTGAGTAGGAGTGGGACATAAAATGTCATGAAATGGGTAAAAGAAGGGGTCAGAACTAGGTAAGTAAATAGGAAAATTAGGTGTCAGAGACAATTGATTGTGAAAAGGAAAATAAGTCTCAACAAAAATAATGTCTCTGGAAATAAGAGTTTTATTTGTGGTGAGATTAAAAACTTTATAGGCTTTTTAGCAAAAGGATAACCCAAAAAAACACAAGGATCAGCTCGGGGTTGAAATTTAGTGCAGTCTTGTTTAAGTGTGGAAACGTAACTTAAACACCCAAAAGTGCGGAGATGATCATTATTAGGGGCATAACCATATAATTTCTCAAATGGAGAAATGAAATTGATAACCGAAAGTGGCATACGGTTAATAAGTAACAAGCGGTTAGAACACGATCACCCCAAAATTGTAAAGGGACAAGCGATTGGAAATATAATGCACGAGCAGTTTCAAGGAGGTGTTTGTGTTTGCGTTCTAAGACACCATTTTGTTGCGGGGTAGCTACGCAACTCTTTTGATGAATAATACCTCTGTCATGATAAAGTTGAAGAATGGAACCCTCACTAAGTTCTTTAGCATTATCAAATCGAATAAATTGGACCTTTGTGTGAAAGTGCGTCTCAACAAAATCAAGAAAGTGTCTAATATGAGAAACAGATTCAGACTTACACATATCCATGTGCACCGAGTAAAATCGTCAATTATAGTAAGAAAATAGGTACAAGAATTGTATGTTTTCATAGAATAAGGTCCCCATACATCTACATCAAGTAATTGAAAAGCAACATGTGATTTAATAAAACTAGAATGAAAAGGAAGCCTAGGTTGCCTAGCCTTGGGACAAATAGTACAAATGGAGTGTTTGAGTGTCTTAATATCAATGGAGTATTATAGTGAGTAGCTAGTGTTGCTTGGGAAGGAGAAGTAACTGCATCAGTGTGTTGCTGAGTGATATATGGAGGTGTGCAATATAAACCAAGACAAAGTTTACCAAGAACCAGTGGCCTTTTCATCGAAGGGGCCTGAATCAAACAATGAGTATAAGTGAAAAATAAAGTGAGATCATTATCAGTACAGAGTCTTTGAACAGACACAAGATTAAATTGAAAATGAGGTACATAGAGAACATTTTTGAGAATGATATCATCAAATAATTGAATGTCTCCAACCATGTTCACACAAACCTTTCGACCATCAGGTATGGTAATTTGATGATTATGGCCAGAGAGAGGTTTGAGATTGATAAAATACTCAAGAGAATGGCACATGTGATCAGTAGCTCCACTATCTATTATCCAACCATTAAAGTCGTGTTTAGAAATGAGACAAAAAAGTACCTGCCAAATTAGGAGCAGTGGAAAGTGGCGCAGGATGACACCACAGCAAAACGGTGTTGCAAAACGGGTTAATCAGACACTGCTTGAGAAAGTTCGATGCATGCTCTCTAATGCAGGGCTTGGGAGGAGGTATTGGAGTGAAGCTGTGATGACAGCTTGTTATATCATCAATAGGGGTCCTCGTTTGGGAATTGACTTTAAAATTCCGTTTGAGATCTGGAGTGGTAAGTTTCCTAGTTTCTCTAATTTGAAGATTTTTGGCTGTATAGCTTATTATCATGTGACTGAGGGTAAGCTGGATCCACGAGCCAAGACGGGGTGTTTTGTTGGGTACGGTGATGGTGTGAAGGGGTTTAGGATCTATTCACCTTTGGAGGGTCGGGTCATTCTTAGTAGGGATGTCACTTTTGATGAGAGCTCCATGTATTCCAAGAAGAGCTCGGAGTCTTCTGATCTGGGAAAGGAAGGGGAGAACTTGCTGCAAACAGATGGAGTACTTGAGGTACATCAGTCATCCATTGCTGATTTACCTCGAGTGCAATTTATTGATGATGATGCTGAGGTTCCAGTGCCGAATAGTCCTGAACCTGAGGTTGTTCCATCTCCTCCTAACTTTGGGGAGGAGGTGGAGCAGTCTAATCAGGGGTCATCTTGTCAATCTGACACTATTCTTGAGAAACCTAAACGAGTTATCAAGAAGCCTGTTAGGTTGATTGAAGAGATGGAAGGAAGAAATTGCTTTGTTGAGAATTTGACAGGTTATGCATTGTGTGTAGCTGATGAAGTAGAGTCATATGAACCCGCCACGTATAAACAAGCAATTAGTTGTAGTGATTCGGCGCAATGGCTTGCTGCAATGGGTGAAGAGATGCAGTCTCTTTACAAGAACAAAGTGTGGGAACTTGTGAAGGTACCAGAGGGGAGAAAGCTTGTAGGGTGTAAGTGGATTTTAAGAAGAAAGAAGAGTCATCTGAATCTGAGAAAGTTCGTTTTAAAGCTAGGCTAGTTGCAAAGGGGTTCAGTCAGGTAGAAGGGGTTGACTTTGTGGAGATATTCTCACCGGTGGTTCGACATACTTCTATTCGTGTGCTATTGTCAATTGTAGCACATTATGACCTTGAGCTGGAGCAGCTGGATGTTAAGACGGCTTTCCTCCATGGTGATTTGGAGGAGGAGATTTTGATGAAGCAGCCCGAGGGATTCGAGATTCCAGGGAAAGAGCACTATGCATGCAGATTGCTAAAGTCATTGTATGGACTTAAGCAATCCCCTCGGCAGTGGTACAAGAGGTCTGATTCTTTTATGGTTTCGCATGGTTTTGATAGGAATTCGTATGATTTTTGTGTGTATCATAGTAAGTTGGATAACGGTTCCATGATTTATTTGTTGTTATATGTTGATGACATGCTTGTTGCCACAAAAAATAAATCGGATATTGCTAGACTTAAAGAGTTGCTTAGCTCGAAATTTGCCATGAAAGATTTGGGTCCAGCTAAGAAGATTTTGGGTATGGAGATCTATAGAGATCGGACTAGGGGTAAGCTTTTCTTGACTCAGAAAAGTTACATCGAAAAGATTTTGTCTTGTTTTGGGATGGAGAAATCGAAGCCTATAAGTACAACAACATCTATAAGCTGCAAATTGTCTTTGTCTATGTCACCTCAAACTGAGGAGGAGTTGGCGTATATGTCTAGGGTCCCTTATGCCAACTCAGTTAGTTGTTTGATGTATGCTATGGTCTGTACTAGGCCGGATATTGCGCACGCTGTTAGTGTTGTGAGTAGGTTCATGGCTCGACCTGGGAGAGAGCACTGGTAGGGGGTGAAAAGGATTTCGCTATTTGAGAGAGACAGCTGATATTGGTCTTGTGTATGGGAATGGTAAGGAGTGTTTGGTAACTGGATATAGTGATTCTGATTATGCAGCTGATGTGGATACCAGGAGGTCGGTGACCGGATATGTGTTTACTTTGGGTGGTTCTGTGGTTAGTTGGAAGTCTACATTGCAGTCTTCGGTTACGTTGTCTACTACTGAAGCTGAGTACATGGCTTTCACTTTGCAGCTAAGGAGTCTATATGGCTCAAAGGCCTTGTAGGTGAACAGGGTATCACACAGGATTTTGCTACGATGTATTGTGATAGTCTAAGTGCCATTTGCTTAGCTAAAGACCAAGTACACCATGATCGGACCAAGCACATTGATGTCAGGTATCATTTCTTGCGTACTGACAAGAGGGTAAAGGTAAAGAAGATCGGGACCGCTGACAACCCAGCTGATTTCTTTACTAAGTCTGTTCCATTTAGTAAGTTTAAACATTGCTTAGACTTGCTAAATATTGACTACTATGTGATGTAGTAGGCACTTAGGGGCGGTGTTGGGGAGCTTCTGTTGTAGGCATGTTGGCCTTAAGGTGGAGCTTGCCCGAGGCTTGTGATGAAGGTGGAGCATTATGAGTTGTTATACTTGGTGACAAGTATGTGATAGGTCTTGGTTGGAGACTTTTCGGGATGAGTCCTGGTTGAAGACTTATCGGGATGTACGGCTTATGCATGAGCTTTACATCGGGTTTTGGCTTGAGAGATGTTCACTTTGTGTTGATGAAATCGTTTGTTGAATACGAGTTTTCGTCAAGGTGGAGATTATTGTTAATGGTGACTCAAACTAGCAAGCACCATTGAAGTAGATGAGTATGGGTCAAAGAGGCAGTCCGCGAGGCGCATAGAGGCTGCTGCCTCAGTCCGCGGGGCGCGGAGTGCATTCTGTCTCAATTTCGCGGTTCGCGTAGTTGTACACGGCTCGCGAAATGGCGGTTTCTTTTCACGAGAGGTGTCTTTTGGGACGGTTACCTTTATTGTGGTCGGTTATTTGTGGATACTTAGGCCCCAAGTTGTCTTTTAAGATGGTTTTATTATATATACCCCCTCTTGTTAGTACTAGAAAATAATGATTCACAAATTGAGAGAGATCACAAGAGAGCCATTACAATTTGTGAGTGTGATTGTAATTTATCTTGTAAAATCTTAGCGATCATAGTGAAATTATTTGTTCTCGGTGCCGGTGGACGAAGCTATCACATTGATAGTGAACCACGTTAAATCTCTTGTGTCATTTTCTTATTGTTTGTATTGAATTTCTTATTGTTTTATTATTGTTCATCTACTTTACTTCTGCTGTCGCACAACACAATGAAAATATAATACTAGGAGTACTAAACTACTGATAGTTAAAATGAGATAATTTGAATTTATAAAAAGATTTAATAATTAAAAATTATGTATTTAGCTGTAATGAATACTAGCTAGGAGTAACTATAACAAGACTTATGTGTACTATTTAATTAAAAAAAAAAAGAGAAATAAGATTTATTTATAATCAAAGTTATATCATAAATTAATAAATTCCCAAACTATCAAACAAGAAAAAAAAATAATTATCATTCTAATAGGCTAGATAAACACCCTAATAGTCAAGTTAATAATATATTGTTATATATACAATAATGAGAATCCAATCTTATTTCAGTTGAAAAGCAAATATCATTTTACATAAAAATTCATCCTTACTGATTAATATGAACAAATAACTATAAATTAGCAAATTATTTTGCATAATAATAACATCAAACTACTACTAGAAATTGAATTTATGGCATTTTCACCATTAATTACCATAACAAGAAAATACATTAATTTAAAAAAATAATTAGCAGTTTAGCATACTAATTAATTGATTATTAGTAATGAGGAAGTCCATTCAAGCTACCTTTAGCAACAAAACTAACAAGAAAATCAATGTAAGATCCCTTAACACTAAGATTATGAGAAACAACTTGAAGTTTACTCCTCTTAAACACCTTTGTGGATCTAACCAAATCTTTCCCTTTCTTCCCCTTAAACCATAATTTCATATTATTAATATTATTATTAATAATATTATTTCTTGAATTATTATTATTCTTATTATTAACTTCATAAATATTTTCTGGTTCTTCAATAATAGTAGAAAGCTTTGAGTTAAGAATTTCACCAATGCCCTTCTGAGAATCTGTTCTTAGAGCTTTTTTACTTGTACATGGTACTGCAATTACCCATCCTAATCTTTTGCTGTTCGTCATTGAGATTTCAAGACTTCAACCAAAAACTTAATTTGCTGATCGATATATAAAAAAAAAAACTTAATTTGTTTTTTTTTGGTGTTTAGATTTGAGGGTTGAGAAGGAAATGAAAATAATGAAATGGGTGTTTATGCAAGAAAAAGATGGTTACTTTACAGCAATGTGTATGAGTATGAAGTTAGTGATAAGGTTCTTAATTAAGTATGTGTACCTACCAAACGTACCTAACTAAGGGATGGTGTATTTATCAAATGCATGTGTAGTGGAGTTGAGAGTACGTACTTTACTACCTAGAATACTACTTTCACAACTCACTGTTTTATTAATTTGGAGTTAAATAATTCATGAATTATTACAATTTAATTTCGAGATAAATGGATCGAAGTCAGCTCTTAAAATCAGATTGTGAAATCGAATGGTAAAATCAATTGATTCTGCAATATTTTGTAAGTTTAAGACGTAATAGAAGTCTGTGTTTATTTATTATTTAGGCATTATCAATGTAAAAAAACACTTAGTTTTATTTCTTATAAAATCTTTTTTGCTATAATTCATAAAATACATATTTCTTACTTATAATACAATGTCATTTAGCAAGAAACACCCATATTGACTTGGAGTCTATACAAACCTAGACACATAGATTACACAAACTAATTTTCATCACCAATAAACATTTTTTTATTCGAAAAGAAAGAAGTTCTCACACGAGGCAAGATATTTCATAAAAAATGTCCTGAAATTTTAGTTAACGCATTCAGGGTCTAAATTTGTAAAGACACTCTTTGTAGATTGGGTGTTGGAGATCATAAGCCTAAATTTAATGGGGACTTGTTGGAAAATAAAATAAAATAAATTTAGAAATTTTTAGAAATCAGTGATATCATAAATTTTTTATGATAATTAGTTATATCCTAATTTTTGAAAATTCATTATATGTATTAAATTAAAGCCCAATAAACTATTATATTATAATAGCCTCTTAGTCAGAGGAGATGCCACATCCTTGAAGAATGCTACTTTATATATCTCCTTGTCATGTTGACTTGCCAATGGACTTCAAGTTCTTGCAATTAAGGAGGGTCGTCAAGTACTCAAGTGGTGTTGTCTTCCCACTTAATTTAACTTCATGTTCTATTTTAATTATTTACAGCGGATGGGATTTTTAAGAATGTGTGAGGTGATAATGATATTGAGTTCAAATGTGTGATTTCTTATTTTGCTTAAAACAGTTTTTTAATCCTCTTGAAATATACATACTTTAAATAAATACTTTTAACTTCTAAATTTAGTGTCAATTGGCCCTTGTCGGGGATAAAATTTAATTCCTCATTAAAGATTCAAGATCCCAACTAACATACTTGTCATAAGTACTCGTATTTCTATATTGATTATTGCCGACATTTATAATTCTCATGATCAACTTGGATTATTTTTGGGAAAAAAGGTTAAATTGATTTGTATAGCGTATTACAAGGAAACACTAAGATATCGAAGATACAATCGTGATAAATCACGATTTAACGTATTTTTCGCGGGAAAATTGTCTATTGCTATAGCGATGGACACTTTTCCGTCGAGAGTCCGTCACTAAATGCCTTTAATGATGATTTTTTGCAAGAAAAATGTCCAACGCTATATATCTGTTTTTTTGTAATGGTGTAATTTCTGGATTTAAATTAATTTTCTTTCACGCAAGAATTTGTGTTAAAAATATAAGCTTACAAATAAACACAAATTCGTGCCATACAAAATTGTCATGGACTCATAGTCCATGCCAAAGCGGGCCATATGTCCGGAAAGCCATATACACAATATTGTGTTGAAGATCCTTAAACAATGGCCTCTAACATGACTTGAGCATGCAGTTCGTGCCATGGGCCATGATACAAATTTTCTTTTTTTTTTGAACAAATTGCTTCAAAATATTATTTCCTTTACCCTTTGAGAATTAAAATGCATTTTTAAGTGTCAATATAATACCGATATTGTTTTAAAGCGTTGCTATTATATATTGCTATGTTCAAAAGCGTCGTAAAATGTTAAATAAAGTGTCACAAAATGCCTTATTTTCTTGTTATGTCAATATATGGTGACCATGGCATGTTGCATGTCTATTGCACACTACGAAACCCTATGTCATGTCTGCCTGCATAAAAACATGGCTTGCCTATGATATTTGGGTGTCGGTCTAATTTGTGCCCATCTATTTACAAGAAAAACAAATCCAAACCCTTATATTTGGATTTTAGTTTTAAAATTTCTTATGCAACACTAATATTTTCCTCCAAATTTATTAAATAAATCTATAATACTCTACAAACCTATTTTCAAATTATATTATTTTATTCTGGTATTCTTAATATATACATATACAAAAATTTACATACATATAACATACAATAGTTTAAATGTAATAAAATAATTAATAAAAATATACTTCCTTCATCTTAGCATAATATATTAATGTCATAGTTCTTTATTAGGGTAATTCACCCATAAGTGCACTATTTTTCTATTTAGAAAGTTACTTTTAGTTTTATTTGAGCTCTATAAAACTTTTCAACCATAATTTATACATAAGTTTTCATATGAGATCAACCGTCTCTTTAAAAAGCATCTTATTTTGGCCAATCTAACAAATTTTAAAATTGGAAAAAACATTTGAAATTAAAAAAAAAAAAAAAAAACTAATTTTGAACAAAAGCAAAAGCAAAATCAACCATAGCCACAACAAGAAAATAATTTCCTTCTTCTCTATCACCATTATCATCTTCCTTCCACTTTCTCTGCAACAACACACGTTCTAAGTTGTAATTCCTTGCCTAAACCTCCACTAAGTTCCTAATTAATGTTCGCCATCAAAACTCCAAAGATAGAGAGATCAATATGTTTCGTTTATAATTGGAGAAAATGGATACAATACGCAGCCTAAAACGAAGAGAAGACGAAAAAGGAGGTGGAAAACAAAAATGGCAAGGTTTATCCAAACTTAGAGTTCAAGTGTGATGCGATTATGCGTGGTGGTTGCAATGAAATGGATTTGATACGAAGATATTGAAGGATATTTCAAGACTGATATGCAGCGTATTGACAAGAGCTGGACTGCCAGGCCTCCTCTCAACACAACCCCGATGCTTTCCTTTGATCAATCAATGGAATGCTCAGCATTCTTGGATAGAATGAAGTGTAATCTTGAAGACTGATCAAGGGTTTACACGTTCATGAAGGGTAGACTGACCCTTAGTAACCCAATTGCAAGCAATTGAAAAAAAATTCAAACACTGAATTTTTTTCTGGAAAAATTTCAATTAACAAAAACGTGTCCTTTACAATGCTTGTATCTACTATTTATAAAGCTAGAAATCAGGATTAGGCTGATTACATGAAGGCTTAACGGCTAATAACGGTAATATACCTCACGTGCCTATACATGAGCCTAATTAAAACCAAAATAAAACAACTGGAAACTCATGTAACAGCTGATGTGCTGACTGTTGACTGGGCGACCTTGGACTCCGATTTCAGTCCTCCTCCGATGACTTCCAGAAGGACTCTTGGGCCATGGCAGCTAGGCCCATGTGTGGAGATTCCAAATCTACCCTCCACGTCATCCCATAGGCTCATGTCTCGTCTGGGCGGACCTGCCAAGGTGGCCTGGTCAGTGAAGCTGGTCAGACTCAACTGTTTGTCTAATTACTTCTGATCTTTGATTGCTGCTGGCTTCTTCTGTTGGTTTGGTGTTTGTATCTGTTCTTCTATGATTAAATCATCATTGCCTTGATAGTCATGATATGAATTAAGTTCTTTACTCATTAGTGCTGATGTTTTTAATGCAGAACCATCTACAAAAGCAGAATGATGGGAATTAGTGTTGTTGTCCTTTGGTTCCTTGTTGTCCTTTGGTTCCTTTGGATTGTTTCTTGAGTCTTGGCCTTCCTTAATTAGTTCACCCTTTCGTGGAATATCATGGCCTGAACTTAAATCATCAAGATTCAGTGTTGACGGCCTCAGTACAGAACCAAGTGCATTATCATCAGAATCAGAACCAACAACATTGCTTCTGTTGTTGTGGTCCTTGCTGTTGTTGTTGTCTATGGGTTTCCTTAGGTCATTATTGCTGTCTTCATATGAGCCCAGTTGGTTTGGCTCAAAGTGGTCTAGCCAATTCGAGCAATTGATATGTAACTTTTCCAAAATTATTATAATGGATTTTTAATTCAAAGTAGGTGTTTTAAGATAAAAATAGACATTTTATATTTAAAGTAAATGTTATAAGAGAAAGAAGGCATTTTGATATTTAAAGTAAGTGTTATAACTTCTAAGGAGTTTTAAGATTCAAAGTAGGTTTTTTAGGTTACTAGGTAGGCATTTGGATATCCAAAGTAGGTAGTGTAAGATCCTAAAAACGAGTTTTAAGATTTAAGTATGGTGTTTTAAGATAAAAAGTAAGCGTTTAAACTTACAAAGTAGACATTTTAAAATTTAAAATAGGTGTTTTGAGATCCAAACTTTGTGTTTTTAAAACTCAAAATTGATGTTTTTAAGATTCAAAGTAGGTATTATAAGACCCAAAAGTAGGTGTTATAAGACCTAAAAGTAGGTGTCAATTCATAATCCCTCTGTTTAATGAAATTGTCTCACTTTTCTTTTTAGTTCATTCCACGTCAAATTGGCCCAATTTATTTTCTTAGTAGGCATGTCAAACAAATTAGGTTTGACCGAGTTTGAATTCGGGTCATATATAAATGAATTTAAAACTTGACTCGCACTTAACCTCTTCAAGTAATTGGATCGTAAATCACATATCTGACTTGATCTAGATCAGGTTAACAGATTAGGTTGACTTGATTTCAACCCACTTAACCTATCTAGAGTTTTTTGTTTCCATTTTAGGGTCTTACATCGACTCCATCTAGTTTTTTAGGATCAATTTTTAACTTTTAGTTTATAAGATTTATTTTGAATTTTTCAAGATCAATTTTAAACTTTTAGTTCATAAGTTTTATTTCGAATTGACTATGAAAAAACAGGAAAATATTAAAGGAATTAAGTTCAAGTCATACGGTTTGATTTGACTCGAAATTGACTTGTTTATTTAAATATATTATACCGATTTATTTCAGGTTTAAAATATTGACTTTAATCTAACTCATTTAATAAACATATCAAGTTAGGTCGACCAACTGAAGTAATTGGGGTCAAGAGTCTCAATTCAAATCGACTGGTTTTGGGTTAGGTTCAATCGGGCTAGTAGGTTAGATCAGCTTATGACTCATGCTTTTTCTTTAATTCTTATTTATACTTTTTAATTGCATTTTCATCTCATCTACGCGTATCT
Source organism: Amaranthus tricolor (assembly GCF_026212465.1). Lineage (NCBI taxonomy): Eukaryota > Viridiplantae > Streptophyta > Magnoliopsida > Caryophyllales > Amaranthaceae > Amaranthus > Amaranthus tricolor. Next base: position 10,260,811 of record NC_080055.1, read on the forward strand.
TCTACTTTTCAATAAAATACTTCTCTTATCCACTTTTATTGATTTATTTACCAATTGCCTATGAAGAAATTTTGGTTTGACATTGGGAGTCTTTACTAAAGTAGATATTGCAAAAAGACTCAAAATCTCAAAGTGAATGTTTGAGATCCAAATATATGTTTATAAGATTCAAGTCTCAAAATAAGTGTTTTTAATTTAAAAATAGGTATTTTATCGAGTGATTCTTTCATATTAATTTTTTTATGTGTTTTGTTTGAAATTATGATTTATTTATTTATTTATTTATTATTGGTGTTATTTTTTGATTAAGTGCTATATTTTTGAGAAATTCAATTAAGTGCTATATTTGAGGAAGCTTTAGTTTAGTTTTTGGATTGTTAATTTTTTTTAATCAGTGCACTTTAATCTTTATAAAATAATTGATTAAAATGGTAGTCAGAGAAATACGAAAAGAATGTTGTGGGCTTTTTATTTATTTATTTATTTATTTTTTATTTCTAGACACATAATCTCTGTTTGATTTTCATAAATTTTCAAATGAAATGGTCTCACGATGAAATCATTTTTATTGGAATAACCGAATGTACATTTATGGTATTAATGTAATTACTTATAACCTTAAATTCATCAATTATAATTTTAAAGTGATTACTTTTTATAGTTTTAGACTGATTACTTATAACCTTAAAATGATTATTTACAACCTTAAAGTAATCAATTAGAGAAATGCCTTAATCATATGAGCTTGTCTCATGATAAGACGGTCTCATACAAGACTTGCTGTTAATTTCTTTTATTTTTTATTTTAGTTTGTATTGAACTGATCTTATGATAACAGTCTCAGAAAGGCGATTTTTCACAAAGACGATCTTTTATGAAATTGCTATTTATATCCATCAAATTCTTTTTTTCTGAGATGTTAATGACCCGAACCAATTTAAATCCTACATCTTAACCCGAAGCAGTTCAAATTCGAAAATTTGGAATGCATAAGACAATTTATCAAAAAATGAACAAAATAGTATAAGTTTCAACTTTATTTCAAAAGTAAGCGTGAAATTCCCAAACCTGAGGTTACTGCGAACAGGTCAAAAAAGACAAAAATAGTTGTTCGCAGTTACTAACTGCTAACAACTATTTCACCTGTTTTGACATGTTCGCAGTTCATGCTCCACAAAAACAGGTCAAATAGATTTTCGCAGTTAGTAAATGCGAACAACTATTTTGTCTTTTTTGACTTACTGCGAACAGCTCCAAACCTCAAATTTGAGAATTTCACGCTTACTTTTAAAATAAAGTTAAAACTTATACTATTTTGTTCATTTTTTTTTGATAAATTGTCTTACATATTTCAAATTTTCTTCAAATTCTTCATCTTAACCCGAACCATTTTGAAAACGGCCAAGCCCAGTTCTAACCCTACAGTATTCGAATTACGTTCAACCCGGAATAAGGCGGAAAAACTGATATTGATAATTTGATACGCGCGAAAAGGAGGGAGGAGAGAGAGTGAGAGAGAGCGACGAATACGAACAGGCAGAAAACTTCAGCAAATTTCAATTACTTCACTCATTCATACAAATGGGGATTAAGGTTTGATTTGTAGTTGTTTTTCAATAATCTAATCCGTTTTTTGTACCTTAATTTTCTCATTGTTGTGTATTTTTTTTTTTGAAATTAGGGTTTAACGAAGCTACTTGCGGATAATGCACCTAAGTGTATGAAAGAGCAGAAATTCGAGAGTTATTTTAACAGGAAAATCGCTATTGATGCTAGCATGAGCATTTATCAATTCCTTGTTTGTTTCTTTTTCCCCTTCATTTCAATTAAAGTTTTTGTTTTTCTACTGTAAACTAAATAATCGTTGGGATTTGTTGAATTGGTTGTGATTGTGGTTTTAGATTGTTGTTGGGAGAACCGGGACCGAGATGCTTACAAATGAATCTGGGGAAGTTACTAGGTATTACTACCCTCTAATGCTACATTTTTTTGTCCTTTAATAATTTCATTTTTGTGAGTATTTGTTGCTGTTACGTGTAGAACGTATGCGGGAAACTAAATAATGTGAGAAATTCGCAAATTAGATATGTGCAAGATAGTTTATTAGAAGGAAATACACACTACATAGAATACTATCCAATATATCAATTTTGGGACTATCAAATCCCTTGCAGGGTGGTTAAGGAAATAAAAAATTCTCACTATATATAACCTCACAAGGGAGATAAAAAATAACGAATAAAAGAAAATAAGGGAGAATCTGTGTATAATGTAAAATGTTGGAGTGAAGGTTATATAGGTATAATGTATAATGCGGGTGTGTAGGTTTTGTAATATGGAGTAGGATTTATATGAGTGATGGTGAGTAAGTGCAAGTGAATGCTTTATGTTCTATACTCCTATTTATGGAAGACAATGGCGGTGAATGATGTTCGTTGCCAACCTTGAGAACTCTACATAATTTTCTAGCAAATTTGGATGATCATGCTACTTGTTAAGCTACATTATACCTGATGGTGCCTACTATGATTGTGATAAGTTGCATTCCAGACTTGAATGTTTGAGAATTAATTGTGTTGATGATGCTACAACACATGGATTTAACAAAATCTTTTGTATGGATTTTTGGTTGCACTTTCTGGTTTTTGTACAGGATGAAGATGGAGTATTTAATGGGACATTTGTGTAATCAATTATAATACAAAGATGTTGAAGATGGATACGAGTTGATACTAATGATAGATTTTGTGATGATTGTTAGTATATTAGGGACTGTGTATTTGTGTGTTACATTTTTTCTTCATAAATATTGTTTAACCAAAGTTTTTGATTTAGTGATTTGAGTTTTTTTTGTCTAGTCACTTGCAGGGCATGTTTTCACGAACTATTAGGCTGCTGGAAGCGGGAATAAAGCCTGTGTAGGTTTTTGCTCCAAAAACTATGAACTATGTAGTTTTTTTATATTTTTTTTATCTGTTTTTATGCTTAATTCTTGTACAAAAAACATCTTTATGGACCACTTAATTACTTTTCAAGTGAATGTTTTGAACTAAAACAGCTGATAGTTACGACTGTTTGATACAATTACTTTATTTTGATCTGTGTCAAATGTTTTTCATCCAGCTATGTTTTTGATGGGCTGCCACCGGATTTGAAGAAACAAGAACTTGCCAAACGGTATCATATCTCGTAAATTGTCATCTAGAGTAATGTGGAATAAGTGAATTATTTAATTTACTATATCTTTACCTGATAGCTATGCCAAACGAGCTGATGCTACTGACGATTTGACAGATGCTATTGAGGTGTGTTGATTCAAATACGTTTCAAGTTAATTGAAACAACTTTTTGTTCTAAAATATTCATGCAAATTGCTTTACTTAAATCTTTTGAAATAATTTATGCAGAAAGGTGATAAAGAAAGTATTGAGAAGTACAGTAAACGAACGGTGAAGGTGTGTTTTCATCTAGTTTAACATTATACTATATTTTGTTGGAATGTAGATTGAAACTTTTTGTAGGAGCTATACGATTGCATGGCCTTTGATTTACTCTAGAAGGACGATGTGTTCTTCTTTTGTTGTTTTATAAGTGGTGAGATGTTTGGGGTATAATTGAAATAAGCTCAGTTTTGTTTAAATAACATTGTTTCAAAACCTTTCATGACTTTGAAAAAGATAAGACAGTTCTACCCACTGTCCAACAAATTGTTTCACTTCTGTACATGGCTATTTTTGTCTTTGCTGTTTCCTTTCTTCCTTCCACTCTTTCAAGCTGCTCAGTGTATTTATTTTCTCTTAGAAACTCTATGCGATACATTTTTAGTTGTAGTGATTGCGTAATTTTGAGTATATATGTGCTCCTTAATAATTGTATCATTAAAGACCATGGATCTTGTGCAAAACAACTCATCATCATCATACGCAGTGTATTGCGTTCATAAAAACTAAGATTAAGGAGGGATAAAAGATGACAAACCACACCCATAAATGAGGATGCGGCCAAAAAAATCTCTCGGCTCGAGAAAAACTTGCAAAAGAAAGCAGAGAAAGACAAGACAAGACCAGACAAAAAAACATGACAAGACAATGCAAGATAAATATTAAGGCTAATAAATGACCAAAAATATTACAACAATTATAAAAGTCAAAACAATAAACCAGACGTATGTGACATATGTGTAGGCGTAAGTGACTATCCAAGGTCCAGGTTTACAAATACAATGTCTCTAACTAGTGTTGTTTCGAATCAAGTCTTCAGAGAGTTGCAACTCGCTCATGTCTATCCTAAATTGCTCCTTCCACGTTTTCTTAGGCTTATTTTGACTTCTCTTTTCATCTATTATGATGTTTTTCACCCTTTTCACTGCCGCGTCATTGGGCTTCCTTACTCATAGCCCCTCTCTCAAAACCTGATTTCTAATTTTATCCATTTTTGTGTGTCTAAACATTGCTTAATCTTAACATTCATATCTCTGCTATATTCATCTTTTACTCATGTGTCTTTGTGAACACTTTGTCCTATACAACAAGGCGGGTGGTATCATTAATTTGCTTATCCTTGTTTAAAATATCAATATATAGATAAGAGTCCTTATCAAATATAAGATTTCTGAATAAGAATCTCTTGAGGAATATAAGGCAATTGCTCAGTTGTACAATTTACACGATGTTCCTTCAAATTAGAAAGGATCTATTACTGATTGTCTTAAATCGATCCTACATGGAATCCCCAATCCCACCTTTGTCTATGAGGAATTCATCTACAACATAGCAAAAAACTTCAGATGTTGCGATTGAGGTAATGTTCGCGATGTCGCAGATGTGACACCTTGCAGTGTAACAGCTCGTTTGCGATCATCACAACGTGAATAGTTAAATAGAAATTTTAGAACCTAACATCTTTAAAAAGATAATAATGACTAATATGTTAGAATAACAACCTATAATGCTTACGTAACGAGGAGTTGCGATTCAGTTGACTCAATCCATTAGAAAACAGTCGGTATGTAAAGTAATGGCCTCATTTATATTTTGTGATCTATATTGAATTAGAATCCTGATTGTCCGAGCAATCCTCTTTCTGCTAACCTTATTATAAGCTTTGCCATTTATATTTTGCAGGTGACGAAACAACACAATGATGACTGCAAAAAACTTTTAGGCTTGATGGGAGTTCCTGTGGTTGAGGTGGGTCTCTATTCTCAGGCATTTCCTTTTATAATGGTTTTTTTAGATTATATATTATATTTTTTTGTAAACATCTTGTTGTTTGTCTGGTGCTGCAGGCTCCGTGTGAAGCAGAGGCACAATGTGCTGCCCTTTGTAAATCTGGAAAAGTATGCTATATGACCATATTATGAAATTTGTTAATCCTTCTCTCAAGTGGTTTAATAGAATGAGGATATGCAATATGGACTATAGCTTAGATGCATTAAATTTGCTATGATATAATAAGTCATTGTGTCCTTAGAAATGCGTCTCCAAGTAGGAACTATCAAAGTATGATACTTGTTCTTTTGGCCCATAAAGGTTTACGCTGTTGCTTCTGAAGATATGGATTCTCTTACTTTCGGGGCTCCCAAATTTCTCCGTCATTTGATGGATCCAAGCTCGAAGAAAATTCCAGTCATGGAGTTTCAAATGGCACAGGTGGGAGATCATTAAAATGTTTGTGTTTGTGTATATGGTTGGCTTTTTTATTCATGCAATAGCTCTTTTCAGGTCTTGGAGGAGCTAAATCTTACAATGGATCAATTCATTGACTTGTGCATTCTCTCTGGCTGTGATTACTGTGAGAGCATAAAAGGTAATATGAGATGCTTTAAAAATAAATGTTATGGTGAATGACTTAATGCTATCTTTTTATGTGTGGGACTACAGGTTTTGCATGTGCCCTTGTAATTATAGTGAAGTTGTAAAACAATTGTTTTTGTTGAAAGCTAATCTTGCAATCTTAGTGGGACCATTTGTTTGCTATTCTGTTTTAGATGAATTTTAAAGGTTGTATGTTCTCTATAGTCTAAACTAACATCTTAATATTGTCAAAACCTGCTTACAAAAAAGGCATGCACCTTTTTGAATTTTTTTTGTAGAATTCCTTCTAAAGATTCACTGGAGGGGTTCATTTGTGGGATTTTTATATCATGAATTTATCGACACTTTCATTTAAAGATCCACTGGATGAGCTTGAAATTATATTGAGTATTCTAGGTTAGGCATTGATGGTGCTGTATTTTTTTGCAATTCTTTCTATAATTAACAAAATGGCACCACAATACATCCTTTTTCATTTGTATATTTACTTAAGCTTATGATTGGTCAAGAATCTTGGAGAATCTTGTTGCTGAGATATGCTGCAGGTTTGGGGGACTTGATAAAATTTTACTTGTTGATGTTTAGTATTTATTTTGTGGTTGTGTAATGATGAGACACATTCCCACTTGTCTTCACTTTATGGAACCAACTCCTTGGAGTAGTCGGATATGGTGGCAGAGGGATTGGCAGGATCTTCTGTATGCGATTTTAAAACCTTTTTTTAGGACAAACCAGTCTAACTAGTGTTACTTTGGTCTTGTGTAGTATGGAATTGGAATTTTAAATGGATTGACTATTCTCAATACATGTAGTTTTTCAAAGATTGTTCTTGCAATGAAATTGGTGCGATTTTCTTTACCTAAAATACTCAATGTGGATTTTAGCACTGGGATCAAGGTTTGGAGTTCAGATTCAAAACTGTTGAGGGACTATTCGATTTTAAATTCTGTTTCTGTAAATGAGTTAGACCATTTGAATAATTTTCCTAATGTGCACACGTTTTGTACTGCTAAACCAATAAGATGTCTTGCGTGTTGCTTTCATTGCTTCATTAAAAAGGATAATGTTGTGGAAATTTCCGTAGTTGAAGGAGCATAACATGACTTTTCCTGGTAGATTTTATTAAGTTTTTGATACTTTTTCTTTTTTAGAAGTCTGTCTCCCTGCCTAATATTTAGTTAAATGAAATGTATCCCCCAGGTATTGGTGGACTGACTGCATTGAAGCTCATTCGTCAACATGGATCCATAGAGAACATACTTGAGAACTTAAATAAAGAGAGGTATTAGTTATCTTTGATTCTAGAACTTCGAATATCTTATTTACTGTTAGTAGCATAGTTTTAACAGAAACCTGTTTGTCTAATGTGTTATTTCTGCAATCTCTCTGTTCTTTTGATGGTTTTTACCCTTTAAGTTGTCTGTTATTTGTTCTGATGTCTTCAATTCTGTCCCAATGAAAATCAAATTTTGGGAAAAAGGATCAGTGGTTATCTTTAAAATTAAAGTGCATACACAGCAAGTCTGTAATGAAGTATGAGTTTCTAGAAAGGGTACCTTTCTCTGTTCTTGCTTGGGTTTGTAGATATTAGTTGCTTCCGAATGCAATATCTGCTGGAAGGTGGTTGATTTATTCTATGAATTCGATTGAGATTCTCTTTGGTCATAGTCATACTTTTCACGCATTTTTTGAAAGTTGTATCTGTCCACCGATAAGATTGTGTGAGCTCATGTGATAAATATCTGCTGTTAAATATGGTTGTATGTGGGCTGACAACTTATATATTTAGATGTTAATTCTTGGGCGGCCATAACCTTTGACTTTTGCGCTGTATGCAGGTATCAGATACCTGACAATTGGCCGTATCAGGATGCCCGACTCTTATTCAAAGAACCTCTAGTGCTGTCTAGTAATGAGGAACCTGAACTCAAGTGGGGCCCTCCTGATGAAGAGGTTAAATTTTGCTTTTGAATTTGTTGTACTTTAATAAAGACTTTGGTTGCTCTTATAATATCATCATTTTTTTAGGGTTTGGTGAACTTTCTAGTGAAGGAGAATGGCTTTAATATTGATAGAGTAACGAAGGTAACCATTGCCTTCAAGAGTTCTTCAAAATTTGCTGGTTCATTTCTATTTTGTTCAAACTTCAAATAGCCAGTATTAGATATATTTCTCAAATATTTCTTCTTTTCCTTTGTTTAAGGCGATAGAAAAGATTAAGGCAGCTAAGAGCAAGTCATCACAAGGACGGTATGTTATTTTGTTTTAGCTCAAGTTTGTTTAAATGAAACCTCTCACTTCCTTACTGATCTATTACAGGTTGGAGTCATTCTTCAAACCTGTTGCCACTGATTCCGCTCCCATCAAAAGGAAGGTAATGTTGACATTAATTAAGTATCTGATATTGACTTTATTTTGAATTCTTATGGTCTTTTTTCTACAACTTTGTGACTGAAATTATAGTTGTCAACTTCCTTCCATTTGACCTTGCTGTAATTCTCACTGAGCATATGTAGAATGTATTACACTTTTAGACTTTTTACACTTCACAATTATCCTTCCTTGTTAAATTATCTTTGATACATCAAATGTCTTTTTGAGACGAGTAATGCTGTTTTATAAGCCTACAGTCTGCTGATTTGAGGTGTTTTATTCCTCTAGTTCTTCTCTATTAAGATTATTATATATAGTTGTGCATGCTTCTCATCAGCCAAACTTTAAAGGTTACAAATACATATAGGTATACCTGACTAAAATTGATGGAAGGACAAAGGGGACTGGGATTTTTAGCTTCATCTCTTCCAAGTCTATGCAAGGAAGGGTTATAATTGTGTGTGGTGGCTGACAGGGAACTAAATGCATGCTTGGCTCTTTCAAAAAAGGAAAAAGTTCCAGCTTCTATTCTTCACAAGCTTTCCGTCAGTGTCAGAATGGAATACATGCTGCCTTTAGGCTGCAGCCTGTGGTATTGGGCTCCAAACACTTGGGATCATCATTTCCCGTCCTCTTCTTGGGCACATGATTGCTGACTCTTCTGGTGAACATTTAGAACGACAATTGTGTTTACCTCTTGATAATAGATCCTTGGAAACTTTACTGCAATGAGTATATAGGATTTGCTGTTCAGTATTAACATGAACACTCTTAATAGTATTAGACTACAAATATCTGAATGTATGGATAGCAAAGAGTTGTTTCTCTATAATCTAAAGTGGGAAGGGTGGGTTTCATTGTTTATGAAGCCGAGTCAGTGGTCCATTTGATTTCAGTAATTACTAGCCTACTAGACAGTCCATTTTAAAAAGTTGTTCAGGTATGCGTATTCTTTACAACAACCACCACCTTTCATTACCTCAATGCCACAATACTGGCTGCCAACCTTACCCTTAGTATAGAGAGGCTGTTTTACTTTGACCCTCCACTGCAAACCCCTATATGATGCTTCACATGCATAAGAAATGCACTTAGTTTAAGGAGCCATTTTACCTAAGAAACTTATATTCCAAATCCAAAGAAATACGAGTCTTTGCTTCCATCAAAAGTGGACGAAATTTGTGTATTCATTATAGGATAACATGATTGTTGTTTTTGTTATGTTTTGATCACATTGGTTATTGGCATGTATGAATATGTAGAGGTGTTTGACCTAATAGACCATATTAAGCTCCTTTGGAGCTTGTAGCAATCTTAGCAAACCTTTGTTGCGGGAAGCTGTCTGTTCCCTTGATTCTGGTGTTTAACTTAAATGTCCATGTTTTATTTTGATTTTGGTCCATTGAAGGCTGGACTTACGTATTTTGGGTTTGGGCTTAAGAAGGAATCATAATATCTTAAGGCTTGGAATGTAGCTTGAACTACAAAAGTTGCACATGATTAAGCATATCTGACAAGTCGTGTCTCCATGGAAGTTTGGGATCTGGTGTTTGTTAGTGCATATCTGAAACAGCAGCTATGGAGTCCTGTGGCTGTGTATACAGGATTGTATTTGAAGGAGGGTCTTCTTTAGTTTAGCTCTATTAGGCTTGATTGAAGGACGTTTGGACGAAGTTGTTCTAATAACTGGTTTTCTGATTATCAAGGCTACCCAGCCAGAGGGTTCAAAAACTTTTGATTGGGTAGAACTTGCAAAAACAATTTTTGATACTTGTGTGGTGTATAGTATTAGCAAAATCGAACTGTGGTGGGAACCTGTGGTTGATTTTGTTCTTTGATTGAGATGGTACTAGCATAATGACATTATGTCTGAAGATCATTCTTTTTGTGATTGGGGCCTGAAGGAACACCTGCAATATTTAGCAAAGTAGATTGTGGCTGAGGACTTGGAGTTGGTATTGGTAATGTATTGCTATTGAGATGGTTTTCTTACATTTTATAGTCTAGTGGGTATTAGGTAGTGATCTCACTAATGGGTATAACTTTTAGTGGAGCGTGCTATCAAAGACACAGAACATAGGGCACAGTTGGATGCGTAGATGAAGTGCTGTTTTGAGTTCTGAAATCGGTAATATATGATTTAATACTTTTGAACTCTGCTAAGTAAGAACAATCCAAAGATTTTCCTTGATGAATTTGATCTTTTGCTTTTATTTTCTATTAAAATATCTATATACTGCTCAAGTAAAGGGAGGTAGTTCTCGTGGGAGATGATATTTCTTGCTTCCTCAATGTGTGCCATTGAGTCAAATAAAATTGTTTCGTTTGCGTAAACATTTTTATTGCTAATATTAAGACATTAAATTATGGCAATGCTGTGTTTTTATTGCTGAACTGAGCTAACTATGATTTATTTCTTTTCACAACAGGAAAAGGTGGATGCCCCAAAGGGTACATCAAATAAAAAGCAGAAGAGTGGTGGAAGGAAGAAGTAGTGTTCTGCATAGAGGTCCAAAGTGCATTACTACTGTAATAATGTTGATTGTGTGAGTACAAATTCTTTTGCTAAATTTATATTTTGCCCAGACCCTAGTTTTGAAGCAGACATTTCCCTGTTGAGTGTTGAGTACTAAACTTAATCAACATCTTGATTGATATACAGAAAATAATCTTGTTTAAATATTGTCTAGAAATACTAGAATCTACTCATGACTAGAGCTAATTTGTGATGGTTCTATAGGTAAATTTTCTGCAACTGTTTTTTCATTTCACCCCCACAAAAAGCAAAACAAAACATAAATTGTTGGTGTTTTTCATATATAATAGTTTCTATTGACACTCATGTGTTCTACAAGTCACTATGTTTCGCTAGCTTTGTTCTTTCTGTGCCTACCTGAATATCTTTTCATACGGATTGCTTGAAATATTGTGCTATTGATCAGAAAATGAATCAGGTGACCGAAAATTAAAGTTGTTAGGTTCAATGAAAACGATTAACATCTTCATTGTATCCATCATGTACTATCTTGTATAAGTAGTATTTGTATTGGTCTGTATGGGCAACTTTTCGGCTTGAATGACGATTTGATGAGAAATGTGTCAGTTGACCGTTGAACGGCTTTAAAATTATAACGAAAATGGCATTTTCACTTGCAGGCTGGATGGGTTCCATTTGATATGATGATACCCGCATTTTCTTTGTGTTGTAAACCTCTGAGCTAAGGAGCATTGTTATTTTATTGTGCACAAATGTAAATTTTGTTGGCTTTAGGTAATGCAGTAGATTTCTTTCTCTTCACTCTATGTTTTCGGGTCAGATTAACAAGTTGCATATTTGTCTACTATTGTACCTAATTGGTCGATCACTGTCATTATTCTCGTTTTTTAACTCTTCTACCATGAACGAGGATTCTTTCTTGCATGCGTTTGCCAAGCAAGTTTTCAGATGATTAAGCTCATGTTTTTGTAATTACTGCTGCTTAATAATGATCTCATTTCTAATTTAGTGTCTGATTTCGTTCATACGTACGTACATCCCCTTTTATTATCTTTTTCGACCAAACACCCTAAGCTGTTCAAAACACACCCTTCTTCCAGAGGAAGCACGCAGAGGATCTTAATCGTCTTGGCGTAGGCAGGGTGATTTTTTCCCTCCAAAACGTTACAATGATTTTCCACCTACGTTTATTGCTGTTAAAAAAGCATGCTCAATTGCTCATAGAGGTAGAAATGGTAAGATAGGGGATCAGAAACAATTTCTAATTAATCTACGCCACACATAAATTTACCAATTTCAATAAGTTATTTACCAAACGAAAATATAGATAAAGATAAATAACACATTACTACATTAATGAGCACTAAGTTGGATTTCCCATCCAATATAACGATGTATATACAAGTGTTTGGTCAAGTTCCTTAAGCTGAGCGATTTAGTGCGGGGATGTATATACAAGTGTTTGGTCAAGTTCCTTAAGCTGAGCAATTTATTGACCGCACTTTCTTTTATGGGTATGAATGTTGTTTTTTTTCCTCCTTAGACCCTGATAATTGTTTCCTATAAGTGAAATACATTGGGTATAATGATGGTGATGACAATTAATATATCAACTTATTCAATTAGATGTAAATTGTAATTTAGTGTTGTGTTATGTCATGTTTATATTTAGATTAGTCAAATTCAATTGGAATTGCTCTAATTAGGTCTTTCTATTTGATATTTCATCTCAATGGGAGGCGCTCCCAATTTCCATCACAACATGCCAAAGAGCAGCATTTCAAAACATAAGTGATAGGTAAATAACACCTCTATTCTAATCAAATAAGTCATTCTCTCTTTTGTCATATATAAATAAAACTTAATTTTTTAGTTGGTAGTGTTTTTTCTTACTTATGCCCTCATGGAATCCAATTATTTACACAATTATAAATAAATTACCACTTTTTTCTTCCGTCCTCCAATGTGGCCCTCTTTCCTTTTCCTTAAAATTGACTCATTATTAATAAGACATTTGATTATGATAGAAGCAAATATGAAAAAAAAGATATGCAACATATCAATATAGCCAAGAAAAAAGTTGAGATTGTCACTCAAAATATATACAGGTTAACTCAAAACAGAATACAAAGATCAGGTAAGCAAAATGTAAAGGACAAGACTCAAAAGAGAATGAAAGAGGGAAAGGAACGTATTCGTTAGGGAAAAGGTAAAGGCTTACGACTGCCAAAAACTCGAAAATCTTGATGTTTTTCTAGTTCTTGTAACTCGTTTTTCTTGTTTGACAGGTTAGCTTAACAGCGAATCCTCCAGACGAAAATAAATGTTAATGCATAGCTTTATCGGCTACAGCAAGTTCAACAGATATAATGAACGTCGATGAGCCAGCAGATCTCAGATATTGGATCTCTCCATTCATTAGCTTCACTAACTTTCTGCTTATCAGCAGACTAATACCCTCTTCAGTTGCATCTCCGCTGCTCTCAAACATCTGTCCGAGTAATTCTTCTGATACGCCTCCGCCTGTATGTAATATCCTGAATAATCATAGACACAACATAGTATTCAGTTGGATCCGATAAACATTTGAAAATCATAAAGGAAATAGACAATAATATACAGCCAAAAAAAAATATTCCAAAGTTTATGACAATTGGCTGTTGGTTAGACAGTTTACTTGCTTCACCATATGGTAGCATTGATTTTTTTGTTAGCTGTTAGGCCAACTGACCCAAAGGGTATCTTTGGTAAACATTAGTTATTGTTTATCGGATGTTTATTAGTGAAAAAATAGGCAAATGGATGTTGTTGGTTGGTTTTTAGTCTGCATTTAAGCTAGCCGGATAAACAAACTGTTCTGGAAGATGTTTGGTAAAATTAAGAATTGGTTGTCGCATGTTTATTATATAAATAGTAAATCAAATAGTCAAAAGCCAATGAAAAAACCAACCATAGTCTTTTCATTTTGGCTTAAAAGCCAACTGAAAGCTGGCTGAATAGCCATTTACAAAACATTTTTTTAGCTTTTTGACCAACCAACAGGTCAAAAGCTTTGCACAGTCAACTTTTGGCAGCTTCTAGTGTCAATGAAAGCTTATATAGTTAAGAATGTACTCTTCAGTGTCAAGTTTACCAGAATTATATTCTGGTTCTTCAATCCCAGCAGATAAGATGTAGACTTTTACATTATCCTTTAAAATATGAGAACAAGTGCTGGATGTAGCTTATATTTTGTGCTCAGTTTAAAAAGTCACTTTCTTAAGAATTAAAGTGAAATCTTTGCATTTTCAGCCTTCTCACAGAACTATTGACAACAAAAGTTAGAATCTTGCTTTTCTAGTAAAGCCCCTCACTAATAACTTCATTTTTCATGTCCAAGGACCAAGGGATAATTTACCCAAATGCAGACAAAAAAGATAAAGTATCTATTTCTTCAAAGAAGTAGATGAGATCAGTGAAATTTTCCCAGACCCACGTATCGAATGTTATGGCCTTTTCATAAGTTTTAGGGAACCCGTTACGTAATTCGTCCCCCTGAGTCAGCTAGCTTTTCTAAATATGTCTGCACCATTTAGTTTGCTACATTTTTTAATAGAAATAGTCCCTATCAGTTTTATAATTTGCATCCGTACATTATTCTCTCTATTAATACCGTCAACACAATTCAATTAATATCAGAGGGACGGAGGGAAATTAGTTATCAACAGTTATACCAGCAATAAACAGGTGTCTTAAATTAAAGCAAACTAATTAAAGGTATGGAAAATGTAGAGTACCTGAATTCCAACTTTCCTAGCTGAACAGATTCCCCTATCTTATCCTTTGCCAAACCAACTTTAAGTCCAATGTGACCTCCAGCAGGTGTAGCATTCACTGCAATCCACAGAAAATCTGCCAGGACTTGCTGAAGCCTTAAGTTATCTCCATACAAAGTCTCCTTTAGGCACTCTTCTGACGACTCGTTCTCTATCCGAACTCCCTTCTCGTTGCTCTTCGTCATTACCTGACTCATTGAAGCTACTAGTACATCTTGGATAGAAAATTCCACCATGTCGAGCTCAAGGTACCTAACACCACCAAATAATCGGTTCAGATAATGAAAATAATTTCCTGCAACACTTGTGTACTTTTATCTATGTTACTCGGACTCTTCATTTTGCTTCACGTATCCGTGTCCGATTCTTGATGCTCGGACATTGGTATGGCACTTAGACACTACATTTTAGACGTAAAAAGAATATTTAGACGTATCTGACACTTGAACATGTACCAGTATTCCTCATCAGTACCCGAGTCCAAGTAACATAGCTTTTACTAGATACTTTACCGAGAGATTTATACTTCAACTTTTGTTCTATAAAACGAGCAGCATAATTGGTACAGATAAAATCACGTACCCGTCAATGATACTATCCAAATCTGAATCTTCTAGGACCTTGTTAAGTTGTCGTTGGCACTGCGCACTTGTATGCAATAGTAACCTTTGCTCGTCTCCCAATTCAGTACCTTCGAGCATCTTTCTAGAGAACATAATGCCTGACAAAGGATTTCGTATCTGTCTTTTCACGTAAGCTAATGCCTTGAGCCTCTTCAGAGCCGCTTGCTCAGCTAGTCGTTGAACATGGAGTGCGTGCTGCAAATCCTGACTAGCGAGCTGCAAGAAGCAAAAAGCGCCAGTGACTGCGCCTTCTCTGTCTAACTTCTTGCTCACACAAAGCAGACATTCAATAAATTTTCCACTACGCGTGAAAAACCCGATTGGGACTTTCTCGGTATCTTGGCCACTCATAGCACCATTCAATACAACACCGAGGTTTACGAATGCTTCCTGATTTTTGAGACGACAGCATGATTTCTGGGTCCCAAAAACTTCCCCTAGTAACATCTTATCGATGACCTCCTCTCGCTTATATCCTGTTAGCTTTGACATTGCAGGGTTCCATTCTGAACACCACCCGAATTCATCTGTTCCAAATATCGGGGGAATCAAGGGGTTCGGATTCTGTACTATTGCTTTATAATCTCCTTCAATTCGTGTGAACTTGTCCATAACTGATTTCTGACCAGTTATATCCTGAGCAATGAAACATACCCCGATAACATTTCCATTGACATCCTTGCTTGCACAAGCATTCACAACTAAGCTGATGGGACCGTCTACCATTGATTGGTGCCTTTTGATCTCGAACTGAACATTTTTCTCCTCTTTTCCTGAAGAAAGAACCAATACAAAAACACTAAGAAAATTTCAATGAAAAAGAAGTCCAGCCTACAATACCATATGTGCCAAAAACAATCGAAGTTTTTAAACAAACAGAATAAGACGAACCTTGAAGTGCTGATTGCAACAGATTCCTGACCGTATCAATAGATGAGTCTTCAACTAGTGCTGCTATATGTTTTCCAACAGCGCCAGTTACTGGAAGCCTGGTGAGCTCAGAAATTTTGGTGTTCCAACCATTAACAAGTCCATCAGAATCAACTGCAAAAATGGGGACGGTGGCTGTTTCAATCAAGCGCACCATCTCGCTGGTCACTGCTTCAAGCTCCCGAATGCCATCGATTTTGAGATCGCTGATTTTAGAATGGATTACAGATGTATTTAAGTCTGCGGCTTCCATAGCTTTGAAAGTATTTCTAAGAATAAGCTGCAATGAATGGATTGCATCCATTTCAAAATCCTTCCAAGGTACACTCCTGTTCTTCACAACCTCAAGGAAAGCCTTGAATGATGATCTTGGGTGCATCTTCGATCCATCATCCTTCTCACCTGGATGATGTTTAGCACCACCCCATTTAATCTCCGCAGCAGTGTGGGACCGGAACCAAAAGAGCATATCTTTCATCGTAATTCGGACAGCAGCCATCCCACACACAGAATCCCCAAGAGCAAGAGCTCCTGGATACCCAGCATCGTACAAACTATCCGTGCTTAACCCTGTCGAATCTTTGTGATCAAGGGACAGCCACACAGCGATATCTTTAATTTGGTAGTCGGTTGGAGTGACCCCAAGTTTCCATAACTTATTGTTGTACAAAAGTGCGGCCCCATCACACTTGACAAGATCCATAATGTTTGGACTTTGCGTTACTATACCTAACGGAGCATCCCTCATCAGCATATCACAGAGAAGAGTCTGAGTTCTGAGGATTTTCTTCTCGAGGTATTGGTTTTCCAACTCTAGTTCTTTATTCACATGGATGGCGAATACTTGAGCCAGAAACTCGCATGCATAACGCAAAGGGAATGGGACAAACCTTGGCGACGTGTGATGGCAGACAACTAAACCCCATAGCCTCTTTCTCTTTTGTTGG
The DNA here is from genome assembly GCF_026212465.1 of Amaranthus tricolor. NCBI lineage: Eukaryota > Viridiplantae > Streptophyta > Magnoliopsida > Caryophyllales > Amaranthaceae > Amaranthus > Amaranthus tricolor. The sequence goes on from NC_080055.1 coordinate 10,277,812, forward strand.
GGCTGTGGAGTAGAGCCATTGTTTTCTTCATCCTCATCGTTGACAACAACAGCCATAACTAAGGATCCAATAGAGTTCATATTCTCCATGTATTGAGCGTGACAACCATGTGGCGCTCTGAGCGTTGAACCACATAGAGTCAAGTCGAAAGGAAGCTTCTCGTCCTGGATCACCTGCACATATTTTGCGCGGCAATCACATATCAGACGAACTTTATTTTTCATAAACAAGAATCGAGCAGCCTGTGGAATATCAGTTGCTGGATAATGCAATCCTAGGTATGGGTCGAGGCCAGGTTTTGTAATCTCAGACACAACTTCTCCGTGATCATCATCATGAAATTTGTATGCCATTACCCTGTCATATCCTGTCAACTCGAACACCTCCTGAACCATGGTATCAACAAGTTTGCTGAGATTTCCACTCGGCAAAGATTGCAAACGAGTAATTGCTTTGGCTGCAAGCTTGTACGATTGCAGGGCACCAGCAGCTGTCATGGGAACTTCATACGGCTTCACGGGTTCAAAGTCAATGACCAAGCTGCCTGTTACCCTGTGGATGATCGCATAGAAAGGCTTCCCGGATGTTTTGCAATGAACTAAGATTGGATTTAAAAGAGATACATCGGCAAATCCTAACGCCTTTTGCAACGCAGAAGCGCTTGGAGCAGTGAATATAGTCCTCACATCAGTTCCAATCCCAATTACCGGATGATCCCCTACACTTGGGACAGCATGGCTAACCATTGTAAGCATTTCTGGGGCATTCTCGCTATACGCAACTACCCTAAAAGTCTTCTCATCGAGGGCAAGCAAGCATCCGAAAGGCTGAATTAGTTTTCCTTTCTGTATCTGCATGAGATAAGATGAGGTAACCTTATCGGACCTAGGAGGCTGTTTTCCTCCACCAGAGCTAGTAGCACGAACAGAACTAGAGTAGTCAAAATCACTGCTGGAGTCCTCAAAATCTGCATGAAGCTTTGCATCAACAATAGTCTGAGCCATAATCCTAGCACTGTGTTTCGAGCGTCCAGAATTACTGGACCCTTGACTTGGCGTTGAAGAAGACATTCTGATGAAAATCTGATAAAAGCAACTGTAATAACCCATTAGACTGATAATGAATCTATGCTAAAATCAACAACTAAAAGCCGGTAAAGGAAAAACTCGTATACAGAAATTCATGCAGCGAGAAAGGAGAAAAGTAGTTTGCATTTTCTAACCCGAACTACAATCTATGAACATATAGTCATATTATGGTGGAAGCAGGGGCGGAAGGAGGGGGTGACTAAGTAAGGCCACCCTGAATCCCCACCCCCAAACTTATGAATTCTCATTTTCGTATTTGGATTTGGACCCTCCAATAACTATGGTTCGGCTTTTCGACCCTCCCTTACTAAGATACAATTATAATTTGGCTTTTCAGCACTTTGGCTTCCCCACTAGGTGGAAGGAAAGGAGATATTGCTTCAAGCTGATATTGTTGATTCGATTCAGCGAACAGTTCAAATAAGCATACTCTTACATAAAAAAACATACTTTAATCTTTTCTTTGTGACCATTCCAACTAGTTCAATCATATGTTCTATATGTGCTAAACAAGGTAATAAAAATTTGCTACAAAATTTTAATGGCCAATGCCATCTCTTAGGTAAAGTGATATAATTTTTAATGAATATTTTTGAAGAAAATGGAACATTTGAGCTAGTGTTGCCATGGACATGGACTATCACTTTCTATGCATAGTTACATGTATATAAAATTTATCATTATAGCCTACCAAATAACAAACATTGAGACAAACCTAGTGATTCAAATACCTAATACGATACTCTCTCTTCTTTAAGATTATTTTATTTGTTTTATATGCTGCACAATTTAATTTTTTCATCAAACGACTCGAAGCATGGCTTAGGTAGACTCGGACCTAGATTCTCGTGACATCGACTATCAAAGAGAACTTACTACTTCAACTACTCCAAAGAGTTCAATCGGATTATAAGTTGCGAAGTACAAAAGTCATAACTAGATATTGAGAGGATACAAGTAAACCTCATAGAAATTTAGCACCATAGGAATGACAAGTGTCATATGATTGATTACGGTAATTTTAGGCTATTTTTGGACCCATTTGAGCAAATTGCAAATTTTAGAAAATGAATCTTTTAGCGAATTATATTACAATGGTACAATACAAAGCAACAAAAGAGAATTAATCCCACCATGTATCCTTTAAATGCATTACAATACACCATAAAAATCAAAACTTCATCGTATTTCATACATACATGTCATTACCTTACTGTCAGTTTCGATAAGTGGCTCCCACTTATACGGGATTTAAAAGATCTTGAGAGGTCGAATATACGCTAACATTACCTTTGAAACAAGCTATTTCTTATTGACTCACCAATCACAAACTATAAAATTACGTGTCAAAATAGATTATTTCATTTAGTGGCTCCCGCTAAACGGAACTTGAGGTTGAATCTAAGCTACCTTACACACAAGGTTGTTAAACAATCAAATTGACATATATGTAAAATTATTCCAATCAAAGTAAATACAAATAGATCACATTTTATGATAAGCAACTTGAAAGAAAGGATTAAATATCTAACCTTTGAGCAAAGCCAAGCTTCCAACTGAAATACCCAATAACTGAAATACAGCAGCAAACAAGTTAAGCAAGAACAAACAAATAAAAAAGCAAAAATTCAGCTGAAATACTACAAGTTTTTGAAAACCCAACTCAACCCACTTGACAAAGATGGGAACTTGAAAGTTTCCAACACCAAATTCCCAATAAATCAATTCAAATTAAATGATCTTACTTAGGGATACAAGAAAAAAGGGACCACCTTTAAGAATTTTCTGAATAAAAAGCCTCAATCTTTGTGCAAAAGCAGTACTATTGTTGGAACAAAAGAGAGAAAAAGGGTTACTATAGATAGAAAATGAAGGGTATAATTGAAGAGTAAGGAACACCAACCAAAACAGAACATGTAATAGAGATTTGATTTGTCATTGATATAAGTGTGTAAGTGTTTATGGGGAGAAGAAAAGAAAAATATAGCAAGGACAGATGGGAAAATGATGGTTAAATTGTAGAGATTGAAAGAAAGAGTTAACAGGAAATGGAGTTGCAGAATCAAATAATTGTAAGATGGGTAGACAAGGAAATTGGAATAGTATTACTAACTAGAGTAAAATATGTACGGATAATGTCTAGAATGGGCTTATTTATCTACTAGTGGCTCGTGGGGACACCCTTTGTCTAGGAAATACACATGATTATTATTATTATATGCAATAATAATAAGAACTAATTGCTTGGATAGTTGTAAAATACTAATTGACAAAAGTGATTTTGTCGGGAAAACTATTCTACTTATAGCAAGTTTGTGTAATTTCTGTTGGTTTGTTCATAAGTGTTACTTTGGCCTTTTTTTTCTCTTTTTTACATTTTACAAAATTTACTTTAAAACAAAAAAAATTATACATATAGATTATCAACGCTTATTGATGCTATATTTGAGTATATTTATACATTGAGACTTAATCTTCAATCATATATTATACTGAAAAGCTTGGAAGATTTTAAGTGTCACAACTAAAGACAGTTCTGTCAAATGAAACTCATTTATTGGCTAAAAAAATAACATGACATTTGATTTTGAGTGATATCTCTACTCTGTACCATTAAAGTATCTTTGACTAGCATTTATTAGAGTCAACTTGAGTAAAATAGAGAATATAATATACTGTATAATATATTGCTGACAATTTTCAAAATTACAGAGTTAATTTATACATATAAGTATATAATTGTTAAAAATGAGTATCTCTACTGCATTCTCTGACTTTATTTTTTAATACTATATGTTTATATATGTCGATGCTAAAAATTGTTTATTGCACGAGTTTCTACACTAGTTTTGTATAATAGTTTTAACATTAATAATACTCATGCATATAGTTGTAGGCAATGCCATAGATTGGCCATCTTAGAGTAACGGTGACATCACATATGATGCACATTAATGTGTGCATAGAGATGTGAAATTCTATGGGTGAATTAAATGTGATTTAATGTGTATTTTAGTGTGTTAAATGTATATATTATGTTAGAAGTGACTTAAACATATATTGTAATGGTGATGTTAATGGGATGATGAATGCACTTAATGAGAAGTTTAAAAGACTAAGAATCTAATTCCATACTAGGTACTTGAACAAGACAATCAAAGAATCCAAAGCTCCTTGAACGTGCATAAAAATACGAAGCAAATAGTAGGCTCTAGAAGACTATGCTCGAACGAGCACATGAGAAGCTCAAACAAGCACATGGAAAGCTCGAACGAGCACATTATGCTGTTACACAAAAACTACTAGATAAACCTGCTCGAACGAGCACTGTGTTGGCTCAAACGAGCATGCTGACCAGTGGGCTTTAGATGTTGTTTTGTGAATGTTTTGTATTCTAGTGCTCATTATTATGCGATGATTCTTGGCCTTAATTGTGTATACTCATTAATGTATAATCTCCTATAAATAGAGAGCTCATATGCCTATTGTAAATCATTAAACACAAACCCCTAAACCTAAACACATAACCTATAATCTCTTACTCTCAATTATAATACGTTGTTGTAGGAGTTCTTGGAACTCCATTATTCTAGTATAAGCAAGGAAACTGCACACCTCCAAGGATATAGCCTATATTTGGTGAATCTCGTAAATACTTGTGTCCATTCTTTGCGTTTTTTTTTTCCTTCAAACATTGTTATTTCATTAAAGTGTTATTTATTCATCAAGATACTTCATACCTTCGATCTTAGTAATATTAGAGTTTGAGAATAGTTTCTTAGACTCGAATCTACTCTCATCTCAAGCTAGATTAAGCTTTTGACGATTAAAAAAACATTCGATCTTCATAAATTAATATTCCAACCATTTAGTTTTATATTAAGTTGACGTTATCATTTAATACTCCAACAGCAACTCGTCTTATATGTGATTGTCATATCATGAAATGAGTTTATATAATTAGTTGATTTATTTTACTGATGACCTTAAAATTATAAATAATTATTTTAATTTACTAAATTTCTACATAAAAATGTCACATTAAAAATTTGTGTTCAAAGTGATAAAATGAAATCTAAAGTGAAAGTGGGTTTGAAGAGAAACAAATGAAATCCCATGTCTTTTTATGAGGGGGGGTGGGACTTAACATTAAGGATAAAATTAGGAAATAAAAAATAGGAAAAGGATGAGGAGAGATATGGGCTAAAATTGGAAAGAATAGAGGAGGTGGACAAAAAGATAAGGAAAGGCACGAGCTATGATCTATGGCCAGCCTATCGGGCGTCTGCGTCACGTGCGCACTTCCACAACTAACTGCTCACTGACCCCCCAATCCATACCATACCATACTCCATACCCTACTTTTGGTTCTCCATTGGCGGTTTCTCTTTCCTTCATAGATTGGAAATCTCTCTTTTCAAATCCCAATATTTTTTTTAATTAAAAAATTATTTCTCTCTTACACTATAGAATCTAATAAAAAAATTGTAAAACGAACATGACATTCTCATAGTAATTTGCCATATAAAATAATTTTTACTAAAATTAACATTAATATATTCCTTAGTATTATATAGTATATCACAATAAAATATATTCTTTGAAATTTTCTTGGAATATTTATTTTTGAATTTAAAAGCTACATAAGATTTCCAATTAAAATTTCATAGAATATATATTTGCTTTTTTATGTTTCTTCGTCAATATTTTAATTTTTAAAATATTTCATCAAGAAACAAAATTATAATAATTAAAAATTCTTTTGAGAATGACAAAGAATCATTAAGATTATGATACGTTGTTGGAAGATTATCCAAATTTACCTCAAAAGCATGGAAACTTTAATTAATACTTATACAAACAATTCAATTTGTTTTCATTAAAAGCATTATGTATTCTAAATTCTCTACTATCATTTATATTTAAATATACTTTTATACTAATAATTACATGTATTGCACGACTTTCTATACTAGTAAATTATTTGTGCTAAATATTTTATCAATATTTTTAAGTTGCTAATGTATTCACCATTAGATTTTCTTAATTATAGGGCTAACCAAGAGCGGAAGAGTTAGACCAGAGTTGAAACTATGAGCTTTTCTATAAAGTAATATTTGCTCTATAGTTAGACAAAACTCGATTTTCTTACTTTATAATGCTAGATAGGTGTGGAAATGTTGAGTGTCATGTTAATGAATTATTACTACTTTTATTTAATCCTTTTAAATTTACATATGACTCAAATCTTAATAAGAGAAAGTAAAACTATAATCTTCGTTTTAACTTTATAACTAGCAAAATAGTTGAAAAGTTTTTAATAAAAAATGTACAAGTTAAGATATAAATAAAAAGTATAAAAAGGAACTATGGGTTGTGTATATTGGTGGTGATGTTGAAATGCTGCTCTTAAATAAATTCATCTATTCGCTATAATTACTGAAAATAAACTCAATTATTATTTATTCTTAATTCTTGACTTACAAAGAAATTTTAAAGATTGTTATAAATAAAAAGTCAGTTTATTTTTAGCAAAAATACTAATAAGTGAATTTATTTAAAAATAAATAATAAATGAGTTTATTTTCAGCGAATCAAATACAATTTTGTCTATTTCTATTAACAATTTACCCTAAACTCAAAATTAATTTTTATATCTATTAAAGTACATACAATTTGAGGAATTTAGTTTAATGGGGGTTGTCTCTTTTTCCTAGCTCTTTCCTACTGTAAATCTATCATAATTTATCATGTACCAAAAAAATGGTATAAATATAATGAATAGAAGTATGTATATGTAGTCTTAGCTTGTACCAAACCTTAATCAATACTACCTCCTATTCAGCCTAAATGTCTCATTTGATTTTTGGCACTATTCACTTATCACTCTTAATTTGTATTTTACTCTTAATCAATAAGTTAAAACATAGTCATGTGGAATCTTATTTGATTCGTCTCAATACAAGGATTATTAATATCAACTTTTTATAATTTTTAATTAAGAATAATTTAAGATATTAAAGGTTAAAATATTACCTCGACAAGTGTGAAAAGTCAAATGAGATATTTAAGTTGAATAGGAGGGAGTAATATTTAGAGCAGTGAACCTTGTATAATAATAGGGCCTAATGACTAAAAATGCACAATTATTTTTGAGCTTGTTTTATATGTTTTATTTTATTTTTTTTTAAGAAAATGTAAGAACCTAAACATAAGAAATTAAGCTAAAACAAAAGTTAATCTAAACTAATATCTAAGGTCTCATTTGAGTAGGATTCTATATGCATTCAAACACCTTATATGGGTTATATCCTCTTCTACAACCTATGGATGCTAATAAAGCAAGTAACCAAGTAGATTATTAATATTGAGTTAAAGTTTAATTTGATTAGACTAAAAAAATTCCAATCCAAACTTGATGAACTTAAAATCTTTTAACTCAGAAGTGGGCTCAACTCATTACAATATACTTTCATTGTTTCTTAAAGTTTTTATAAGAAATTTTCACGGACATTAAGAAAAATAGAATCTTTTATATAGTGGATGGAGTATTATTTAATTGAATAATAAATTAGATGAAGGAAAAGTGTGGACCATAAACATTTAACAAATACTAAAAAAAAGTAAGTGGAAAATATATGGAGACCACAACTAATGAAAAAATGTTTTTATAAAGTTAGTGGAAAAATATAAGGATCATAAAAAATATAAAAATGTTAAAATGAATTAGTGGAAGATATGTAAACACCAAGGCGTTCAAGGCATTATTTAAATATTAACATGAGGATAAATAAGGTTATTTTTGTCTTAAATTTGTGAGATAATAGAAAGATTCTTTATGAAAACAACAAATAAAATACTCAAAATGACAAATGAGAATTGATCAAGGAACAAAGAGAGTAATATTAAGCCATGAATGATGATCTTGGGCTTTACCTTTCATCAAAAGTTGTATGCCTACTAAGATGTCCATGGACCAAAGGCTCAAGATAAGTTGACTTAGGACATGTTCGATATGAACTTTTTAGGTTCGCATAAGAGATTCACTTTTTTCCAATTATTTAAGGTTTGTTATGTGATTGGTTTAACCTATTTCTTTTATAATGTAATGGATACCTCTAAATTGTTATCACTTATTTCTCATTAGAAATTAATTCCTTTTATTTGTTTCGCTCTTTTTCTTCTCATTTTTTACATCTCTCTATACCATATGTACAATTAATAATAACACTTAATATTACCATTATCTTTCTTTATACATTTTCTGTTTTAGTATATTTTTATTTGTCCTACCAAGGACTAGTGAGAATTGCCATATGGAGCAAACTAAGAAATTTTTTTTTTATAAAACCTCTTAATAGTGTTAACGTGAGTTTATTTTAAACTATTTCTCTAAAAAAACAGGAAATGGAGTACGAACATTTTGAAATGTGGCTAATGAATTTGCCAATTTGAAACTTCAATTGCACTAATGTACTCCCCATCGTTCTTAAGTTTGCTACAAAATGCTAAGTTTTTAATTAGTACAAGTTTAGACAAGTTTAGGGCACTTCTTAAATTAAAGAGAAATTTTACGTGGTAATCCTGAGATATTGGGTTTTCCACATGGTAACCAAAGTTTTTTAAAATTCACGAGTTAATCCTGAGTTTTACCCAATTAAACTTCTATGACCTTTTTACTCAAAAAACTGTTTCAGAGAGTCAATCATCCCAAAGATCACTATCCCCTAATTCCCCAATTTCTGTAATTTTTCGACCTCTAATTCTCTAATCTTAATTCCTAAATTTCTCAAAGTTTGACAACAAATTTGAACATTCAACTGTTGGTGGATGAATTTCGAAAGTTTTTAGGTTAATTTCATTTGGTTTACCCATGAGTTTCGTTTGGTTGAGCAAGCAATAAAGGTGAGTAACTTGAATTTAGAGGAGTTCGGGAAATTTTTCGTCAAACTTTGAGAAATTGGGGAAATAAGGGTTGGAAACTAAAAGAAGTTGAGGAATTAGGGTTAGAAAATAAAGGAAAATATGAGCTTTGGATGATTTTCGATGTTTGAATCTCAAAAACATGGGAACACTTATTGCAAATAAACGGTTTCCTAACATCTTTTGGGTAAAAAAGTTCACGGAGGTTTAATTGGGTAGACCTCAGGGTTACCGCGTGGATTTAAAAAAAACTTTGGTTACCATGTGGAAAACCCAATACCTCAGGGTTACCATATGAAATTTCTCTAAATTAAAATTGTAACAACCCGATTTACCGTTGACTGAGTAAACAAAGTCATCATAGGGTTCATTTCCCAAGAAACTTAAATCACACTTCTAAAACTTGAGTAAAGGGGTCACCAGCTCTTTAACGTAATTAACTCAGCTAATTTTCAAACCAAACATCTAACTAAAACATAAGGTAATCATACAAATATACAATTCACTTCGAGTCCAATATAACCAACACAACCAAGACTAATATACATCTATAAAAAAACCTTATATAAAACTATAAATTCCCACGTGCTCAGCTCAAAATGACATCCTTGGCACTCTAATCAACATCACTAACCCATCATTCCCGGCCGATTCCGATCTGTAATCAAACTAAAATTTGAAAACAATAGAGGATCAAATTAAACTGAATGAGAAGTAACAATCCAAAACAATAAAACACAGTAATTCAAAAGAAAGGTTTAAAAGGAACATCAGTTTCCTAGATCTATGTGCGCACAGAGAATCTAGTTGAGAGGAACATTCATAGCTCTAAGGCTATGTCACTCTCGGTTAAGGCTAGTCAATATTTGAATGACAATTCACCTCAAAACAGGGGAGTAGGAGACAATGTCTCACCACTCTGTCAATGACCAGCTCGTAACCCGATCCATTGACCATATCAATATTAGCATAATCATTTATAAACAAATTTATCTCAACAATATAAATTTCACAAACTTTAATAAAACATTTTCAAAAACTGTAGTCTGGCCAGACCCCTTTTTAAGGGACTGCTACTACTCACCAAAGATGCTTCAAGGAGCTAAGTCTGTTTCTCCGCGATCGCTAGAAAGTTTCCTCGATGACGTCGTCCCCTAGGGCATAACAAACATAACATCACAAAAACGCGTTCGATACTACAATCTAGGTTTATTTAACTCATTGCATCTCCTCCTAGCCACCGCACCTTAACTAAGACTTTATTCTTAATACTCCAACAACTCATGCCATGAGGTCATTTCTAAGCAATTAAAAGAATCTAAGGTTGTTAATATTCTCCTAGAGGATTCTCAATACTCGTTATCTTCTTTATACATCTAACTAACAAATATAACCATTTTAGTCCATTAAAGTATTCAAAAGACTACTACACATCTAAGATCACTAACTACTCAAATTTAGTTGTGAGAATTAGCTTTTACTACAATTACAATTTCACAACTAGGTTCATATCACCACTTTGACCATATTTAGTAATAACAAAATTTCAATTCCAATCCTCACCACCACATATAAACCATCAAAATTCTACGAATTCATTCTAACAATCATCATCTTCCCATTATATCCTAAGTTGTCCAATTTTACATATTATAGACACAAAAATAAGTATTTTCTCTACAATCCTCAAGTTCACAAGTATTCAGTGTTTCATCCAAGAGCATCAATTTATTCGATTATTCCTCATTATCATTACTTGCCACAACTCCTAATTTCTAATAATAATTCAATAACTCAATACAACATATCCAGCTACAAATCTCAATCAACAAGACTCATCTAATTAATTTATATAAATTTCAAGATTCCTCAAAATTTAGGGCTTAATACATGGTAAAGGAATATGCAAATGAAAGTATGCCAATGAAATCAACCTCATATGAATAAAACATAAACATTGAGAAAGAAGAGAAAAGAAATCAAGAAGGGTTTGCCTTCTGTTTTGATGACCAGCAAGGAACACAACAAAACAGGCTTCAAAAATTGATGTTTGTCTTGAATTTTCGATGCTTAAAAATGGTTCAATTGCTATCTTGCTAATTTCTACTTCAATAGAATAAAATCCTACAAGGATGTTGATATTACATGAAATTCCAATCAAAGATGGCTAGGGTTCGAATCTTGAGAAGAAAATCATAATATTAAAGAAGAATAGAATAAATTTACACATAGAACTTGACACCAACAATCAACAAGAAGAGTAGGGCATCCATGGAACTTGGTTTACTCAAAAATCAATGGATTGAATGAGGAAGATGAGTGTAATTTTGGGTTGTATGTATGAGGAAAAAGGGAAAGGGTTTAGTGGGTAATTAGAATAAGTGAGATGAGGGAGAAGAAATGTTGGGGTAATGGGGTTACTGGGCACGAAAGGGGTTTTGGGTATTTTAATTATATATATATATATATATATATATATATATATATATATATATATATATATATATATATATATATATATATATATATATATATATATATATATATATATATATATATATATATATATATACACACATATATATATACACACACACACACACATATATATATTATTAAACTTACTTAACTTACTTGATTCATGGTAAATTTTCTAATTGGTTTAAAGCCTAATATGATTTTATTTATTTTAAATTTCCGAATGTTACAAAAATACAGGTGATATTAACCATTTAAATAAAAAAATATTTTCTCTAAAAAAAGTGTGAATGTCCTTGTTAATAAATCTCAAAACAATTGTTAAATCTAATACTTTTTTATTCATCATAAATCGAATTTTTTTATAGATTAAAATTAAAGTTATATCAAACAAAAAACGTAACATAAAGTGTAAGGGGATAGCTAGGGAGGAACATGAGATTTAAAACCCCTCAAATCACTAAGTTACATATCCTAACCAAGAGCCGAATCGACGTTTCAATTCCAAGTCAATAAAGAACACAAATTCACATTTAAAATACTTTCATTGAGAGACAATTTGAAATTGGTCTATACAGCCTAATAAAATTGATCAAACCATCCATTTTCGTATGTAAAATAGTGATTTTTAACTGTTTAACGTTTAACACGTCATTTTAAACGTTAAAATTGAGATAATCATAATAAAATACTCACTTTTTAAATTTTGTTTCCATAATTAATATGTCACATCATGAGACGGTATAATACAAGAGTTGCTCAAACAATTAATAAGCTAGTGTAATGTATAGGCCCAACAAATATAAAAATTAAAACCTATGGCCGAAGCCCCAAACTAATAAAAGAACAAAACCCTTCTTTTGGTGAGCATAACATGCTGTTCATTCCTCAGCAACTTATGCAAGCACACAATTATCGATATCAATGGCTTTTCATCCCTCCATCCTCTATTACTTGGTCTAATTTGATAACCATTAGAGACTAACTCTCCCTCTTATTGAAAGACAGTCATGAGGTGAATATTTGACTTTTTTTGCCTCTTAGAGACAATTAAATGATCTACATACATCTAATCAAGTTGAGAAAAACTATCAACACTCCCTAAAGGTAGTGAAGTATACCAAGATAGAGCCTAGTTTAGGTGGTAGAAAAGAACTTGCAAAGGAGAGCCTCAATACACATGTAGTACTGACTGTCATATGAGCCTGTTATAATTTTACGTGTTTGTGTGGGTCTTGGGTTCCATGAAAGGATACTAAGTAGGTATTTTAACCCTACTCATGTTAGGAGTAGCCAAGGTTCGAGCAGACTAAGTAGGGTTGGGATGAAATGATGGTAGTTGTCGTTCCGAGATGTTATGATGTGAATTGTCATTGCCTCTAGTGGGTTGATGAGAATGTTCCCTCCAAGTGTTATAAGGGGTACATGAATAGCATTATAGTTTTGAGAGGGAGGTGTTTCTTGGTTGTTAGCTACATCCTCCACATAGTAGTTGAGTGTGAAATGCCTATGGACAGGCGTTGGTTCTCTAACTGGCAGTCACTGATGTTTTTCATTTCCAACATTATGGGAGGATCTAGCTTTAGTGAAATGCTCTTAAAGGTGAGCAGAGAGGAGTTGCAATTTCTTGTAGGTCTTGATGAGTGATAGAATTTGGTTGGAATTAGAATCAAAGCCCAAGGGATTTGAATTTTAGGTATGGCTAAAGTTGTTTGCTTCAGACGGGTAAGTTCTTATCTAATGAGTATGAATTTGAGTGTTTTTTTTTTGGAGGTATGACTTTTAGTTCGAGTTTAGAGTGAGGTGTAAGTGTGTAACTGAATTACTTTGATAAGTGCATTTCTAAGCACTTATTTGTCTATTTTACAATGTATATTAGGGTTTTCGGATTTATTTGGGCATAATATGTGCTTATTTGAGTAAGAATTGAGTATAGGGTACTTTATACCTAATATTTGTTTTTTAATTATGTAATGGGTTTTGAAGTTATTTGGGGTAAAATGGTAATTTATGATGAAGAGAAAAAAAGGTTTGGACTTAATTTATTTGAAGCTCCTGTGTCAAGAGATAATATCAAAAGTCAACAAAGTCAAACGGAGTTAAAGAAAAAAAGGTTCGGACTTAATGCCGAGAGTTTGGCGACCAGTGGGTTGAACCTTGGCATCCTACGAGTCATTAGTGGGTCTAAATCGGTCCGTTTGTTTACTAAAGCGCGAAGGTCAATGAATAAATCAAGGGGTTGTCGAGCACTTAAATGGGTCGTCAAATGCTTATATCATGCGACAATTTAGTGTTTTTATTATCTTAGCAATTTTATTAATTATTTTTTTAGTTTTCATGAGTATAATATAAATGATTCTAATTCAATTTTTTTCATATTTTCTATTAAAGAGAATATTAGTAGAGTTTTGGTTTTCTCTATTGTTAAGCCATAAACCTTTCAAACTCAATTCCGTTTGGTTTAGCAAATTATTTCTTCTGCTTGAATGTTATTCACAATTTTTTATGTAAGCTTAATTTTTCTATTCATCATCATCATCCTACCCGGTATATGACTAGGGATGGCAATTCACTCCGAATTCGATCTTAGTTCGACTCGATCCGAGGAAAATAATCTGATTCGAGTCCGAGGAAAAGGTTATCCGACTCCAACTCCGACTTCACGATCCGAATCCGAGTTAGAGACGGACCGGAGTTGAACCTTATTAAAAATCCGACACTCCGACCCGACTCCGACCCTGAAGGAAATTCGACTTTGAATTTGACTTTTAACCCAATATTTTGTTTCCTTTAAAACTCTAGACGTGACTAATTCAAGCTCTCTTTCATACTAATTGTAATTTTTGATTTTGAAAAACTACTTGGTATTTTTATTTAAATCAATCAATCAAAATACGAAAAATCAGATCAAGAGAAATAAAATACGTCAAATTAAAATGCGAGAAAATTTTGTTAAATTGTAGTGTTAGGAATATTTCTCATGTTAAACTTGAATTTAAAATATATATTTTTTTAAAATTGTATTTAAAAAATATATTTTGTTAACTACGTATGCTTTAAATCATTAGTACAATCACAACGATAAAGTTTGATAATAATCCGACTCTGTTGGAGGTCCGAGAGTCCGAGTGGGGTCAAACTTGGAGTATGCATAATCCGACTCCGAGAGGAGGTGGATTAAAAAAAAAAAGTTCGACTAAAATCCGAAGCAAAGTCGGAGTATGTATAATTCGAGCCGAGTCCGACCCATTGCCATCCCTAAGTATATCGGCGCATAATTTTTCTATTATTGTCTTTAATTTATTGTTTATTCTATTTTTTAAATTATTTAATTCATGCTTAGTAATTAGTATCATGTTAATGTTTATTTCCCCATTAGCTCACAAAAGGACAAACATTTAACCCACCAATCCAATTTCTTAAACTTCATCTCGTCCAAAATCAGAGAAAACACTCAGATTTTCATGAGGATTTCCAAATGGTTAGTGTGAATTGTGCACACTTAGAGATCCCAGATTTCTTACCTTCCGATAGTTTAATACTTTCATCACTCATTCAATGATTGAAATGTCCAAGTTTCTTGGTTTCGGCTGTTCCTTGCTATGCCTACTTCCCGCACCCAGTACCATTTTTTAGGAGAGATTTGAGTTCGATTCTCACATAGCCTCCCTTGTTGCCATTCGCATATAGAAACGCCATTTGGCAACCGTTATCACAACTACAACCGAAACCACGTTGTTGCGCTTTGTCGTGAAGGGCCATTTGGAGAATTAAAGCATTAAATTGTCGATTCCTCCTCTTGCCAGATCAGGACCCGAACACATAGGGGGAACTGGCCTGCCTACCACTGCTATTTCCAGAATGCAGTTATAGGAACTTTGGTGAGGTACTACTAAACTGATGATGTACCCATCCTGTCCCTATGAGAAAGCACTATAACACGCAAATATATATATTTATATATATATATATATATATATATATATATATATATATATATATATATATATATATATATATTTTCGGAGTTATATGATGCAAACTTAGAAACAGAGGAGATGTATCTCTGAATGATGCAAACTCAAAGAGACTGAAGAGTATTATCTCGGAATTTTTCCATTCGATATATAAAGATAGTGAGATTCCGTCAAATGGTTAGAGTAAAGGATGTGAAAAACCATTTCTCAAGAAATATCACCAAAGTATGCATCTGGAATACATATCAACTTATCACAAAAGAATATATACACCATTCAAAGTGTGTCAGATTCCATCAACAACAGCTTTATTAACTGAAAATACAAGTAATGAATTCAAGCACAAACCAAAGAGCATTTAAGTAAACCTGTTTGAGTCACAAAATTGAATTAACAATTCTAAATGTATGCGCAGGAAAAAAAAAACACTTTTTGTCACTTTTAATTTGCTTCATTTTCTATTTAGGGTTATCCCATATTTCCCAATCATTTCGCACTATTTCCATAATTGAACATGGACCCAACAATGTCTGTCCTTCTACATGACATCCAAAGTCCTTATAACTCCAAAAATTGAGCAAATTTAAGATACTAGTATAAGGTGGGCCAAATACTCATTTTTGCATGTGTACTGAACTGAACCAACTCGGCGGTCATTTCTATGTGTTACACATTTAAGTATTAATAGGGGTATTAATCAAATAATCCCGGCATGTTCCAGATATGGGGAAATAAGAAGTAATTGGCTAAATATGTATCAAAAACACTATGACCTCCAAAAATATGCAGGATACAATCAATAGGATTGATTCATTCATACGCCCAAATTTGTTGAAAATCATAAGAGGCAAGTAGGCAACATGAGTTGAGCAACCTCATTAGTAAACAACTATCTAACTTTCAAAATCTTCATAGGAAACATCACCCAACCATGACATTTTCCATTGACCTTCCACACAACAAACCAATTTGTATACAACAATACTAATGCCAAAGCATTAATCCCAAAAGATTGGGTCGAGTACACAAACCAATAGAAATAATCTTAGGGGTCGTCCGAAATTATCCTCTCCATTTAATGTCACTGCCTTAGTTCCAAATGATAATGGTAGGCTATATAGAATCAATCTCAATGGTCGTCCACACAAATTATCTCCTTTCAATACCAAAGGACTCAATAAATGGTATCCTCACAAAGGACTCAATAAATGGTATCCTCATCAATGAAGTAATCATCGTCATCATACCCAAGTGTATCATGCCCAAAAAAAAATATGAGCAGGGTCTTGGGACGGAACAAAGGCAACAACTCATACCCATAAAGAACAGCGCAGCCAAAAGATCCCCTAATTCGTAATGAAGTAATAATCAATCATCAAATTGTGTTGTACCTCATTCTATTAACCCACTTTTTTGTATCATGAATAAACCTAAACCACCAAAGTAGGTACAAAAATCCATTTTTTATCATCATCATAACTACACTAATTCATCATCAAATTAAATTATTGAAATTTGGACCTCAATTAATAAATCCACTTTTGTACCATGAATAAACAAAACCATCAATATAGCTTAAGGGGTAATTGGGTGTTGAGCCTCAATATACACAATTCAACTCATTCCATATACCATAAAAAAATTCAATCAATCAATCAACCAATATGGGTATTGCATTCTTTACAATAAAAATCATTTTTCTCAATCAAAGACTTGATATGATCAAAACAAACATTTGGGTCATTTGGTTCAAATCCATCATAATCTGTATCCAAAGTTTGAGGTTTTGACAAACATAAAAAACAAGAATAACTACCATTCTTTGCACTACTATTATTTGACAAATTATGAGTAATACTAATAGAAGAAGACCTTTTATATCTCTTGTAGAACATTTGAAACTTGTTAATAGGAGAAAAAACCACTTTCTTTGCTCTTTTATAACTGGACCCACTAAAAAGAAACCTTCTTTTCTTCTTGTTAAAATTCTCTTCTTGTTTATACTCTATAACTCCATTGTCATCACCATCTTCAATTTCTTCATCAAATTCATCAGCATTGCAATTGGATTTTTGAGACATGAAATTAAATACCCGGAAAAAGAAAAATAAAATCCAGAAAAAGAACAAATCTTTTCGATTTTTGATTGATGAGTTGTGATTGATTAAAGGTTTAATCTTTAGACCTGAAATTCAATTCTGGGTTTTCTTTATTTTGAGTAGAAGATGGGTAATGAAGATTTGAATGGGAAATTTAGGCTCAATTGTAGATTATAGGGGCGAGAATTTGATTTGGAATTGATTATTGAAGGAGAGGAGGGTTAAGTGAGGCAAACTAACAAGAGTTGGAAACAAAATGATGATTAGATGAACGAGAGGAGCGAGAAATTTTGGGATTTTTTATAATGAAAAAAGTAGGTCAAATTTGCTTACTCGTCTTATAAGGATATGGTAATAAACATAGGAGAGAATAAATTGTATAGATGAAATTAAAAGAGAGTTAAAATATATAGATAAAATTAAAAGACAGTGGTGGATCTTCACTCAAAAATAAAAATGATCAAATTAAGTGAGATGGAACAAAACAGAAAATACTTCAAATTCAATGGGACAGAGGGAGTATTTCATATGGTGGGACCCTTTTGTATTCTTTTTATTTCCTTTATTTTATTAAGAAGATTAATGTTTGGAAATTTTCATTTAATAACCCTAACTTTTAGCTTTTTCATGTGATAGACAAATATTTTATTAATTTACGTGGTGACCTTGACCTTTTAATTTTTTCATGTAATAGGCAAAAAAGAACTTTTTTGTTAACTTTGTGCTATTTTTACCCAAAGTAATGACATTTAAAAAAAAAACAAACGTCGTGATCTAGTTGATCAGTTCAAAATTCGGTTGAAATAAGTACTTAATTTAACCAAAAATTTAACATTTTGTCTATCATATAAAAAAGTTAGAAACTCAAGGTCACCACGTGGATTTAAAAAAACATTTGTGGAAAAGTCAAAACTCAGGGTCACCACATGGAACTTCCCATAATCTTATCTATACGTTTATAAGTAATTTGAGGCTTTTGCGAATTACATCCGTAAAGTTTGTTTTCTGCGAATTACTGCCACCAAAGTATCAAAATCTACACCCATTCAGGCCAAATGACTATTGACCAACCTAAATGACCTTTGACCAGACTAAATGACATTTGACCATTACTAATCACAATTGATTTTTGTTGACCATCCCTAATCACCTTTGGCTTTCCTAATTACCAATAAGGACCCTTGCGTTTTAGCTCTTCAACGTCATTTTTAACCATCATAGATATTTTTTCAAAAAATGGATGTCGCGATTATCCTAATTGGGTATCTTTTCCGGAAATCCAGTTGATACAAGTACTTATTCGCCTATTTCCTGACACGTAGAGCGAAAAAGATATTTAACGTCGTTTTTATTCATCATAACGATATTTGTTTGAAACGACATTAAATATCTTTTTCAGTTTACATGCCGAAAAATTGGCGAATTAGTACTTGTTTTGACCAGATTTTTGAAAGAGTTATCCCATAAGGTTTATCGCGACGTCCGATTTTTAAAAAAATATCGTTATGATGGGTAAAAACGGCGTTAAATATCTTTTTCAGTCTACATGTTGGGAAATAGAAGAATAAATACTTGTATCGACCGAATTTTCGAAAGAGTTACCTTATAAGGATAATTGCGACGTTCATTTTTTGAAAAAATATCGTAATGGTGATTAGTAATGGTAATTAAGAAAATCAAAGGTGATTAAAGAGGGTCCACAAAAGTCAAAGGTGATTAGTAATGGTAATTAGGAAAATCAAAGGTGATTAAAGAGGGTCAACAAAAGTCAAATGTGATTAGTACTGGTCAACGATCATTTAGGTTTGTTAAAGGTCATTTGGGTTGATCAATAGTCATTTGGCCTAAATTGTGTAAACTTTAATACTTTGATGGGAGTAGTTCACAAAAAACAAACTTTAAGACTGTAATTTGCAAACTTAAAGGTTGTAATTCGCAAATTATTCATAAATGAATAAATAAGATTATTCTTCTTAATACATAAAAGGAAATAAAAAGAATACAAAAGAATAAAAAGATTATTCTTCATTTATATATATTATTTAGACGATTATATTTTTATTTCGTATCAATAATTATTTTATAACTAATACTATATACTATAACTTCTACGTTAAATTTTCAAATGAGATGATCCTACAGTAAAACCATATCTATCGAGCTAATTTTATATATATTTATTGTCTTAAAGTGATTACTTATAACCATAAAGTGATCATTAAATGTTTTAAAGTGATTACTTATAACCATAAAGTGATCATTAAATGTTTTAAAGTGATCACTTGTAACCTTAAAGTGATCACTTAGAGAAATAAGCTAATTATATGGGCGCGTCTCATGGGGGATGGTCTCATATTAGAGTTGTTGTAACTTCTATACGGACTCGCATGGATTGAGTGTAAATATTTAAGGGAGTAAAAAAGTCAAACTAATAGAATAAAGGTTAATTGAGATGCAAATAAACTAATTGAAATAATCGTAAAAGAGATAATATGAGAGTAAACTAAAAAGTCTAACTTAGGACTACTTCATTTATTTCAATTGATCTAGTATTCTAGTTTTCATGATCAATTATGGTGAACTACACATACATATTTCTCGTTTGTATTTTTGAAGAGGGACCAAAACAAATAACAAAAGCACATTAAATAATAAATACCATTTGATTGTACATAAATTATTATCACTAAATTTAGATTTTATAAATTAAAGTGTAAGTATTGTAATAATGTCTAAAACTACACTGAGATATGAAAAAGATCAATACACAAAAAATAAAATAAAAAATACAAAATGAAAGTGTATATGTTCACACGTGCAGCATAGAATAACTGCAATTTGCACTATTGTTGACTTGGAATGAAATCGACTTATTTGGCATCTAACTAGAATATCCAAAGGTGTTGATTGGGATTATCGTATCATTTTTGGATGAGCGTTATTAGATTCGACTGATTTTCGAATCAGTTACATGTCAAATACAAGTTGTTTGGTCAATAGTTGGTTGGTTTTATCGGGCCTAAATCGGGTTTGGGCTTTACTTTCTTGTAGAAATCGATTGTGGGCTGGGCTACCATCAATCAAATCAATATAAAACTAAGTTGTAGTCAATTTTTTTAATAAATGTATGATTAAGTATCTCGTTACTTAAGGAAAAATAATACTGGTGCAAATTAGTTAGTGATTTTATATAATTTATCATATCAATTTCTTTTAATTTTTAATTATTTCAGTTGGGGACATAATTGTTAATATGTACTTTTCAAATTAGTTTTATTAAATTTAGTTAATGAAAAGTTTTATTACTCTTTATACTAGAGTGAATAAAAATAATGTAAATTATCTAGTAGACTATTGTAGCTTTATACATAAAGCGAATAGTTATAATGAATACTCAAAACCAACTTAACTAAAAATCATTTGTCAAATAGGCCCTTTATGAAGTATTAAGTTATTATATTAGCAATCAAAATAACGTTAAATAACGGAAATTCGACTTAGTTGAGTGATGAAACTAATCAAAATAATAGATTAACATAGACTTATATAGTTTTTAAGTTATTAGCAAGATTTACTTACATAATTTAACTCATTTATTATTTATAGCTGTAAAGTTTATTTTTAGAGTTATAATCACTATAAATTGAAAAATACATGTATTGTAACCATGTCACTTAAATTTATTAATTGGACTTTTTATGAATCGTTTACTCAACTTAATTATCTTTAACCTTACTGAAGTTACTCAAACTACCCCTTTCGCCTTCTTTCTCCTCTCTTCTTATCTCTACTTATCCACCATTTTTCTAATCGGTATAGAGACTAGAGAGAGTAGTAACGAGTAGTAGCACAAAAATTAATGTAGTCTTCCAATAGCACGAGAATTGATTGTTTGGTAAATAACCCCTAATTATTAATTTTTTAGTTGGCTTGTTTGACCAGCTAAAAGTATTGACTATTTTTGTTAGCTTTTAAGCTATTTGAATAAGCCAACTAGTTGAGAGGTATTCGATAAAATTAATATTGACTTTTGACTGTTTATTTGAGAAAAAGTAAATATACAAATCAAAAGTCATTTATCAAATAATTTCTTCAATATCTTATACTCGCAAGAAGTACATTTCTTTTTCCCCTAATTCAATGTAATTTTCAGGGCTGGTCCTGGATAAGGGTAAGTCGGGCCTTTCAAGAGCCACTAAAAAATTTATAATTTGTTTTTAAATGGATTTGAACCTAAATCTATTGTGTGGAAGATAGGATTGTAAACAATTAAGCTAGGCCATAATTCTTGTTTAAAATATAATGTTTGTTGATTTTAAACACGTATAATTGCAATAATTATAATATAGTGTGCACGATTGGACATACACAAAATTTAAGTGGATATTAAGTCATTAATTTTTAGCTAATTTTCCGAATAAATACTTTTAATTTTTTTGTGAGTGTTTTTTTCTACAATTATAAATCTCATAAGTATATGATTTTTTTTTTTATATTTTCAATTTGTTTCCTTTTTTATATTGTTTCGCTAATGTCAATGTGTTTATTTGACTAATTTCATTTGCTTTTATTTTATTTTTATTGGTGCGTACATTCGATATTATACATATATAATTTTTAATCTATATTTTATACTTTCTACGTTTTTTAGTTATATCTCATTGACAATAATTGAAGTTTCGCACTAGGCCCTTAAAATCCCAGGGCTGACCCTGGTAATTTTTATATTAAATATTTTTATTTTAACTAAATGAAAATTATAAAAATTACATATAAAAAACCTAGATTATAAGAAGACTAAAACTATATCTCATATGATTATATTATTTAACAAACAAGATTACAAATAAATAATATTATTTTTAACCAACAAAATAGCTAAAAGGCAACCAAAAAGCCAATAGTTGACAGCAAAGTGGTAGACAAGTAGACACACGCAGACACAGATGACAGATCAGACATAATATCCGGAGAGAAATGAAACCTGAAAGCATAGTAAAAATTGCAGGAATTGGATAATGTTTTATTCCTTGTTAAGGTTTTATCCGAGCTGCCACTCGGTCAGCTAACCTGTCAGTGGCTTCATTCACACTCATGGTTGAAAACAATCACCTTTTTGCCATCCCTAGTCTATCATATATCATCTAGTGAGTTGCGACTTGCGACTAAATATTTATTTTTGAAGAAAATAAAAATTATATTAAGAAAATTAAGTTATTAAAAGATAAAATTAAGAATATATAATTGTTGTCAAGAATAAGAAATGTTTTTATCCTATTAAAAAGTACACATAAGACTCACAATTAATCAAATCTAAAATATTGTACTTAAAACCTGTTTAAACATATGTAATCTCGAATGTACAAATTTATATAAAATAATTTATATTCTCTCCTATTCCCTTTAAATGTTTGGTTTTTTAATACTATTTATCAATCACTTTTATTATATGCTTTGTTTTTAATTTAAAAGTTAAAATATATTCAAGGAATATCTTATTTGATTCATCTTATTGTAAATTTTATTAATGTTAACTTTTTTATAATTTTTACTCAAACACGATTAGAGATATTTAAGATTAAAATAGTGTATTGGTAAATGTGTCAAAACCAAATTAGACATTAAAAAGAATATTTTTGTAAGTGAAATTTGTAAATAACTACTCCCTCCGTTCTTTTTTGATCTTCCACATTACTATAACGGGTAGTTTCAAAAATTCTTCCACTTTAAAATACTTTCTATTTTTAGAAAGTTTTTATCCCACTTTCTACCCCTTAAAACCCCCTTTTCTTTTAATGTACCCCTTTTTTTTTATTTATAATTATTTTCTCTCTTATACTTTCAATACAATCATTACTTCATACTACTATTTAATTAAAATAATACCCACTACAACCTCATAATTCTAATACAATCATTATTTCACACTACTATTTAATTAAAATAATACCCACTACAACCTCATACTTCCAATACAATCATTACTTCACACTACTATTTAATTAAAATAATACCCACTACAATCCAAAAATTCTATCTTCCTTAATATGTGTGAAAAACCCAAAGTGGAAGATCAAAAAAGAACGGAGGTAGTACATTATTTAATAGTCGTTGTCTTATAAATTTACGTTTTTTTATAAAAAACTATTTAAAAAATAATAATTTTTTTAAAAAAATATCATAATGCACTCTGCCAGGGGTCCAAAAATCCGAGTCTGAGTCAGAGATGAAGGTGTAAAAGAGTCCAAGTTTTGTTCGGAGCTAACATGTATAACTCGATCCGAATTCAACCCATTATCATCCCAAAATTGAGAGGTGCCCAATTAGGATCCTTTCTATATTTCCCTATCTAGAAGTGCACCATCAATGGTGGATTTACTGGAGTTGGAATGAAAATAGATGTTCTATGAATGTTTCCTAGCAACTTAATTTTCTCGTTTGAAAAGAATTTAAACTTTACATGGATTTGAAGTTATAAAATTTAAGTTAATTTCCAAGATAAACAACATCACTTTCATAATTCATAAAAATTAAATTAATTAGTTAATTTGCACTTATCAATGAAAAAACAATCCAAATAATAATTTTGCCTAGTACAGTTGGGTGAAAACCTTAATTTTATATTATTCGTCTCTTTAAGTTTGCACCATATAAGTTAAAATTTAAGGAAAATAGAAAGTAAATATAGAGTTATTTACACAAATAGCATAAAATTATTGATATAAATAATGTTTTACTTTATAGGAGTATTTAAAAGATTTTGGAAGATTAATTAGAATTGTTTTGATGTGCTTCACAAAGGTATGGACTATGGACCAAACTCTATGATGAATGATCATTGGAAGGGTACATTAACAACAAAGATCAATAATGAATAATAATATACAAATTGAAAATTCAATGGAGTAACTTTTAAACCTTGTCAACATAGAGTAAATGAATATAATAATTTATCTATCTTCTTGAATTTGATTATTTAATTTAATATTTTTAAATTATTTGAAAGAGTCTTCAAGTTAATACACAATTATTTGTCTGTCTGTTTTAAAGATAATGAAAAAAGACTACTCTAACAAATTAAAAAACTCATTACAATGAGGATGCATTTAGTTAATGATATGAAATTGTAGTAGTAAAAATGAAGTTTAATTGTGATAGTGATGAGAACGCATTTTATAAAGAAAAAATAATTAGTATAAAATATGGAATAAGCATAATTTTCTAGCTAAATACACTCATTCATCTCTTGATTTAGAGGATTGACATAAATATTATTGTTTAATTGTTGAAATACAATAATTTTAATTGTGTAAAGTAATTTTAAATTAAAGATCAAAAAAATATGTGAATGAAAAATAATAAAATGTAGCAAAACACATAAAATAAGAAAAATTTAAAATTGCAACAAATTCAGAAAATAAATATACACACATTATATATTTTAATTATCATTTTCATTTTATAATGTTCAGAATTAAATAAATTTTATTCCTATGAAAAAATACTTTTATTACATGAGGGATGATGATTGATGATTATGATTTATGATGATGATGATGATGATGCATATAGAAATACAAAGATCATTCAACTACCCCACTCTCTCTCTATTTCATTTCATTTCATTTCTTTTCTTTTCTTTTCTTGTCCCCTTTACACCCTTTCCTTCCCCCTTCACACATAAAATCCACACCTATTACCCACCTCTGAACTTTCCCCCAATCCCTAGGTTTTGCTTCTATCTATCTATCTCAACATCCACTGAATTAATTACAAGATATATACAAACCCTTTTATTTAATTCAAATCAAATTTATCAAAGTTCGAGTCTTTTTTCACTTTGTTCATCTGGGTAATCTTGAAAGATGCCTGCTTGGTGGAGCAGAAAGTCTAATAAGAACAAAGAAGAAACTCATCACTCTTTATTTAGTGACCTTAATTCCAAGAAATCTTCCATTAGTTCTGATAATTTGTCTACCAATAGTAATGACAAAAGGTCTCCTAGAAGCTTAGAAGAGTTGAGTCATCATGGGATTTTGTCCCCTAATTTAAGGGGAACTTCATCTGGCATTTCTGGGTGTGATTCAGATGGAGAAAGAAAAGTCGTGGGTCATCCTCTTCCTAGACCTTCATCATCAAATTGTGGTGGTCTTGTTGTTGTTGATCATGGTCATGGTGGTGGTGGTGGTGGAGGACTAATTGCACTTGGGTCTGCATCAATTTCTAGTGTTAGTTCATCTGGGTCTAATTCTGATGATCCCCCTCTTCTTCTTGATCATTTTCAATCTGGGATTAACAGGTTTTTATCAAGTTTTGATTTTTTTTATGTTTTGGGTTGTTTTTAGGGTTATTATAATTTGAAGTTTTTGTTGTTTGATCTATGAAAGTTGTTGATTTAATTGAGATTTTGTATGTAAAAGTGTGGATTTTAAGGGGAATATTTGCACTCCTTTGTGTAGTGGAGTACTTTTAAGTGTGATCCTTGAAGTTTATGAATTGTCTTTTTGTGTCATTGCCGTTTTTTAGCTTATGCTTTTATAGGAGCGAGTAAATTAGGTTACTTTTACACTAATGCTTAGACAACCTCATGGATTTTGATATCAAATCAGGGAAAATGTTTGTTTAATTAATGCAGGAATTGCTTATATAAAAAGAAACAAATATGGAATTTGTTGCTATAAATACCTTCACAACTAGAGCTTTATTACAACTAAATTAGCAGAGCTTGTTATTTGTAGATAGTCATCCCCTGGCACTGATTGAAGTAAGATAGTGATCAACTGAGATTTTTTTGTCAAGTTCACTAATTACATGATTCACTAATCTCTTTGCCAATTAAAATCGAAAAGGTGAATTGTGTATGATTTTGGGCTATTTTTTGTTATTTTGAGCGAATTATGAATTTAAAAAACGAATTAGTTGGCGAATTTTGTTACACTGGTCTAGTTGCCTACTTTAGATCGAAAATAATTCCCTATATTAACTAATGCTCAATGATGATGCATATTGGAGTGGATTCCACTGCGGAAGCAATGACCTTTCCAATGGATGGAAATGGAATATATGCTGTTCCTTTGTCTCTATTTTTGTTGGCAAAAATACCATGTTCATACGACTCACAGTATACACCGATCAGTCGAGTATTTAATGATTTGTTGGCCAAAATACCATGTCCATAGTTGTGTTTCCACTTGTGGTTTTTGCTATCTTATTATATTCCCTTTACAGTTGACTATCGTATATATATTTGAGATGAATTGATATTGTTGCCGTGAATCATAAATTTCGTGCCTTTAGTTTATGGAGCATCATTTATGTATACTTCTGAAGTTCTGATAGTTCGACTAAATTGATTCCTTCTTTTCTCTCTTAATTATTGAATTGGCAAAGTTTTTTGTGTTGTGACTCTAAAAATGGACTATGTATGGATAGTGGAAGGACGAAGAGTTCTGGTCCCGGATCAAGAGGAGTTACAGCTGCTACATCACCTATTCATCCACGAATGACTTGTACGAATTCAGAATCTCCAACAGGAAGACAAGAAGAAGGGAGGTGTCAAGGCCATCCCTTGCCCTTGCCGCCTAGTTCTCCTAGTAGTCCGTCTTCCTTGCCTAACGGGAGAGCTGCTGTGTTTACTGAAAACTCACACAATTCTCTTTCAAAATGGAGAAAAGGAAGGCTCCTTGGGAGGGGAACTTTTGGGCATGTTTATCTTGGATTTAACAGGTACATTCTAATATCTCGTACATCACGTGTATATTGGACTGTGGATTTGAGGAGGAGAAAAATACTGCACTGCTTATTAGAACTAGCTAATAGTTGAGTTCATTTCTTTTATGGGGACAAGGATTCATTTGATTTGTCTATATAATGATTTTTGGTAGATTTCTCTAGATTGGTGATGAATCAGATTGCTTGTTTCTATTTTTTCGTGTTCATAGTAGTAAAGGAGCTTAATTTTTTGTGTTTAATGTAGAAGTAGCTCTTTGATATCAATCACATGGTGTGGCTGTATCAAGGGTACGCAAGGTACTAGCCAATCACTATGCTAAAATGACGGTGTGGATCAGTGCTGGGTCAATCATTATCCACCCGAGGTTTTCCACTGTTTTGATGAAAAATCTTCCCCGTTCTGCTGTATCTTTTTTCTCCCCAAGAAACTCAGCTGGTACACTATTAAGCCTTTTCGTTGTGAAGTTAAATAGTTGATATACACGAATGTAGTTAGTGCTGAAAACGGAGTTAACATAAAGGGCTCATGGTCATTGTGAACATTGACTTTGGAAATCATTGCAATTTTATAAGATGCTTACAAAAAACATAAGTTGATTAGGTTAGAATGAGCGTAGTCGAATGTTGTAATGTTAGTTGTAGTTTGAAGGGTGTGGGGAGGATCACACTCGATTTCAACAATACTGTAACATGGACAGAAGTGTGAGATGGAAAATGTTGAACTTTATGAAGAAACGATTGACAAAAATTGGGAACCTTTGTAATTGCTTTGATGTTGTTAGAGATTTTGTGCTCAACACTTCATTTTAGATGCCATCTGTTTTGAAGACATATGGTCGGTCAATCTATAATCATACGTGGAATATTATATTTTGTGGAGAAGCATTTTTTTCCTTATTGCTCATTCCGAGACTATGATTTGTTTATTTTTGAACTACTTATGTCATTAATTCTTATTTGATTTTCTATTAAGAGAGTAGTTCTAGTTATAGTAATATGAAAGAGCAGTAATTGCTTTCTAGTCTTAGAAGTTAGAACAACGACTATTTATCACCAGTTTCTGTCTCTATTCTCCGTTGTCTATTTAGCTAAGATGTGACAAAATACAAGGGTTGCTTTTGCGGCCTTGTAACGTCATATTTTCCTCCTTTTGTTCTGTAAATGGGAAATTTTTAGTGTTTTCAAGTTCTAGACTCCTGTCATTAGATGATCTGCTTAATACTATGTTTGGATATGGTTTTAGGAGGGAAAGGAAAGGAAAGGAAGGGAAAAGAAAAGAAGAGAAGGGAAAGGAAGGGGAGGGATTAATGAGGAGAATTTTCTTGTTTTGGATAATGAGGGAATTGAAGGGAAATGAAAGGAAATATAAGAGCATACAAAATTCTAAATAAATTAAATACTATCAATAATAATACACACACTATAGCTTATTATTAATGAATTCACAAAAAAAGTCGAATATGACCAATATTCTACTTAACAACCTATTTTCCTTCTAAATCTTTACCCTATTGGAAAGATTTGGTTATTAACAAAATTAAGGACATTAGTCCCTCCATTTCCTTTCCTTCCAAATCCCTCATTCATTAAATTGTTATCCAAACAAAGGAAATCATTGCCCTCCAAATCCCTCCCTTTCCTTTCCTTTCTTTCCAAATCATTCCATCCAAACATAGTGTAAAAGAAAGTTTCTCAAAGTTTTATATGGTACTAAGTTTTCTTTTTGTTTTGTTTCATAGGTTGTTTTCTGTAAAAATGGTTATTATGATCCGTCATGTAGGTCTTATTAAACTTTCTCTCTTCTACTCAAAGCGCTCTCTGTTATTTTAAGTTCCACCTTCCAAATTTTTGGTATTAAGGTGAAATTTCCTCCCTTCTTCTACCAATATACCCTTTTCCGAGTTGGGGCGTGATTGTCATGTTCTCATGTGTACATGTTTTTCTTAGTTTCCATTTTTGTGGATTGAAAAGAGAATGAGTTATAAAGAAGCAAAGCGGGCGACAAAAAAAGCGGTAACGGAGGCAAAAAACCGTGGTTATGAGGACTTATATCGGAAGCTTGATACCAAAGAGGGGGAGAAGCAGATATTTAAGTTGGCAAGGACTAGGGCCTAACAACGGCAAGACTTATAGGCAGTGAAATACATCAAGGATGAGGGGGGACGAGTTCTCCTGAGACAAGAGGAGATCAAAACCAGATGGCTCCAGTACTTCTCCCAGCTGCTCAATGAGTCTAGGGGGCCAAAGGAGGCGGATAATCAAATTTTTGACGTCCAATGACCACTAGAATATGGGTCAACGAGTGATATTATCACAGGAGAAGTAGGAGAAGCTCTTAAAAAGATGGGGAGGACAAAGGCAGTCGGGACAGATAACATTCCGATTGAGGTGTAGAGGGGTTTAGGAGAAGAGGGCATTCGTTGGCTGACTAACCTCTTTAATATATTTTGATGTTACATAAGATGCCAGAAGAATGGAGGAATAGCACACTAGTACCTCTGTTTAAGAACACAGGCGATGCGCAAGTTTGCGGCAACTATAGAGGTATCAAACTTCTAAGCCACACAATGAAATTGTGGGAAAGAGTGATTGAGGGGAGAATTAGACAACAAAACGGTGATTAGAGAGAACCAATTTGGTTTTGTGCCAAGAAGGTCAACCATTGAGGCAACTCATGTTTTGAGAAGACTGATGGAGAAATATAGGGAGCGAAAGAAAGATCTGCATATGGTGTTCATTGACTTGGAGAAAGCGTATGATAGCATACCATGACGTCTCATCTGGGATAGCCTCAAGGCTAGAGGTATTTCTTTAGTGTACATTGAGGCCATACGGAATATGTATGACAAAGTTTCGACTAGCATTCAAACACCGGTGGGGATAACAGAGCCTTTTTCGGTTAAAGTGGGACTATATCAGGGATCGGCTCTAAGCCCTTTCATTTTTACTGTCATAATGGAAGAGATTTCTAAATCTATTTGGGAGACGGTACCATGGTGCATGATATTCGCGGACGACATAGTGCTGGTAGTAGAAACTAGAGAGGAGGTTAGTAAAAAATTGGATGAGTGGAGGGAAGCTTTAGAAGGTAAAGGATTGCGCATTAGCCGTACGAAGACCTGTGACTTTAGTGGGACATCACTGGTAGGTGAACCAGAGGTGTCCATAGATGAAACAATTGTTAAGAGTACAACCAAGTACAAGTATTTGGGATCGATCATTCAAAGGGTGGGGAGATTGACGGGAATGTAAATCATCGTATACATCCGGGTTGGCTCAAGTGGCGAGCAGCCGCCGCAGTGCTATGTGATAGGAAATTCCCAAGCAAGTTAAAAGGAAAATTCTACCGAGCGGCAATCAGACCTGCTCTGCTATATGGGACCGAATGTTGGCCTGTAAAAAAGATTTTCAAACATAAGATGAAAGTTACAGAAATGCTTATGCTGAGGTGGATGTGTGGGCACACATTGATTGATCAAATTAGGAACCAAGAGTTTAGGAACTAGGGGTAGCCCCTATATTTGAAAAAATGCGCGAAAATAGATTGAGGTGGTTTGGTCATGTGCAGAGAAAGACTTTCGACGTCCCTGTGAGGAGGGTAGAAAGCATTATAGTAGAGGGTAAGAGAGTGAAGGAAGACCCAGGAGAAATTGGGATGAGCAAATAAGAGTTGACTTGCATGAGTTAAACCTCTCTGCGAACCTGAGCAGTTGCAGACGCCAAATCCATGTCTTAGATTACTGATGTCCTCTTAGTTTACCTTTTAGTGTCCTTAACCTCTTGCTTTTATCGTTTCCTTTCTATTAGTTCTTTGTTTCTTTTGTAGTGGTTCTACTTTTATTTTTATAGGCCTTTAAGTTATCTTTCACATGTAATCACGTCTCTTTATCTTCTTCAAGCCAGGGGACTCTTTTGGCCGCGCTCTCCTTTATGGGTATGCGTTGCCGCCGTTTTTCTCTCCCTAGACCCTGGCCTTAGTTTTTCTATGAGTGGAATATATTGGGTAGGATGATGATGATGTTTAACGGTAAACATTTGATATATATAGTATTCCCTTCTATTCAACTCAAGTGTCCCATTTACTTTTTGAACACTATTTATTTATCATTCTTAAATGTATTTTATTATTAATTTATAAGTTAAAACATAGTCAAATGAGATTTTATTTAATTTGTCTTTATGTAATGTTTATTAATATCAACGTTTTATAATTTTTAGACATACAGAATTAGATATTTTAGGAATTGAATAAGTGCATTGGATAGAGTGTATACAGTAAATGGGAGTATGGGACACTTGAGCTGAATAGGAGGAAGTACATGCTTTCTTAATGTTATAGTATGTCCTTGTGGCTTGCAATACCGACTTTTAGAATCTTGCTTCTACATGATTGAGGATTCTAGTTTTCTTTGAATTGTTTTATCTTGTTCTTTAATTTTCGAATCTTACTCAACCATGCAGTGAGGGTGGACACATGTGTGCAATCAAAGAAGTAAGAATCATATCCGATGATCAAAACTCGAGAGAATCTATGAAGCAACTCAACCAGGTTTTGCATGAACTTTCTCCCCTCATGTTGACTGTGATAACCTTCTTATTGTATATTTTTCCTTTAATCTTGCCTCTGAACATGCAATTTTGATGCGAGAAGTTTTGGCTTATCCATCTTTTGCTTCTACAGGAAATAAACTTGCTAAGTCAACTGTCACATCCAAACATTGTTAGATACTACGGAAGTGAGTTGGTATGTCCGAACTTATGTTACCTTTTATGTTAAATATCTTCTCTTTCTTGGTAATGTTTACACAAGTCGTCATTTTTATTTTCTTTTCCATTTTTCCTCCTCTTGTGATATTTATTTTGATATAGCCCGACCAAATCCTCAAGAGCTAATTCTTTTCATTGGCGGAGCACACCTGTCATACTTCTTTCTTTTTGTGCAAACCAATTGGTTGCAACTAAAACGAAATAGAGAAAGTATTATTTTAGAGGAAAGTTGCATGTTTTTACACAGGCATTAATCTTAGTGCAAAACAAGGCCGCATCACATCACATCGGCTGTATTGTAAAGGTTTTCATGAACAAAGGAACCGATACCGTCCTCATTGTAAAGGTGTAAAAAACACATTTTGTGTTGTATCAAGGGATATCTCATGCTTTTCACTGATATTTAGGCGTTACGATAACCACATCACTCTGACTGTTACCGCATGGCATCAATGGCATCAATGCTAACTTTTTTTATTTTGTCTTTGTAGGCTGGTGACACACTATCCGTTTATTTGGAATTTGTCTCTGGTGGGTCTATTCACAAATTACTTCAAGAGTACGGCCCCTTTAAGGAACCTGTTATCCAAAACTATACAAGACAGATACTAGCAGGCCTTGCTTACTTGCATAGTAGAACCACATTGCACAGGTACTTGTATTGCAAAATGCCCTTTGTGAATAGTTTTAAAAAAATATTTCCACTGTTAATGGAAATTTGATTTATTGGTGACGTCGTCTTTCAAAATGTGATAGGGATATCAAAGGAGCAAACATATTGGTTGATCCTACTGGAGAAATCAAACTTGCTGATTTCGGGATGGCAAAACATGTAAGTCTTACCCTTACATTATGGAAACAGAAGGGATTTCAACTATGGCCCTTTCCGCTATGCTTCCGTTTCTCGAGTTTGTTGGAGTTTTAAGGGTTTTGGCTGACAAGTTAGTTTTATTACGTTCATAGTTTTATACTTCTCCCGTTTGAAATTTCTGGTCTGATGCAGATAACATCTTGTAATTCAGTGCTTTCTTTCAAAGGAAGTCCTTATTGGATGGCTCCGGAGGTATATTTCTCTCCGTCCTTTCCTTCTTGCCTTTTTACTTGGATTTTCTATCTATTCTTCTTGTTGTACAATTGTGCTGCTGCTCACTTTCTTACATGCTTACAGGTAGTGATGAATAAGAATGGGTATAACCTTGCAGTCGATATTTGGAGTTTGGGATGTACAATCCTTGAAATGGCAATGGCAAAACCACCATGGAGCCAATATGAAGGGGTATGAAAATGTATATTGATTGAGAATTTTCCAGTTGAAACGAATCTTGAGATGTATGCTGAAATCAAATCCTTTGATATGTTGCCCTTGCAGGTGGCGGCGATATTCAAAATCGGAAACAGCAAAGATATTCCAGAAATTCCCGATTTCTTATCGAATGATGCTAAGAATTTCTTGTACCTTTGCCTACAGCGTGATCCAGCAGATCGGCCGTCAGCTTCACAATTGTTAGAGCATCCTTTTGTTAAAGAGCAATCTGCAGGAAGGGTCCATATAAATGCTACAAATGAACCAACATCTTTCTCCTTTGATGGACGGCGCAAGCCAGTAAGATATTCTAGACCTTTTTAATTCGATTCTTTGTTTATACTAACCGCTTATACTCCTAGAGAGTTTCGAAAAAACTCTGGTGATGGAATTGCACTGAATTTTCCAAGTAGTCGTATATATGGCTTGATCTAATTGCCCATTTCAGTGATTTGGAAATATGAATATTCAATGTTGGAGAGCTCTTTTTTCCCTTGGTTTTGGTTTGAATCATTACTCTTGTGCGGGAAAAATGGTATACTTTTTGCTTGACTCAGTAATCAACTCTTCCTGATTTTCGATCTAATTGTATCACATTACCTTTCTTTTCTTTTTTTGAGATGCGCATTACCTTATTTTTGTTAAGTTCAGTTGGACATATTGTCAATGCCAGCATATAATAGAGAAACACGAGATGCACACACTTCATAAGTCAATGAGACACCATCCCAAAACTATGGCTATGGGAGGAAGGGCTCCAATGACTTATAAAGTGCACACACCATCTTTAATTCATCAATGTGGGGCAAACAATCCCAACAATTTTTTAGTCTATTTGAGCCAATGACTTACCGGTTATGGTTTATGCTTTTTGCAGCAACCTTTGGAAATAAATCCACGTAGAAAAAGTGTAAGTTCGTATGAAATGGATAACGTTAGGCGACCTGGGTCAGCACTTTGGGAAGCCAGGTATACTTCTTTGCCTTCATTACTTATCGAGTTCAATAACCGAGTTGCCCATCTTTACACTCAATATTTTTGGTTTTAGGGATAATCCAAGATCAATTACTTCACTACCGGTTTCACCTTCATCTAGTCCATTACATAGACTGACGCCTACCTCCAAGAGTTGTTTTCTTTCACCGTCTCACCCTTCTTATGCTTGGCCTGGGCAAAGCAGCAGCTACAATGCAACTGATCACTCGGTATCTCCAACGAGAAGACGTGCAGGCTACACACTTGATCCCCGGATCGAGAGTACTTTGTTTAAGACCCATACATCCGGTGGGTCCCCTAATATGTGGCTTATCTGAGTGTTGAGGTCAATGAGTAAAATTTTCGGCCGTGCTATATGTACATATATGCTGGAGTTTCTCAGAAGTGAAGTTTGCCGCATTTTCTCCGTCAAAATTGCCACCGCGTAAATGTGGGAAATCACCACAACCTTTTTGTTATTAACCTGTAAACCGAGATCCCGCTTGATGTTTCAACCATAAAAAATGGCAAAAATCTAGGTTTTTGCTGGATCATGCAATTAATTGAGCCTGGTTTTCATCATGCTGTAAATTACTTCAGTGTTGTAAATAGTAATTATGCACAAGATGTGTGTTTTTTAGTTGAGAAAGCCAGAATTAGGACAAAGGCTAAACATGTGAATCACTACCCCAAGTTGTTTGGATGGGACAGATCTGTGGCTGTGATTTCATCAATCATTAATTTTATAGGTAATTTGTTCTTGCTTAGTATCATCACTCATGTATTCAGGTCTTAAATTAGGTCTTGTTTTAATTAGTATGTACTACTAATTTCATAAGCAACTTGGATCCATTATTTCTAGCCATTCTCCCCCTATCCTATCCTATAAGCCGAAAAGATTTTGTTAGAGGAGAATTATGGGCTAGTCTAGTGCTTAAACACTTTACTTTCTACTCTTGTGATAGGATTTGAATTTCATTGCTAGACCTATGCAATACTAGTGAAACTCAAATGAAAATGAGCCAAAACGTGTTGGGACTTTCAAAAAGAAAATGGGTCCAAACGAGTTGAGGTCATTCAACTCGGCTCATTTTCATAAATGTCAAATTTGCCAACAAATTATTTAGTTTCAAAACATAAATAGATGTTTGGTTGATAAAAGCTACAAGAGGGCAATGGCAGTGTGTGTCTACTTTCTCGTACTCTCGATTTTGGATCTTACTCCTTAACATTATTCAAACATAGTGTATGTTTGGATGATAATTTTGAAGAGAAAAAAAAGGAAAAGACCGGAAAGGAAAGAAAAAGGAAAGAGAGAAAAAAAGAAAAATAGCTCTTATTTGTATAGAAAAAAATGAAAAGAAAAGGAAAATAGAAGTTATTCCTTCAAATCTTTTCAATTTTAGAGATTGAAATATTCACAAATAATATCCATCAAATCCTTCTAATTCCCTCCCCTCCAAATTCCTCCCTTTCTTATTTGCTAACCAAATAAGGAATTCTTCCTTCCTCTAAATCCCTCCTTTTTCTTTTCCTCAATTTTCTTATATCCAAACACGCCCTAAGGATGGATTGTACCCCAAAGCTGTAAGAAAATCATCAAGCAAACTAGTAGATTAATCAGAAAATTAATTAAATGATCAATAAAAAATGGTTGAAATTACTTGAATGAAAGATTGAACAAAAACCAGATATAGAAATGAATAGAAAATTTAAAAGCACAAATTAAAGTATACTTTACATCAAATGAATTGGGGAAGAAGCAAAGAAAAAAAAATTTGGGCTAAAATATAAATATAAATTAAGCGCACAAATTCTCATTTAAAACGGTGTCACATGAAACTATTCTAATTTGGGCTAAAGAGAAAAATGCACTTACCCAAATCAACTACACCATGCTTCAATGGTCTAAAAACAGGAGATAATTTCACAATATGTATGAAAATCATAATTTGTCCAAAAGATGCTCGAAGCTGAGCATACAACAAAAGGTGCTCCAACAACAAAACCACAATTCATCCAAAATGTGTTTCAACTTCTTATTCTTAATGAAAATCTGCTTTATAATTTCTTAGATACGACGTTTCTTTCGAAGCCGACAACCATTATGTGCACGTTGAGTAGTATCTTCAATCACTGCAATCGGAGTATGATTGCCTTTACCCATTGTGTAGCCTTCTTTAAAGCCAAGAATTGCTTGTCTCTTCTTCCTGAAGTGCATAAACCCATTTACTCTCATAATGACAGATCTCAGCCCAAGATTTTTAGCAACTCTTCCCATATGTTCTGCTGTTGACTCAGCAGCATATCGGGAAGCCGTAGAGCCTTTCAGTTCTTCTAAGCATCCTGAAGATGCTCCTGCCTTTTTATTCCCCTTGTAGTCTGTGATGGTAATAAAAGTATTGTTTTTTAGCATCTTAATGTGTACGATATCCATTTTTTCTTCGGTGGTTTGTAGATGTTGAGAACCTTTCCAACGAACCTTCTGCTTATCATCCTGCTCCAAGGCTCCCTTCACAAAATTGTACAAGTTCATATTGGCGGGCGTTGTATGTATCTTTGCCCCCACCAAACTGCCCTTCCAGATAGAATCTGTATCAGAAACACAGAAGCAAGTGCAGATAATGGGAAAATTGAGAGAGATAGATAAAATGCTACTTCTATGAGAAGTATTCAAAAGGTGGGAAGAAACATCATAATTTAAATCATTCATTGTGCAGATAAGAAATAAAAGTGTATGACCATGCTAGAAAGGGAACAAGAATGAGGAAGTGCCAAACACTCCTCTCTCAACATGAAATTGCCTCAAAAACTCAAAAATGTGAAAGCATTTTGGGTATAGGGGGTAAATTCATGACAGCGGAGGAAGTAGATACCACCACCAGCTCAAGGAATAAAATCATGTTGAGTCAAAATCAAAATGTCTTAAACAAGAGAAAGAAATAATGGAACCAAACAAACAGCTATTGCAAGCAAATCATTACTCAATAAGGGCATTTCTGGATTGAGGATAAGGAAGTAGGACGTGAATGAATCAATAGACAAAAAGGTGGTGGATAGAGCCTAGAGGTGAAGATAGGAAATGAATTGGTGACAAGGAAAACAAAATGGTTGTAGCGTGAGGAAGGAGGCATGTTAAACCATTTGCTACCTTTGTAACAAAACCTTATCCCCTATCTGCACCTTCACTTCTCAATTCGACTTCATTTACTCCTCCCACCCCAGCCACCTTAAAAACTACGATAATCCCAATCAAACTGTCATAAATAAACCATACTTCAGAGGATTGCCCGCTTTTCTATCAGCAAAACACCTTTCTAGTTTCTTCATGCCCCTTCGTCAGGAAGGTGACTTGTTCTAGTTCCATTGAATAGTATGCACTTACACAATGACAATTCCCATACTGGAGCCCAGAGAAGCATGTAAGCTTATGAATTCATATTTATAACCTGGAAAGTTAAGCCATAATTGTTTTTACTGGTAAATCATCCCTTGGTCTATTTTACTAAATCCTTACTAATATTCAAACTTTATTCTAGGGGTGTGAATGAACCGAGCAACATCGAGCAAGACGTCACTCGGCTAGACTCGCGTCCACTCAAATCGTGTTGATCTTTCCAAGCCTAGAAATATAAGCCTCTGATTGGTCTCATTTCAAGCTCAAGTATAGTCGACAAATTGGGCTAGAGCATAAATTCAAGATTTAATTAAGCACCTATTCTTCATACACATGGTGTCACGCAAAATACATAATAACCTCACAAGCAGAACGACGAAAAGCTTTCCACACCTATATCCTCCAAATCCACCATAACTAAACATACAAGTGCACCCAAATGATCAAGGAACGAATTTTATTTCATTATAATTGAACAAGGAACAAATTTAATCAACTAAACTTATCTTTTGTGAACAAAATGATAAAATCAGCAAGAAACAGTACAATTTGCGAACAATTACAATTAACAAGATTAAATCAAATTAAATTAAAGCAGACAAAACGATAGACGGATCAAGACCTGAAAATGAAAACGCGCGGAAAAGAGCTCCGGTAATGGCCTTGTGCTTCATCGCCATTGAAATCTCCGATGAAGATTGATGTGTGTTTAAAATTAGGGTTTTTTCAGGTTTATGAGGTTTCTAACTGAATACGGGAAGACAAAAATGAATACTTTTTAAAAAAGCTTTTTACGTTTTTTCGTTAGTAAAAATATTATTTCCTCCATTCCGCTGGAATTGCACCAAAAGTTGAATTACTGAATTTTAAAGTATGAAAATTTTGATAACAAATATGGACAAAAAAAATTAAATTATGTGAATAATATTATAAAGAGTCAAAATATATAATTTTGATTTAAAAATAAAGTAATTGGTAGTATCAATTTAAAATGAAAAAATGATATAAAACAAGTGAGACATTTTAAATAAAAAATACAAATTAATTGGGACAGAGAATTATTTTGACGGTTTTCTATCTTGTTCCAATAAGTTTATTTCTCAATTTAGTACTTCGATTTGTTTACATAAAACTATCTTTACGTGTAATTTTATTTTATTTACGTAAAAGAATAGCGGTTAATTAAAGAACTATTTTCATAATTTTTAATAAAAATGCAAATATTTGAAGATTTTTAGAATTTTTTTAAAAGCACATAATTGAAAGTTAGAATGTGATTAAATTGATAAACCTTGAATATTCAAATACGTGAAAATCCTAAATTTTGGGTACTCGATGATTTGGGCTAGTGTCTTGACTCATTAAGGACAAGTCAGTTGAAATAAGTTAAATAATTAAAAAAAATTAAATGGATAACTTTGTGACTTTAATAAATATTTTATATTTTTGTTAAAACAAAATTAGTCCAATATTTGAACATAAAATAAAATAGTACCCAAGAAGTCAAGAATATGCTCCATTTAAAGGATTGCTTTTACATTTTTAAAACATTTGTGAGTGTGATATATGTGATGCTCCAAATACATTAAAATGTAATTTGACTCTATCGAAGATACAAAAGTCAAATTAAAATATAATGTTAAACAAATTTGACTATAGAAATACAATGTTTCTTTTAGTTTGTGTGATGCTCTAAATGAATTAAAAAATAATTTGACTCCATTAAGAATACAAAAGTCAAATTAAAAGCAAAGTCAAAGAATAAGAATACCTTAAATTCAAACTAAAAAACTGATTTTTATTCAAAACAAAGGGTATTAATTTTAAATTATAATTTTCCTCTATGAGAATTTAAGAGCGTACAATAATATTTTAGTTTATTTAATTTTTATTTTTAAAATTTTGAAGTTATCTAATATATGTCTTATAATAAATAAAAAAATTATTAAAAATATGATAATTAAAAAAATAATAAGTATAAAAGTTGCTTTTAGGTTATTTTTTATGTAGCTTCTAGACTTAATGATAAGTGTAAGAATTGGGTCATTATGTAGTTTGGTTGTGCTCGTCTTGTTTGGTGTTTGCTTTGTGTTAGCTTTCCTTTTATGTTCTAGAAAGCGTTTTTCTTTATAATCTAAGACGTAAAAATATTTTTTTGAAATTAATATATTCCATTCTTAGCTAAAAAAATAATTATTACTTATAGCTGGAAACCAACATTTCAGTTTTCAAATTTCTCTTGTTGATTTTGAAAAAAACCGAAAACTACGGGAAAAAATCCTCTGAAAGTTTCCCTCCTATTTTGCCCGATTCGTTAATTTGTTTTCCTTTCGGATCAATCTTCTCTCCTTGCCTTAAATATTCCGCGATTTTTAGGGTTTCATCATTCTCACTAATCACAATCAAACTATCTTCATCTTAGGATAGATTAAAATACACAAATCAAAATCAAAAACCCAAAAAGGGGGAAGAACAAAAAATCACGGGGAAGAAAATGCCAATCGAAATGCCTAGAGGATTACCATTTTCAGTAGATACTTGGAACCCTAATTCCAAGCTAAAACACCACCATTTTCTGACTCATGCTCATAAAGATCATTGTTCTGGTATCACCTCTCATTCTTCATACCCAATATATGCTACCCATCTCACCAAATCCCTGATCCTCATATTTTTCCCTCAGGTTGAGTAGCTTTCTTACCATTTTTTTTGGCTTTATTGTAGTTTTGAATTTTAGCTATTGCTAATTAGAGTTGTGCTACAATTTTATTTTGTGGGTTTATTTTGATTTTTAATTTTTAATCCAGATTGATGAATCAATGTTTGTGGAAATTGAGGTGGGCCAAACCATCACTGTTAATGATCCAGATGGGTGTTTTTCTGTTACCGCTTTTGATGCTAATCATTGCCCTGGTATTTGATTTATCCTTTTCTGCAGTTCATTTAATTGGATTTTTGTTTACGAATTTTAGGATAATTTGGGGAGGAAATGGTGGAATTGTTATTATGAGTTTTGTTTTTTTTTTTTTTTTTTTTTTTTTTTTTTTTTTTTAATTTTATGTATTCTTACATATATATATTTATCATATTTGAGAAAATTTAAGAAAGTGATATTTGAAACATACTTCCTAGAATGTATTGAATGTTTTAAAAACAGAAAAGCATCAGCGAAAGAGTCAAGAGAAGTGAGATGATCTTGATAGTTTTTGGTGTTTACCGCATTGGATTCACTGGGATCAAATTATTAGTGGTTGTGGTTTTCTTATGCTCAAATTTTTTGTTTGTTTTGATGTGTTGACATGTTGAGTTATCTACGAACTTTAGCTTAAAAAACATGAGAATGATGCAGAATCTGATTTATGTGGCTGAGTTTGTATTTAGACATTTTGATTGATAATTGTTTGGTGATTATGATAGTTGTTAGGTGGTTTATTAAGCTTTGAGATTATGTCTCTTTCTCCACATCATGTTGCGTGGCATGTGTTTTAGGATAACTGGATGGCAAAGTTTACATTGTTAAAAATGAGACATTTATCTGTCACACGAACTTTTAGTAGTTGCTAACAAGATTAACCTTTATAGAGATTAGATAGGTGTTGTTGTAAAATATGTTCTCTCAATTTGATTCATCAAAACGAATTTGGATGGCAAAGGTTCAAAAGTTTTAAACATAAGTTCCTGTTTTGGATTTTTGTTTTTCCAACATTATTGAAGTGGAGCTATAGGAAAATAGGGAATATTGTTGATCTCTCTGCATCTCAAATGATGTGTAGCAGTAGTAGTGTGTGCACAACTGAAGTGAGAAGAGATAAGGAAGAGTGAGGTGGAACTATGAAAGAGGCTATGTGCCAAATTTGACTTGGATAGTTTGATGCTAGATTCTCTTAGGAGTCAATTTGAACAAAAGAACATCACTAGGTTAGATTTTGTGAATGATTACTGTTTGTGAGTTTCTTCTTGTCTTTTCCAGTGATATCTTAGTTTATTGTTGAGTGAAGTGAAGGATGAAACATTCAGCATTGGTGTTTAATGTTTAGTTTGAAAATCAATTGTTCACTATTAGTTTAGGAAGCATAAGGTGATTGGGTGTATCATCTCTGATGATGGAATTGCTATGGTTAGAGAGAAAGTGAGCTCTATTGTAAAGTGACCAATCTAGCAACGACAAAACCTTAGATAATTAAGAGTTCTATTTGGAGCTTGCTTGGTATTATAGGAGATTTGTTACTGGATACACAAAAACCATTGCTCTATCAACGGCACAATGAAGGAATGAACCTTGGGAGGAGTGAAAATGCCACTTAGAGCTTTTGAAGCGTTGAAATTTGAAACACACCTTAGTGTGCCGCCGGCGGTTGGACACCTTAGATGGGCTGCTACCATCGTTGGCAAGGGAGGACAGCGAGGGTTGTACACAACAAAGGGTAAAGTTGAGTGAGATGTGGCAAAGAAAATGAGAAAGCAGTAAGTAGCTAGAGAGAATAAGAGAATGATTGTGATATTAATCAACAAGCTCTTCGAGTTGCTTTCACTCCAAAATAGCCAAAGGCATTACAAAACTTCAAAAGACATGGTATTACACATTATAGTGCATTGCATAATACCACTCCTACTAATGTTGGTCTCTCTATTTAAAGTACAATACTACTAAGGTACTACTTGTCCTTCTCCTTCCCTTGCTATTTGATTTGAGTGACCTATATGTAATGAACTAGTAACAGATAATAGGCTTACGAAGGGGTAATTTACGTAATTACTATGTTAGTGGTGACTTAAGGAATAAGTTAGTATTAAGAGGAGTTTTATTATGGATAGGGGAAATTAGAGAGTCATAAGATATCTTGGAAATTGTAAAGTGGGTGAGTCATACTCATAGGGAGATCTCAAGCCTCTCGAATAGCTTGATCTATCTTTTAGTATTTTTACTTTTTAGGGTTGTAATCATCCTTTTATCATCCATTTAATAATATAATTTCACTTTTGTCCTTTAAATATCATATTTCTAGATTTATTGTTTTCTTGGAATTAGTCGGCTCATAAACACTTTACCACGTCTAGAGTAAGTGAATTTTCAGCTTTGGGCCTTGAGTTCCTTTATTCATTACATTACCCCCGCCAAAAGCATCACCTTGTCCTTAAGGTGGAAATCTAGAAATTTTATGTTGATGGTTTGATAATCTTCCAAAGTGGCTTCCGAATCTAGTAAATCCTCCCATTTTATGAACACTTCTTTGCAATCTTCTTGCCGCTTCTACTAATCTCTGATCCCTACTGTAACATTTTAAAATTTAGTCTTAAAATAATGTTATTTATCAAATAGAATTTACTATTTTAACATTCAGGTTGAATAATATTATATTTTAGATGTAATAAATAAATAAATACTTGGGTTATAGTAACATAATAATTTATAATTGGGTTAAAGTCATATAGTAATTATAGGATTTATTATATTTTTTATCAGATGTTAAATGAGAGATGTTAACCCTAACCCTAAACTATTAATATAAATAAACCCAGAACTTTTAACTAAACTATTAGTATAAATAAACCCAAAAACTTTTGGTTGCCTACATCTCTTGCTAAAATGAGTTTTGTTTTTTTCTCTTTCACTTTTTATATCCTTTGTTCGACCACTTGGTGTTAAAGGAGAGTTGCAGTACATTTTTTTGATATCTCATTTTGTTCTATAATAGACATAATATAGCCAATTTTAGATGGGCTAGACTTGAATCTATATTGCTAATTTTCCATTTCTTTTATCGTGTTGCACCGCAAGAGAAGTTTGTGGAAAAGCTGTTTTAGTGAACTTAGTAGCTGTTGGTGACCGTCACCTGAAAGTGGAGCTACAATTGAATGGATAGTGCCTTTTTTTCAAAAGGAGACTGACCAGTCTGATTTTCTATTATGTGCTCTATTGTTAATACTTGAATTTTTGACATGAAATTTATATCCTTGACATTGTTGATTTCTTATCCAG
The DNA here is from genome assembly GCF_026212465.1 of Amaranthus tricolor. NCBI lineage: Eukaryota > Viridiplantae > Streptophyta > Magnoliopsida > Caryophyllales > Amaranthaceae > Amaranthus > Amaranthus tricolor. The sequence goes on from NC_080055.1 coordinate 10,321,531, forward strand.
AGTGATACATAAAAGATCATGAGTCTATCCTCCTTGATATTATATTGTGAGCAAAAAGTTAATGGCTCTATGTTATGTTTTAAGGCGAGTTGCTATTGAGGTATTGGCTAGCTTCACATGAGAATGACATAGCCCAAGAGCTACAGAATATCCTCTCAACTAGATATTTAGTGCAGACAAGGTCTAGGATTTTTCTTTTAAACTATGATGCGATATTCTCTTCTCCCTATTTGTGAAAGCATGTTTTAAAGATAATTAAGATATGTTTTACGTGAGATATGTCTACTCGTTCAACCTTTCATGGTTGACTCTTTTCTGTTTTGGTTTTAGATTGCAAGTGATTTGTAGGGGTAGCTGATTAGCAAATAAGGTATTATGGAGTGACAAAATTCATTGTAATATTTAAATGGATTTTTATAGTTTTACCTTAGTATTGGATTGTCTTAATGTAGTGGATGAATTGATAGATCTTCGTGACTAAGAATAAAAGTCTATATTTGGGACTTATTTTTGTGATGGGCATGTAGAAACCTTTAAACTTATTTAATTTTGAGTTTGAGTTTATGTTGGATCATTTATTTAATTTTGAGTTTAACATTTATAATGTATTGAGGACATATATTAAAGTTATTTTTGGATTATGCTTAATAGCACCCTCATCTAATTAGGTAGATACTATTAGGGCGTTACAATTGATATTTGGAGACTCTGCGAACGTAACTGATTCGACGAGTTAATTAAATTAGCACTAGAAAATATCTGATACTAATGAAGTTGGGGATTGAGAAATTAGAAATTTGATTTTGGGATTAGATAAAAATTAAAACTTAGGTGTTGGAGATAAACGTAGGCGGATTTAGTAAATTAGTGGAGTCGATAAAATAATCAAAAATTAAAAAGTTAAATTATTAAAAAATGAAAAAAAGGTTAAACTTAAAAGTAATTGGGAGAAACTATGGGTAATTAGAAATGTTTGACGAAAATAAATAATAGACAACCATTGTGTATGATGGTGGATCATTACTTCTGAGGTTTTATGATAAGAGACATCGTTTTTATAACATAAATGTATATTACATGTGATTGACTAATTGTGATATGTCCAAGTAGTTTTAGAAACGGTCATATACTTTAGTAAGTTTAGTTACTTGATCATGAAATTTTAAAGGGAGGATTTACCAATTCTAAAAGAAAAATGAAAAGAAAAGGAAAAAAAATTAGTTGAAATATGTAATTATGATATACTTTATTAAAATAAAATATTACATATGTATTAAAGTTAATCTTTATTTTTTAGACTGGTGTATGCTAAAATTGGGATTTAGTTATTATATATGGAAATATTTTATCGAGAATTTTGATGTTATATTCGAGGTGACATACTTTGAGGTTTTATTACTGGAAATATTTTGTATATAATAAAGGAACATATTTTAGCTTCTTTAAGATTTTGTTATCAAGGAGTTATGCCAAAATTTTGTATTAAAATTGAAGTCTTATCTTAAGAAAAGCTAAATATTGTTAGATGTAATTTTTTTGGGAACTCTGAATTTTATCTAATTGTTGAGGAGAATACATTTTAATTAAACTATTTTTTTACACTGAGGATGATCGTGATATCTTAAGAGACTATCAATTTGGTAGTAAACTATTGAGAAGTTGAATATTGTGATAAACTGAGTAATATGTTCATGATTTAGGTTTTATTATCTATTGAATTATTTGCTAGGTTAAATATAAGATTGAGATTGAGTCAATTAGTACATAAGGAATTATATATTTATATAATCTATGGTCTTATTATATGTTTTAGTTTATGTGTTATTTGAGGTTAATTGTCATTGTAATTTGGTTATTATTAGAAGTAGTTTTGAGGCCTTTGATTTTATTAGATTAATATCATGAAAGTTTTATGGACCTATGTTTGACTTGATGGAATTTTAAAATAAATTTTCGTGTTTTTGATGTTTGAGTTACCCTTAGGTATGTTTTGAATATTAAGGTGATAAGTTGGAAGTGCACTGTGGTTATCATAAAGGTTATTTGGTTTTATCGGCTAAAGATGATTTATGTATCAATTTTTGACTTTATAAGGATAGTAGATGTAATATTCGAGTGAGTCTTAAATTATTAAGGGCTTGTATGTAATACATAGTTTAGTTATTTCTCTAATTGTAAGATGATTGTATATATCTTTACAATTAGAAAAAAAAGTCAAGTTTTGAGATAAGGTTACATTGAATTGAAGCACTGTCTTATTAAATATTGGTTAAGGTTAGTTGGATGTGTGATCTACGCGTGATGACACGTGATTGGTATAGAAGGACAAGAGTCATGTAGAGTATAATATGACACAAGAAATATTTGTTTTTCAGCGAACACGCGTTATTATGTTGCTAGTTAAATTTCCCGTATTTGTCATGTATTACGAGTTAAACTATGTTTGATGTGGATGAATCTCATGTTATAGAGTTGAAGGAGATCCCTCTCAATGTCATTATTCTCGTATAAGAAACCCATGATGATTCATGATAGATATTGTTGCGAAAAAGTAACAATTATGAGAGTTATAAGTTATAATCATGTTATCGAGTAGGCTATTTGCGAGAGTGGGATGCCGCGAAGCGTTATTATTTGCAAGTGCGCAATCAGCACAAAAAGAATAATAATTTGCCTAGTATTGCAACTCCTTAGTCTGCTAGATTTCAAATAGTTTATATGTAGATAGGTTTGAAGACGAACTCTATTTAAAGTTGGCTAGAATCGTAAGATTTCAAGGGAGGAATGTCACAACTCTCATTATTTCAGGTTGACCATATCCAAATTTCTTGTCAATATTTTGTGATTGTTTGCTATCATATCTTAAGAGGAATTATTATGATTGTTAATAGGATATCTTATATATCATTAGTTCGTCGGGTTCTTTGTCATTATATATATTGACAAACAATTATTATTGTGTCTCTTTTTGGAGCCTTGGTTAGCTTAAATTACGTTTTCATCTAACTTGAGAGGATTTGTTGGAGGCATGGTGTTGAGTTGCGCTAGGGATTGCGCTTTTGTTCGGCTAGATCAGAGACTAGGTTATTATTTTGAGGAATATATTATTCATGTTACATTAACAAATGTCTCTATTTATGAGTTATTTTAGATGATCATTTTCTTCATCTATACAGATTTGTTATTAATAAGTTGTTAGATGAGTGTTGGTTGCATGTCATTGTTAATTTATTGGAAAGTATATTGCCAGAGATTAAAATGTATTATCTTTAGTCCAATTATTCTTAATGATTATTGGAGGTTGTGTTCCATTACCTTAGAGACTGTGTTGCATGAAATTATTGGAATTATACTTTGGTATTTTATTATTGAAATATTCAACAAGGACGTGTTTATTGAGGTCATTGAATTGAGATTGGCGATGTTTACACTTATTGAAAAATTAAAAGTCCATTAATTGAGAGTCACTTTGGTTATATAGGGAAATTTGTTATAAGGGAAATATTATAGAAAATGATTCTTAAATTGAGAATATTTTCTTTAGGATGTACTATAGGCTAAGGTATTATCTCGATAATTGTGGTCGGTTTGGGAGTGTTGGGTTGTGGTTGAGGTGTGGGAGTGGGGAGTTGTGTGGGTTTGGGCCGATTTAGGGTTTTTAGTGCCCTAATTCCTCTTGAAACTTATGGTTTTGCTCTTGGGTTTTGGCTTGGTCGGCGGTGAGTTTAGTGTGGCTCTCCATCAGAGTCGCCATGAGGGCGTTGAGCCTTTCATCGAAAGTTTTTATTATGCTGTGTATTTGGGTGGGTATGGACTGTTGAAGCTCTTGGATTTGCAAGGGTAGGGTTTATTGGAGCTCTTGAATCACACCACGAGTTGTGATCGGTGCTCTGATACCAATGTAACGTCGGCGGCTACCTAGACACCTCAGATGGGTAGCTACAACCGTAGGCAGGGGAGGGCAGTACAACAAAGGGTAGAGTTGAGTGAGATGTGGCAAAGAAAATGAGATAGCAGTAAGTAGCTAGAGAGAATTATAGAATGATTGTGATATTAATCAACAAGCTCTTCGAGTGGCTTTCATTCCACAATAGCCAAAGGCATTACAAAACCTCAAAAGACATGGGTATTACACATTACAATGCATTGCATAAATACCACTCGACTATTGGTTGTCTCTCTGTTTAAAGTATAATACTACTAAGGTACGACCAAAAAATACAACTATCTTCTTTTACTCTTCATGATTACCTTTGCCTTTTCCTTCTTGTCCCCTTGCTATCTGATTTGAGTGACCTTTACCACGTCTAGAGTAAGTGAATTTCAGCTTTGAGCCTTGAGTTCTTTGATTCATTACACTTAGCTACACCGCCGTTTTGTGACTACCAGATTTTTACAAGTCTTTTTCTAGAAATAGATGTGAGTGGATTTGGACTTGTAGCTTTCCTTGATCTTCAAGCAGTGAATTCCATCATTTTCAACAGCCTAGTGCTAGGTCCTAGAATTGTATCAAATGCATGTATGAGAACAATAGTGTTAGCAATGAAAAACAGAAAAAGTGGCCACATCTATTGGTATGACATTTTATCATAGACACAGAACAGAGGAATCTGAAAAAGCTAATTGGAGACTGATAAAAGTGGCAAGTAACTGTGGAGTTATGATTTTGAATTAAGATGCCTTTTTAAGAGAATTGTCCAATAAATTAGAATTAGGGGTTGTGGTAGTGGGTAGGGAGCATTTGAGGAAGAACATCAGCCAAGCTCAGTTCATAGTTAGGAATTAACCAAGATTAGTTCATAAGAAACCCAACAGAGGCTATGCAGAATGGAGAAGGAACAAAGGGGTACTTTCTTTCTCTTCTCCAATGTCCATTCCTGCCAATACCGCAACAGATTCAGGAAGATGTCTTTATGGATTTATTAAAGCTTGCCTCAATATCATAGTGGGGATACTATTCTAGTGACAGTTGATCATTGGTGGATTTTCAAGATACAACCATTTCATTGGCTCAACTCACTCATCCTTTTAAAGCTACCACAGTAGTCAGTAGCAGTAACTAAGGTAGGAGCTAGTATGGCTATTTACTTCACCCATTTCCCTCATCCATTGGCTCTATTTATCTCAAATCAGGATAAGGTGCTCTCTAGTATCTTCTGGAGGAAACTGATTTGGTTAAATAACATTGGACTGTAATAGTGCACATTGGATTGTACCTCGAGTGTTTTATGCAAGACAAACACAGACCTTGGGCCAATTGGCTACCTTGGGCTCAGTATGTCTCAACAATATGTCCATGGATTACAAGTATTTACAACCCTTTCAAGGCATGTATGTGAGAGGCCTTTTTTTTCTGAAATTCAACTGAGGACCAACTGTAGTTTCTTTAGTGGAAAAGCTCCTTTTAGATAAAGATGTAATGTTGTATGATCATAAGGCAAACATGTTTAAAGCACAACAATACATGAGAACTCTATGTAAAAGAAACCTTATTGTAATTTTTTATTTTGTTTCCCTTTTATGGACCTTTCTCCATCTCTTGAAGATTGGTAAAGTTTCCTACAAGCTTGAATTTCCGCCTCTGCTTATATTCATCCCATTTTTCATGTGCCCCAAATTAAGCGCGTTATTGAGATATTCCCCGTCAATGTAGCCTCATCCTCAAAACTTTTTGAGCTCAGAACTGAATCTGGAAGTGCTTTAGGAGTGTGCTAAGCTGCTCAAGGCCATGTCACATTATGGTAAATGCTTTTTGAGGGGCTACGATTTCCAGTTTTTGCTTAAATGAGGGTAAAAGCTGAAAGCTCCTCCCCCATCTTCATAACATCACCAATTCCGTATTCTTTTTACAACGGCTCCTATCTTTTTCCTTTGTAACCATAAACCACCTTAACTTCTCTTCAATTCACTTAGTTTGACTTGTACTACTCCCCTAATGTATAATCCTCAATTGAAGCATGTTGCAAGTCTAAAATAAGGTTGGCTTAGTGGCACTTGGCGATACAATAGTGCAAAATATTGTTTAGGTCATTATTATGGTAACGGTCTTGGTGGTGTGGTAATAGAGATGACATGATTGTTGTATTGACAAAACTTCAGCAGAGACCATGAGATATCCCTTAAGCCAGCCTAATAACGCATTTTCTTACACTCTTACTATGTGGTTAATGTTGGTTCAATGGATTTGAAATCTTTACAACTCGATCGATACCATACATGTGGTCTTGTTTTTGAACTATAGACGGTACATAGTTCTCAACTTCTCATAGGTTGCAATCTTGCAGAGGGTTAAGTTTCTTGATAGTTTTCGGGCAAGAGGTGAAAATGATTAACATGGTTGCGATATTTTAAGATGCTAAAAATATTCCATTTGATTGTTGTCAGCTCTCTTGCAATTTTTTACTTGGTTAACATTGCTGGTTTGTATTTTGTAATAACATTTTACCATGCTCTTGACTTAATAAGATACTTCTATCTCGTTGTTCAATGCCACTCCTCTCACTGTTATTAACTGTGGTGATTTAGAATTTAAGTTGGGTATCTAATTGAGAAATTGTATTTGTTGACTTGGATTTTCAGGGGCTGTGATGTTTTTGTTTGAAGGAAAATTTGGCAATATTCTCCATACTGGGGATTGTAGACTCACTCCTGAATGTCTGCAAAATTTGCCAGAAAAGTATATTGCCAGAAATGGGAAGGAGCCCAATTGTCGGCTTGATTTCGTTTTTCTAGATTGTACATTCGGCAAAAGTCTTATGAATATCCCAAGCAAGCATTCTGCCATAAAACAGGTTTTTTCCAGTCTTAGCCATCTAACTTATTCATTCTGGGTACAATTGTTTGGGTGAGGCTTTGGAGCCCACAATCGTCTCTGAATGAAATATATATCCGTATTAGTTTGAAGTTTTCTGAGCATAATCCTAGAAATAACTTCTTGAAACGGTGCTGTATGTAGTTGCCACCTGACCCTGGCTTCATTTTGATTTTGCTCAGGAGTGATTTTGTTTTGCTTCGATATGATTTCCTAGTTGCCTCTATGGTGTTTCCATATAATTGGTTAAAGGCTCATTTTTAACTAAAAATTTAAAGGCTCATTTAAAAAAATAAAATTCAAAAGCTCATTATTGATTTTGCCATCATCGTAAAACTTGGGGTTGTTTGGCAAAATAGGTTATAGGCAATTTTAGCTTATTTTGATATAAATAGAGGGTTGAGTGGTCAAACCATCCAATACTAGTGTTTGGTAAATTAGCTGGTTAAAACAATTTACTTTTATGAATAAGCTTTTTTCGAACAAGTTGCTTATAGCAGCGGTTTTAATTGATGTAGTCAAACCAGTCAATTTAATCAACTGGTCAAATTAGCAAAAATGTAATCAAGTACCAATTATTAGCTATCGTTGTTTGCCAAACATCTAAACACTCTCTTTAGTTCTTTTGATAACTAGAACTTTTGCTTTGAAAAGAGAGCATTTGTTTTCTTGATATTCAAATAATTACCTTATTGAATATGTAAGGAAATAAGGATTTTGTCAGTTAGATCTATAGTTTACAAACTTTTTGTACCCTTCAGATTTTATGACCTATAAAATACACCTTTTGATATGCATGTAGAGAATATGATACTACAGTGCATCTATTATTGGCTACTGCATATTGCAATTAATGCATCTACATGGGCAAATCCACGATTCTAGTATAGCATGAGCTGAACACTATCTCTGCATGTGTGCCGAACTAACTCGGCTACCATTCTTATGTGTTATATGTTATATTGTCATGAATGGCTAGGAGGGGGGAAAATATAGGAATTTAGCAATAAATAATACTTAGTAATTAATTAGTTGGGGGAATAAAATGTAGGGATAATTAGTATAAATAGAGGGGAAGGGGAAGGGATTAGGGATTCACTTTTGATGTTATATTTTAGTGGAGTTTAATACTCATTAGGAGAGAACAAGCCCCTTGAATGCTTGTATACTATCTTTTGTAATCGTCCTTTGATTACATTCAATCTTTTGTTCATACATTATACGTTTTACACACAAATCGATATATTCATATACATTTTCTGTTCTGTCTTTAGTAATTTCATCTCATGGCCAACTCAGTCCATGACATATACCACTCAATATTGATAAGAGTTATAATCAAATGACTCAAGCCATAGGCCTAAATTCCCCTGCATGTACACTTATTGATTGGAGAAATTTTGAATTATCTTTGCTTTATTTTTCTCTCAGATGTGAAGATGTCTGGTCAATCTAAAACTTTGTGTCAGGAAGTTGATAATAAGCTAAGAAGTTTGTGTTTGTGCAATGAAACAGATTATTAATTGTATATGGAAACATCCTGATGTTCCAAAGGTATACCTCACCTGTAGTATTCTTGGTCAAGAAGAGGTGCTTAAAGAAGTTTTTCAAACATTTGGGTCTAAGATATATGTTGATAAGGCTAAGCACCCAGATTTTTACAAAGCTTTGGAACTTATATCTCCGCAAATCCTGTCCGACGATCCTTCTTCCCGTTTCCATTTATTTGATGGTTATCCGAAATTGTATGAGAAGGCAAAAAAGAAAATAATAGAGGTTCGTGAGAATATGCAGTCTGAGCCGTTGATAATTCGACCTTCAGCGCAATGGTATGCATGTGAAGAAACCGAGCTTACAGTTATGGAAAGGAAAATTTTAGAAAGATCAAACATTCCAATAAAGGATCAGTTTGGTGTTTGGCATGTTTGCTACTCTATGCATTCCTCAAGACAAGAACTGGAGTGGGCTTTGGAACTTCTGTCTCCTAAATGGGTTGTTTCAACTACGCCCGAGTGTCGAGCCATGGAGCTAGATTATGTTAAAAACAGCAATGATAGCGCGCGAGCTTCTGATGACCGTTTCTGGAAGGTTCTGGACATGAACATGGAAACTTCACTTAGAGTTACAAGTGATGTAATCGTAAAAAGCAAGGCTGATTGTGAAGAACCGGAGCTGCTTCAACTACCAATGATATTGAGTAACCAGGAAAGTCTCTTGGAGTTGCCCTCAAGCAAGAAGCGACAAGTAACATTATTTGGACGAGCAAGGCTTGGCTATCATTCTTGCATGTCAGCTGAAGAAAGGAAAAACATTCGATTAAAATCCGAAGAGTTAGACTTACAGAATATGCTATATTCTGATGATGGTGAAACTAAAGACAAGGCCAACGAGAACGACTTACGGGTGAAACTGATATCTTCTGATGACAAGGAATGTGACGATGAGAATGCCGGTTATGACATAAAAGAGAAGCTATTATCTTTTGATGCAAAGGAAAATAATCCGGAGAAGGCTATCGAGAATGACATAGAGGTGAAGCTACCATCCTTCGATGATGATATGAAAAGCATTGCCAAGAATGATAATGAGAACAACACAGAGGTGGTAACTGCTGATATTGAATCGAATAAGTTAAGAACAGATGCAATGGCTTGTAAATCTGCTTCATATTCTTATGTTTTATCATCTAACGGTTTCTCTGAAAATGTCCGGAAGCTGTATAGGTCTATGAATGTCCCTGTTCCTGAACCTCTTCCCTCCTTGGTCAGACTTATGAAGTCTATTAAAAGTGGCAAAAGAAAATATGAGAATTAGCTAAAATCTTTCATATGCAAGTGTATATTCTTCCTATGACCCTATTTTCGCAATGCTCCGTTTAAGCATTGTAAGGATCTCAGATGCACAGAAAGGGAATAGAATATCAGAAATGATGCCGAGTACTGCTCACATTAACCGTCATCCCACCAAGATTGCTCGGTCCTGTGGTAGGATCCGAACTTATGATTTCGAGGCCACAAGTTCTAGTCACGGGATTCTTCAGATATGAACAAGGTTACAAGTTTCTTATTCAAGTGCGAATGTACATATTACTGTAACTTTTACTAATATGAAATTTTTTCAGAAATCAATGAGAAAGCCGATTCTTTTCCCATGTCAGGAAATGAGTTCAATTCCGATCTTTACATTGATTGAAAGAAATCTATGGACATATAACTGTTCCACTTGTTTTCTACGACTGGTTCCGGAACCTAAATAGACATTTAAGATATTGAAAATAGGCATTAAGGATACGGTAAATAAGCATTAAAGATAATGTAAGTAAACATTAAGAATATGGTAAGTAGACATCAATTTTTAATGGACAGGGCTTGAAATACATCTCTCAAAGAGACAATCTCTAAGAGATTAGCTGTTATGTGAATGACTTCAGGTACAAATGAGCTCATAACAAACTACATTGATTTGGTAAATTCTTTGGAGAAAGGAAATGTTGTATGATGATTTTGTGCAACTGAATCACATCCTTTCATAGTCCAGTTTGTCAGACTGCACAGTAAATTAGGCCATTAGAAGAAATACTTGAACCATATGCAGATTTGTTCATGGGTAATATGGGAAGTACCTTAATAAGCATATCTGTAGGAAGCCAAGCTGGTGATGTTGGTATTCCAACCCAAGAAATCTGAGTATTTATTTAGCAAATTTCAGGATGTTAGTAATCATATAATTGCATTTTACTTGAACGAGAAGCTGAAATGTGTATGGGTGGTCGAACAACCAATAGATGTGTTTGGTAAATGACTTTTACGCCATCTGAAAAGTTGTTCTGAGTAGCTTGTTCATTGGCTTTTGGTTCTTAGGTTCTTTTTTTTTTTTAATAGACAATCAATGAACACAACTAACTTTTACCAAACATTGCCTTAACAATTGACTTATGTTGATGGCATATGAAGAACAAAAATAGCAGAAACAAGCCAATTGAATCAACCATCAACCAACAACGAACAACCAATTGCCAAAAATGCGGAGTTACTTACGAGTGCATGTTCCCCTGTCTCAAAGATGCGCATATCCAAAACCTGCATTAAAAAGTTGCTAAACATGAGGATTGAAGATACCCAACTCATCCTAATTTCTTGGGAAAAAAAGGGTTTTAGATAGTATTGGACTCCCTTTTATTCACAACAACTGTTGTATTTGACTTTTTGATACTATTTATTGATTATCTTTAATTTGTATTTTATTCTTAATTTATAGTCTTATTTGATTCATTTTGATGAAAAATTTATTTATTATGATATTTTTGATAATTTTTAATTAAATACAATTTGAGATATTATTAATTGAATATCTACATAGACAAACATACATAAGTCAAATGAGATAATAATAGGGATTAGAAGGGAGTATCAAATTTTACCTCTCCACGATCTTCATAAATGTAGTCTAACCCTTTATAGTATGGAGGATGTCCAACAGATAAATACTGATCATTTACCAAAACACAAACACAAGCACAAATACATTTTATTCCTCATTTATAAATTATAATAATAATTGCAATTTCTGATACACAATACTCACATTGATACTATTAAGATACTTCTCCTTGTCCACGCTTACAATCTGACCTTTCTTCACTGCCCAAAATCAATTTTGAACAAATAAGTCAAATAACCATATTCTAATATTTCATTATTTCGATTTCAATGTTACTAAGTAGCTTCCACTTAAATTGGTACATAAAAGTGCACAATCTACTATGTGACAACTAAATGTTATTTTTAACTTTAAATTAGTACATAAAAGTGCAGCTTCACGTGAGTAACAAGTGCATATATTTCGATATTTCGTCGTCCAAGTAGTTCCCTAGACTCCCACCTAAGTGGAGTTTTAGTGGATCAGATATACACAATCTATAAATTGACACTTAATGATAATTATTCACCGGAAACTTCGAAAATGAGAATCAAATTCAGATCTTACTAGGCTTACAACTTTTATCGGATGATAAGTAGTTATTTAAAATAAGCCCGATTAATTAAAACCAAGTATGAATCGACTTGTGCTGAAATAACCCGACTTGAAATTTTAAATTACATCGTCAAAGTATTTACATACAGAACTAATTTATTCCGACTCAAGATAAAATATCCAAAGCCGACCAAAACACTCAAACGTACACCTCAAATGATAATGATAAGGAGTCCAAATAATGGAGCTTAGGTTAGTTGAACTGAACTCAACCGGTGATCAACAAAATTCATAAGCACCCAAAAATAAAAACAATAAATAATGTACATAAAACAAGATATAAATTCTTATTTTCCTCTTGGTTGATAAAAATGAAGAAAAAATGAAATGCTCACTTGAATAAACAGGCTTTGAGAGCTTCTTAGGGGGAGGCTGATCATTGGATATATCTTGAGTTTTAGTTTCTGTGAGCTTTTGTGAACTCTTAGCTTCTGCTCTTATGATTACCCGACGTCGAAAATCGATATTTCTTGTAGTTTTAGAGAAAGAAGAGAAGCATGAGAAGGTTTGAGGATTTGGTAGAGTTAAGGAGAAAGCCATGGGAGATGATGAACTGAGTTTTAAGGCTGAAAATGGCACTCTGTTTGGTAGTGTTGTGTATTTTCAGATAAGAAATGAGAGAAAAGTGTGTTTTGAAGGAGGGATGTGGTGGGTTTAATTTTAGTTCTATCTTTAATGTTAAGGGCTTCATTTCAAACCCAAAATTTTGTTGCACTTCCTCTAGTGACTCATTCACAATTTCTTTTAAAGCTGCTACTGTCACATACTGTCTTTCGATGAGATGAGTTTAAAATAAAAAGTCTATATGCTAATAATTGGTATTAATTTGACCATTTAACTCATATATAAAATGCCTTTTACATTGAGACCGTCTCATACAAGATTTTATATTTCATTTAATAACTATTCTTTAAAAGGCCATCTCTTGGTAAAAAGACTTCAAATAAAGACTAAAATTTTGGGTTAATTTTCACATGGAAGCAAAAGAATATTGGCAAATATAATGTCCTTCAAATTATCATAAAATTTCAGTTATTTATACTCTCTTCCATTCATTATTATTGTCCCATTGATTTTTTGAACTCTATTTATTACCTTTTTAAATCATAATAATCCCTAATTATACTTGATTAAAGAAAAAAAATAATATAAATTTATTTACATTGAGAAGAATAAATCAAAAGCTCACTTGCCTATGTTTTAATAATTTATAAATTAGAAATAAAACACATATTAAGAATTATTGATAAATAATATTCAAAAAGAAAATGAGGCAATAGTAATGAATATGAGGGAGTATCGGTCTTATACTAATTTTATTTTTTTGAATAAATATTATAATTATTTTTATGAAATATCTATAATTATATATTTTTTGAAAGAAATAATTATATTATTACAAATACCATATAATTGAGGATTATACTCCTATTTATTTTGTAGTTTTCTTTATTTTTTAAAAAAACATAGTTTGGTTTTTAATTTGAAATTTCATTTTTATATGCTCCAATTACTACCGTTTTAAAAATATAATTTTTCGAATAAAATATATTCCCTCTAATTCACTAGTAATATCCGTTTTGGACATTATTCATCTCTTACTCTTAAATTGTATTTTATTAATAATTTGTTAACACATCGTAAAGTAGAATTTTGTTTGATTCGTCTCAATACAAAGATTGTTCATATCAACTTTACATAAATTTTAAACATAAATTTTAATTATACATAATTAAAAATATTAAGTATTAAATAAATGTATTGAATAGAGTGCGTAGGAGAAATGGGACTCAGATAGGGGTATTTAGCTTCTACTTCTATTCTCCATCTTTTACTCCATTTTTCTACTCTTTCCTTCCCCTCCTTCAATTCCCCTAGCCCGGCCTGTTGCCGCCTGTCTTCACCATCGGAAACCCGCCAGCCCGCCCGTATTACACAGTCCAGCCAGTTATCGTCTTCAAAGTTCAACCAAAAATGAACCCACCACTCAGCACTCAAGTATAGAAGAGAAGGAGGAAGTTTCCGCTAGGTAATTTGCTTAGCTTCTTTAGTCTTAAACTAATTTAATTAGGTTTTTATTAAGATTTTAGGGTTAATTTTACTTTGTATTAAGTAATTTCATATGGGCGTATATCTACTTACTTGCTTTTGTAATTTGTAAGCTAGATGTGAGTAATTGAGCTCATGTTTAATGGGTATTTATTGATAATTTTGTATAACTATTCACTTTGCATTTTGGTGTGCTTATTATACATAAATTTGATTGGAATTTGTGATTAAAATGTGGGTGATTGTAATATGTTTATTAGTATAATTTTCTGATTTTTAATGATAATTGTATTAGACTATTTACTCTTTGTTGTTGTGTGTTTGTTATACTTATTTAGTTGCAAACTAGTAGTTTAGTATGATCATTAAATGATTACTCCTACATGAGAACAACTTGACGAGGGTTCGAATGTGAGGGGGTGTTGGGATGGTTTATCCCACTTCGACAAATTGAAGATTGGTGTGCACACTTTGTATACAAAGTTATTGGAGTCCTTGTTCCCATTGCCATATGATTTTGGGATAATATATATCTCCATGGTTTATGAAGTGTGTGCACCTCGTGTCTTCTCGTTAATTTGTTAGTATTCACAATAAGTCTAGCCTAATTTGACATTGTATCAGAAGCCAATGTGAGAAGATGTCACGATTTTGAAACTCAACCACCTGTTATTTAAAGTGGAATATTCAGCCTCGACGCGCATCTATACTTCTAGCCCAATGGGCTCTCTTGTGAGGGGGCGTGTTAGAGATAACATATCCTGAGTTGGTTCCTTGACATATGTATTATTAGCTTTTTTTTTATATGAATGTATTATTAGTTTTAGTAATCTACATTATTAGTTCTATATCTATTGTATCTATGTAGTTGAGAATCCTAGCTTATTAGATACAATTGCATCTTTCACTAGTGACTAGTTTGATGGAAATAATTGAACTTTTGTTTCTTTTTACTTGCAACACATTGACTTTACACATTTCACAAGCCTTTCTTTGACCTTTATAGTGAATAACCTTTAAGAAAATGGTAGTCATGTGAAATCTTATTAAGTTTCATTAAATCAACTTTTTATTATTTTAACTTGTGTATAATTAGAGATATTAGTTATTAAAAAACACTAACATGCGTGTTTTGAAAAGTGTTGCAATTAAAAAGAAACAGAGGAAGTAGTAGACAACTGCGCGTCATTGTGTGTATGTTATTGACTTTGTAGGTGATTAGGAGTAGCATTGGCAATTTTACATTCTATTATTGTTAGTTTCATGCATTGTGGAAGTATTTTTAAAGAAGTGAAAGTTTTTTTTTTTTTTTTTTTCCTATTTTTACCGAAACATAACAAAATATTGATATTAGACATGAAGCTTAGTTTCATACTTTTTTCCACAGAACTCACATGTACATTGAGACAAGGTTTCCATTTACCTAGACTGCTTGAATGAATTTAGCCACTTTCTTGCGCACACCACCACCAGCGCCTGCGCTTCCTGCTTCCAACCATGCCGTATCTATCACTAGGTTCCAATCTTTACTCTCCGTATCAGATATATGTCTTTCGGTTTATAACAGTTGCTACATTTGCATAGTAGTCAATAATAGTCAAACAATGTTGTCATACATCTTGCTCTTTATTTTTAAGAAAAAACAAAGTCATATGAAATCTTGTTTGATTCATCTTTATACATGTTTTCATTTTTCACAATATATAGCGTGTTGACAAGTGTAGCAACTATTAAAAACCAGAGAAATCTCTTTTAGCTTGGCAATTCATCAAATAGATGGTGTGCTACTACAAATGCAGTAATGGGATTTGTGTTTTACTTCTTCCAAGTTACAGAAATGAAAATTTTGCAATATGGGGCCAAAATTTGAATTTTTTCATCAAAACAAAGCAAGGTGGAAGTTTGCCAATTCTCAAGAATTGCTCAATTCAGATACCTTCGGGTCAATTATGGATGCTTCTTGGACCTAATGGCTGTGGCAAATCTACCCTTCTCAAGGTAAACTTTCAATCTTTTATTTTAATTTGCCTTGTTTTATGTTTCTGTAGCTGGGTTTTCAGCTTCGTTGCTAGTAGTTTTTTGGGTTTGTATGTATTGTATGATTGGATGTTGATTGGTTTTTATGGTGCAGATATTGGCTGGTCTCTTGAAACCAGCTGATGGGAGTCTTTATGTTCAGAAACCTAAAAGCTTTGTCTTTCAGAACCCAGATCATCAGGTCAGTTGTGGGCTTTGTTGTTGGAATTGATTGTATCATATCCATTACTTCGATGGGGCGAATGATTTATAGTTCTTTGGTTTTAGATTATAATGGAGTAAAGTAAAATGACTCATTAAATCATGTGAACTTCTTATTTATGTGAAACTTGCACATAACGTTTGCTACCAAGGGTCAATTGGAAACAACCTCTTTGTTAGTTTTATCATTAACAAGGGTAAGGTTGCGTACATTGGACTCTCCCAAACCCCACCCCAGGTGCGAACCACTTAATAGCGTTGATAATGGAATGTTGTTGTTGGAATGTTCAAGGTGGCTTTTTTGGATGTATTTATCAATAATATTGTAAGCTCGCAAAGTTAGCTAGATGTGAGTTAGCTTGTCATCACCAGAATCATCTAGGGTGAACATAGATACTTTAGGTTGATGATCTTTTGATGAAGATTTGCGAGTCATTGAGCTATTCTGTGTTACTCGGAAATTTAAATTTGCGAGACCGTCTTATGATTTGAAATATCTAAAATTCCACCCGAAAAAGAATTTACGAGAATCTATAGGTACTATTAGAGTCTAACCTTTTAATTTTACACATCCTTGATCCACCCAGTACTTGTAATCAAGTTTCAGTTTTAGCATGTATTACTTTTCCCTGGTAAGATCATGGATTTGATTTCCGCTGCCCCCTCCCCAAGCCCTCCCCAAACTCTCCTTTTCCCTCGGTCAATTCAATAAAGTTTCGGTGTTTGAGCCAAAATTCTATTTGGTGGTTGTAAAGAGAACAAAATTGGGTTGTAAAGAAAAAGAACGAGCTTTTATGTTTATCATAAACATTACTAGGGGTAGTTTCGGTGATGGATTGTTGCTGTTGGAATATGTTGGTTTTATTCCTCAGTTTCTTCGGTTATAGATTAACTTGTTGAACTAGTAAGTTAAGATTCAGGGATAAAATTATCATCTTTCTAGTTTCTAGTAAGCTGGAGGGATTACACATTACTAGCTTATATTGTGATATGGTGAATTAATCTTCGACAGGTAGTCATGCCTACGGTAGAAGCTGATGTTGCATTTGGTCTTGGTAAGTTTGATCTGACTTACGATGAAGTCAAATCGAGGGTTGCAAAAGCTTTAGATGATGTAGGCATGTCTGACTATTCACAAGTAAGTTTCCGTAATAATAAACTTTAAGCGTCGAAACTATCCCGAGTGTCGTCACTTATCGATAAAATGTCGTATTGGATTTTCTAGAGGCAAGTCCAAACTCTCAGCGGTGGTCAGAAGCAGAGGGTTGCAATCGCTGGTGCATTAGCTGAAGCATGCAAAGTGCTGTTGCTGGACGAGCTCACGACTTTTCTAGACGAAAGCGATCAGGTATTATATAAGCGATTTTGAATCGTTTCACTTAAAGCGAACTCTTTTATGTACATGAAAATGATGCTTGTCGTTGATGCTAGATCGGAGTAATCAAAGCGGTGAAGAATTCTTTGACGAGTTCTGGAGATGTAACGGCATTGTGGGTAACCCATCGATTGGAAGAACTCGAATATGCAGATGGTGCAATCTATATGGAAGATGGGAGAGTGGTGAAGAATGGTGATCCATCAACCATCTTGAATTTCATTAATAGACAACAAGCCTTGTACATTAATCAGATTAATTTATGATGTATTTCTTGCCTCTTTTTAACACTAATTCATCAATTATTAGAGTTCATCAAAACTATTTTCATATCATTGTAACAATTTTATGTTCAAATACAAGATTATCTTGTCTAGGGATGATATATTATAAAATTTTACGGGTTTTATATAATATTCGCTGCAATTGGAACGGATATGAATATTAATTTGGTGGATCGTGGTTGGATATGGACCGGAAAAGTCTTACTTGTCAGTTCATCATGGGTATTGGGTAATTTGTGGTATGATAATTTTATTTTAGGTGGATATAGATATTAGATATGAAGAAGTTAGAAGGTGGTGATACGACATCCACTCGTAACTTGTAACAATTTTAAATTTTTCATTTCAACTTGACAGTAATTTATATTTTTACTATTAATTTTATTTTTTGACAATGAAAAAATATTAGCAATTCGTGTAATAAGGATTTTTGATACACTTATCATTTTAGTACGTCCCTTAGATTTTGTACCAATTTCATTCTAAGCTATTATCCCACGTTTTCATTTTAAATTTCTAACTATAAACTCATTTCTCTTGTAAATTAGAAACAATAACTTTTAGTGACACATATCAGTACTTTGATATTGTCAAATCAAAGTCAACATATTAATTTCGTTATCACTGTTCTCAAATATTTTCAGCTTTGTTACT
>NC_080055.1:10342475-10364975 GCF_026212465.1 Amaranthus tricolor
GGATAGATAAAATTTTATTGATATATTCAATGTTCTTAAAAAGTGATGGTTTTACATATACTAGTCTGGGTTTTGAGATCTGATTCTAAATTTTAGAAACAATATCTAACAAGACTCAATTCTATTGGGTCTTTAATTTTAAAAGTTAGATAAATCGAGTCGGATTTAAGATTTATTGTCAGGCGTAAGAATCATTATTTTGTAATTACTCTTTTCCATCGTACTACTTGTTATATTTAACTTTTTATACCATTGTCATCTTGTTTTGTCTTATTTTCTACTCTCTTTTATTCACCTTAAGAGTTCCATTTGACTTTTCACGGATTTTAAGGAGAGTCAAAAGTGGGACCCTAAGGGTAGGAAAAAGAG
Source organism: Amaranthus tricolor (assembly GCF_026212465.1). Taxonomy (NCBI): domain Eukaryota; kingdom Viridiplantae; phylum Streptophyta; class Magnoliopsida; order Caryophyllales; family Amaranthaceae; genus Amaranthus; species Amaranthus tricolor. The sequence goes on from NC_080055.1 coordinate 10,342,845, forward strand.
TGGTATTTAATGGAGGGTATAATTGAAAATAGGATAAAGTTACTAAGGGCATAAAAGTCAAAAACATATACCAAAAATAGAAATGAGACAATTAAGATGACTTGACCATAAAAGAAAATGAGGCACATAAGCTGAATAGGAAGGAGTATTATACGTACCCTTAATGTCTCATGTTGTTGTGTTATTTTATTTCAGCTAAAATTGTGTATAATGTTGTTAAAAATCCTATATGTAAGCCTATTAAGAAGAAAAGTCAGTAGCAGTTGTTCTTTCCCTTGGAAAGATTCATCATTTTTGTTGTCGCTACTTTGAATTCTATAAACCACTTTTTTGTGTTTTTTTTTTTTTTTTGGTAATATACACAATTTTTTTTGGATTGTTCTGAATTGTTAACATTAGGTTGTTTCCCTTTCAAAAATTCTTCACAGGAAAATCAGAAGTGTCAAAGTTAAGGAAATACTTCCTCTGTCTCATAATACTTGTTATTAATAATGTCATTTTTCCACATAATATGTCACACTTAGTATCAAGTATTATGGAATGGAGGAGGTATTATTCAGTTATAAATTTAGATTTTGATTAATTCTAGGATATAAATGACATTTTTAAGAAGAAAAGGAGAATTAGAGAAGTTAAATTAGTATTACCAAGACCACGAATCGGGATGGTTTCACCATTTCCACCAATAAAATTATTATTTGAGCTTAGTTTAGAATAAGACAAAAGATTACCATTATCGGAGGTTATACAAGAAGTTGCTACAATGTCCATGTACCAAGCTGAGTCCGGTGGATTAAGAATAAGAGCGACAAGCAATATTAATATAACATTAATTCTTAAATGAAACGGTCTCACGGTGAGATCATTTTTATTGGGTTGGTCAAATATATACTTTTTGTTTTAAGATGATCACTTATAACGTTAAAATGATCACTTACAATCTTAAAATATTAATTTTTTATAGTCTTAGAGTGATTAGTTATAACCTTAAAACGATCACTTACGATTTTAAAGTAATCAATTAAAAAAATAGGCTAATTATATGAGTTCGTCTTATGGTGAGATGGTCTCATATAAAACTAGCAGTAATATCAAAGGGTTGTTATGCCTTAGCAAAATGGGTTGAGTAAGAGTTGGGATCTAATTTTGTGAGGAATAAGGAGGAAAGATCGAAAAAAATAAGCTTATTATACAAAAAGAAATCTCAAAATTTAAATTTTGATTCTTTAAATAAGTGTTTTTATGTGTGAGTTTAAGGTCAATATTTTCACTGTTATTAATAGCGAACAAAGAAACTGGTAAAAAAAGTCAAAAAATTTTTATTTGCAAGAGAGACATGTCATAGCAAGACAAAAAAAAAAGTAAATAAATTCATGTTGTTGAATGTGGGAAACAAAACTATTGTAATATTTTGCAAGATCGTAAAGCATTTGTATCAAAAAACGAGAGTTAATAATTGAGGCGTCAACATTATAAGCTTGTGCTTGAACTTTGAAGAGTGCAACTAATGAATGATAAGAATTTGAATCATTTATCTAAAGTGATAGGAATAAGTAATTTTAGATAATTAGTGTATAAAGATGTACAATGCAAGTTTTAAAAACATAATATTTTGTTGTATTCTTACTCTATTCAATTTAAAAAATTATCGTGAATAATGTAATATTTTGTTAATTTGCTAATACTAATATCAATTTTTGATTAATTATGAACTACATCAACTTAGGGTTTTTTTTTTCCTAGAATAATACCAACTTTAGTTTATTAGTTAATTTTTACCATTTTTTTCATATAATTTGCTATAGTTTGATTTTTAACATGTTCAAGATATTCTAGGGAAACAACACCTAAGTTGTATTATTCATAGTTAATCAAAAGTTGGTATTATTTATTTTTAATCAAAAATTGCTATTATTGTTGGGAAATAAGAAAAATGTGATATTATCCCTGATAAATTTTCCTATTAAATTACTGAACAACAAGGTTTGAATTTGGACAATAGCCATACTTTATTAAACACAAGGCCATCAATTGGAATGATTTGTTTAAATAGAGTTGAAAAAAATTTTCTTACTATGGTGCTCACTTAAAAATATTTTTCAAAATGATGTTCATGTCATTAAGTTACTTTAATTTTGGTTTTGATTCTTCAAGAACCAAAAGAATAGTAGGTCTCAGTAGAATTAGAAAATAAAACAATACATTTCTCTAGTCCTCACTAAAATTTATTTTCTAAAATAGTTTTTATAGAGGAAATAAATTTAACCAAATTAATCTGAATTTGATTTGGAAACTTCAAACATAAAAATTAGACCGACAAAATATTTGGTATATACATCATATAATATTTGATACATAGAATCAATTATGATATAATAATATAGATATAAAATCGCAACAAAGAATTAAAAGTCATCTTCTCCTTTAATATATGTCTAAAAATATCATTTAACTATATGGGTTAGGGGAATTTAGAAAAAAAAAAAAGTTAGGATTGCATGGGTGAAATATTTAGGACGCGTTAAGCAGTTTACTTATTTATCTACTTTATTAAAAAAAGTTGTTCCAACAAAAACGAGAAAAATTTGACAAAAATATCAATTATAATTTATTTACTTTATGAGAAGGGTGCACCAATTGTAAGGATAATTTTGAGTTTACCAATACTAAGAATTTTTTTGAATTGACGAGACAGAGTTAAAATTGTTATTAACAAATTTTAGTAAAAATAAATGAAAAAATTCCCTAAAATAATCCAACCTATTTGTGATTTTTCTACAATAATCTCACCTATTGATTAACCACGAATAATCCCAACTTTGAGGGGTATTTTCCTATAGTAAACCCGGGTGACAGGATGACTTGCTAGCAAGTTTTATTTTTTTAAAAAAAGATAAATTAAAACAATATGTTGAAAAAAAAATGTTCAAAAAAATTTATGATTTTTTTTATTATTTAGAATTTTTTATGTAAAATTTAAAATATTTTGTCTAATTTTAAATTAATTTTCAGTTTAATTTTTTGGTGAATTACCTATTCTAGCAGGTCATCGGGTTACCCAAGTTTATTCTAGGCAAATACCCCTTAAAGTTAGAATTATTCATGGTTAATAATAGGTGGGATTATTGTAGGCACGAATAAGTTAGATTATTCTAGGTAATTTTTCCAAAATAAATCAACGTCCAACATTAATTTTACATCCAAATGTTCATTATAGCTTTTTTTTTAGTTTTTATAGTTAGTTTACTCAGATTGATCTAAGTCTCAAATGCATTAAGTATTTGTAGATAGGAATATCAAGAGAAATAATTTTTAATTTTTTCATCGCAAATCAAAAATACTTTTAAATGTTCTTCAATTCCTCAAAAAAAATTCCAATAATTGTTTTAGCCTACATTAAAATTTGGAAGTTTCAAACCAAAATTAAAGTAGTTTAGTGTCAAACCTCACCTATATGAATTTTTTTTGGGAATTATTATTTGTCGCCACCTTTTTCATTTTATCGCCACCCCCCCTTCTAACAAAATTACCATATTACCCCTAGATTAAAAAAAATTACAAAAATGCCACTTAAGTTAAAAAATGTTTAAGAAATGTAAATGGCACTTAATAACATTGTTATCGCTTAATAACATTATTATCGGAATTATATATATATTGAATTTTCAGAGGCTTTATGGTAGTATATTCGAATTCAAACACGATACCTTCTCTCTAAAAACTCTCTAAAAACAATACGTAAAGTTAAACAAGCTAGAACTCTAGATCGAACATCAATGGCATACCAAGACGTGCATGATAACGATCCGGTAAGTAATTAATCGGTTCGATTTTTGCAAAAAAAAAAAAAAAAAAAAAATAGGAACGTAGTCGCACAAACCAGTCGCACAAAACGTGCGACTGGTTCGTGCGACTGCTTCATAAATTTTTTTTTTTTTTTTTTGTATTTGAATAAAAAAAAATAAATAAATAGAAGTCGCACAAAACGTTTTGTGCGACTTCTATTTATTTTTTTTTTTAACTTCGAATTATAAAATTTATTTTGTTTAATTAAATTATTTTATTTTAATCTATTGTTGTGCTATAATAATGGTATTTTATTATAATTATTTTGTAGAAATAATTATTTTTTAAGTTATTATTATTTTGATATATTATGATAATGTTATTATAATTATTATTTGCAGGACTTTGAAAATTTAGGAGATAATATAGATTATTCTGATAGATTTGTTACCGATAGAGAATTTGATTCTGTAGATGATTTACATACTTGGGCTAATGAGATAGCACTAACAATTGGATTTCAATTTACACGTGCTTCATATAAAAAAAAAGAAGGGCGTTCTAGAGTGAGTCTGTACTTAAGATGTCACCGTTACGATAAAAGAAGTGTTGATTTGCATAACTTAGACAATGCTCCCCGACCAGGTTCCAAAAATAGGGGTTGTGGGTGTAAATTTATGATTTTAGGAACTAGTCGTAAATTTATGATACCACCGATATACGAGGTACGTGGGTGCTCGTTCAATAAAGACCTATCATAAGTCAAGTACGGAGTCCACTCCACCTGCTCACAATGAATATAATACATAATCAACATAACATCTCTGCCCTTGACAAGTTAAACAATTAAGTTTGAAGTCATGTACAAAACCTGTGCCTCTGTCATGGCATCCAGTATGCTCCTACAGTCTATCAGTCTGCTCAGCTCGCGGATTGGCTTCGGCGGGGACCACATCTCTGCCCTTGTCTTGTTCGGCATGTCAGCTTGACGCGGATGGGGGCGGAAAGCTGGGAAGTACTCGTAAATCCATGTCTGCAACAGTGTCAGGCAACCAGCAATAGTCTTGCACCCAGTCCTTGTCGCCATACCCAGTTGGCGATACATGTGAGCAAGCGTCACTGCACCCCAAGCAATATCAGCCTCATCAGCGGTAACAGTAACAACAGGGTGAGGACGCATCCCGACTCTAGTCTTATCCACGAGCAACGTGGAACCTACTATAGCCATGTAGTAGGCGGTACGTTGAGTATCCATAGACTGAGAACGGTGGCATAGCTGCAACAGTGCACCAACATTAATGCTGCCGCTTGTGAAGTGCCCCTTCGCACGCAGCTCCGACAATGGCATACCAAAAAGGCCGGCCAGGCCAAGCTGCCATTCATTATCAGACGGTTGCACGGGAAGTGAACCGTCAATGCCAATTCCCAAGATACGTTGCACGTCGTGCAACATTATGGTCATCTCCCCCCACGGCATGTGGAAGGTGTTGGTGTCAGGCTGCCACCTTTCCACAAATGCCGTAATGAGAGCACTGTCGATGTGCTGGTGCATTATATACGGCAGCCGACCAAGGGGAGTACCAGGTAACACTCTGTACAATTCATCAGACATGTCCTGAAGTCTAATGATTGAATCCAACGTTTTCTTCCGAGCACGACATTCCAAAATCGGAGGGGTGCGCTCCGATCCCTCAAATATAGCCTTTGCTACGTGCCCACCGTAGCTGGGTATTAAAGTAGTATCAACAGGGCCCCCGGGCTGGGCTGATGTGATTAACCAGTCCGTGTCCGCGGACTGCGATCGCCTCCTCCCCCGTGGAGCCGCATCCTCAGCCTGGCTTACTCCTGCCTGATTAGAAGTGCCACTCGAGCCCTGCCCTCTACTCTTGAACTTAACAGCATGGCCTCTTACGATCGTCCAATCAACAGGATGACATGCAGACTCATCCTGACCAAGAGACTCTTCCCGACTAAGAGACTCGTCGTAATCAGTATCATCGTCACCTGAGCCGACCGTATGACTATGTAGGCTACTTTGGCGCTCAAAGCGACTACGCACTTGCTCTAGGGTACTTGAACGTTGGGCCTGACTATGTATGGCCGCTTGTTCTTGCCTTGCTCGCCTTGCAGATCCCGTAACCCCCCTCTCATGGGGATCACCTCTCAGTAAAGTAGGCCTAGATCTATTGCCGCTTAATAAACCTCTAAAAAACCCTTTTCCTTTACCTTGATTTCCAGCCATTTACTAGAATTTTCATAATTTAAATTAAGACAACATTTTAAATTACTTAAAATCAAATAAATTAAAAACAAGCAACACGTAAAATATTTCACATTTACAAATAATTAAACAATTATTATATTCATAAATATTTAAACAACTCAAATTTAATAAATTAATTACACTAAACAAATTCATTACAATAAAAAAAAAAAAAAAAATTAAAACCGGTCGCACGAACCGGTCGCACAAAATGTGCGACTGTACAGTCGCACATTTTGTGCGACCGGTTCATGCGACCGGTTTTAATTTTTTTTTTTTTTTCTTTTTCGAATACGTAAATCAATAACTACTTCTTACAACAACATTATCATAATACATATTATTACAACATTTACTAAATAACATTAACTAACAACAAACTCTTTCAAAAATTTTAAAAAAAAAAAAAAAAAAAAAATTTGGTTTCGGCCCAGTCGCACAAAACGTGCGACTGGGCCGAATCCAAAATTTTTTTTTTTTTTGCTTCGATTGATTTAAAAAAAACTTACCTCGAATTTTTGTTGACGATTTCGATTCCAAAGTTTTAGCTCCGCTTAATTTTATGTGAAGAATTTGATTTTATGGAAGTGATGAAAGTGTTATTGAGTGGATTTGAAGTGTTTTTATATAAGTTATAAGCTTAGTGGCATTTTCGTAATTTTTTAAATTTCAGGGGTAAAGTCGTAATTTCATTCAAGGGGGGTGGCGATAAAATGAAATTGGTGGCGACAAATAAGAAATGGGTTTTTTTTTTGAATGAGCATCAAAGTACAAATATTTTTTGTTTATTAACAACAAATCATTCCATCAATTGATCAAATCACATATTGGGGAAGAAACCATAGAAAAGTTGGGACAAGGCCTAAATCTAGGCAGAACTCAACATGAAAAAGGGCAGCAGTATGTACTTTTCACTCTTTGGACTCCCTCTTACATTCCCATTATTCATTGCGTACTTACCAACCTATCATTGACCTTTTTCCCCTCATTAACATCATCAAAATTTGACAACCCATTTCAATTTTAAATATCATAACAAGCTTCTTTCTATTAATCTTCATCAGTGTATGACATATCCAATTATTCATACTTTGTTAATCTGAAAAAAAATCACCCAACTCTTCAAATTCTAATTCCCAATTGGGTTTTTAAAGTTTTTCTTTCATCTGCAAAGGGTTTGAAATTCATGCTTTATTCTTGAGAGTTATTGTAGCCTTTTTCAGTGGGAAATAGCCAATTTTTCTGGCTTTTGCTTTGCAAGATTCAAATTTTTGTGTTCTTTGTGTTGGGTTTTCTTTCTATACTAGCAGCTTTCAAGAATTTTGGCTCAGATGACTTCTGGGTAATTCTTCTTTCTTGCCTTTTTAGTAGTTTTGTTATCTTTTTTAAGATTATTGATTATGATTGTATTTATTTACTTAAATTAATTTGAGGAATGCCTTTTTTTTTTTTTTTTTTTTTTGGTGTTTTGGGTATCACATAAACTAGCATTTTTAGAAAGAATTGGTTTATGATATAGTGTTACTTGAAGGTGCAATCAGTCATCTTTGCGGACTAATTCGCTCTTGAGTTTACTCTTTACCCTCATGTTCTCTGTGCAGTGGACATATCTACTATCTAGCATACCAATTTAATGAATTTTGAGAAATCTGGATATCACTGTCAAGTGAGTACTTGTAATTAGACAATGATACGTGTCCAATTGTCTAATTTGGGTATTTTTTTGAGATATTTCCATGTATGGGCCCACATTTGAAGTGTAAGTCTCCCAACCATTGTGCAAAAGTATAGTAACGGTCATAACTGTGCTAACGGATACAATGATGGAGTAATGGGTTGTGTGGTTGTCATATTGCCACATATCGACCGAAACCATGATATATCCCTTGAACCTAACTGAAACATGTTCTTGTTACATCTTTATGAGTAATATTAGTCGATTTAAAAACCTTAACGATGTGGGCGATAGGGTAGGCAAAACCTTTATCGAACGAAAATTAGGCATTGCTACTATATAGATTAAAATGTTGTGCTTTTAGTAAGGATCATAGTACAAAGATGGGAGTAGCGGAAATGCAAATGCTTTCATGGATAAGTGGACACATCTTAAGGGTAGAATTCGAAACGATGATATAAGAAAGTGTTTTTTAGTTCCAAATATTGAGGAAATGTTAAAAGAGAATCACTTAAGATGGTTTGGGCATGTGCAAAAGACAGAATATTGGTGAACCGGTAAGGAAGATAGAAAATTGGAGCTCGAAAGACTTAAAAAAAAATACTTACGATGACTTGGAGGATAGGAGTGGAAAAGAATATGTTTGACCTAGACTTACAAATTGAGATAGTAGAAAATCAAAATGAATGAAGAGGAAGAATTCATATGAAAGACTATTGGAACTGATATGCTGGTTCATGTAGCCGACCTCAATCTTTTGGGATTAAGGCTCCGGCATTGTTGTTGTTGTATGCTTCTATCCATGTTGAAGTGTGGACTGGTGGGTCTGACATTGGTGTATGAGGTAAAATGAAGAGTCAGTGTAACATAGTAGCAAGGAGAATCACGAGCAGTGAATTTTAAGCCTCATGCACTAGGGTTATTATGACCATTACTCGCTTAGTGGTAGAAACTAGAAAGTGTTCAATGTGTTATTTGCAGCAGCATTTTCAAACTATACCTTCAAAAATATCTGCTCTTTGTTGTTAAGAGGGATATTATACTCTTAACTGCCATCTATTGTATGAAATTCAATGCTCTAGTAACTAATGTTAAATTGCTATAAAGATTATAAGATTTGATCAATCATTGCGAAATAAAAATAAAGTAAGAAGTACAGCTAGGGAAATCATGGGAGACAATTTGACTTGTTGGACTGAGAGCACAACTTTGGACTTACCTTCTGTCTTGAGATGCCAGAACCTAGTAAACACACATTTTACTCAACTGGTCTTGTGGCACTCAAATATGAAAATACTGTACTGGTGGGAGACTATATAAAATTCAAGAAGCATGAAGGGGGTTATTCGCCCCTATCACCATTTAGGTTTCACTTGTTCGTTATATATCCCCGTGTATGTGCTAAAAGCTTTTTTCATATGTGAGTTATGTGGCACAGAGGGAGAAATAGGCCTGAAGTATGAACCCTTACCAATTTTTTGAAGTCTGCTTATGTTACTTTTACGGCCCGTTTGGTTAGCGATACTAAATGGTGGAATGATTTATAGTGTAAAATTTTATCAAAAGTTCTTTGTCATTCTCATGATGATGGAACTTTGATCACAAAAAAAGTTTTTTTGCTTATTAATTTCTATTGCCACCTAATATATGTCTGTGTTTGTGCCTGTGCTTGTGCTTAGGCTTGTGCTTGTGCTTGTGCTTGGTCCTTAGCATGTAGGTATCTCTTTTATGACAAGTCTATAAATTTTTGTTATGATATGCTCATTATTTCTGTCCATTTATAAAATTTCTCATCTTCTAGGCGGCTCTAAGGAAGAGATAGAAGTGCTCTTCAAAAAATAATTGAATGCATTGACTATTTGTCTTGGTCATGTTATGTCTGTAGTTGTTTGTGAACTAAAATTTCAGTTTTGCGTCTCTTTTTATGCCAGACCATTTTTGGTTCCAAGGACCTCTGGAAGTGAGAATGACGTGGAAAATGGTTTCTTTGGGGAAGAGAGAGATAAAGCATTGCGAAACACCAAACTGGTGAAGATACCTAATACAGCGTTATTGTCCGGAATGGCTTACTGCATTTCATCCTGCGGCATGATACTCATAAATAAATATGTCTTGTCTAGCTATGACTTCAATGCTGGTATATCTTTGATGTTGTATCAGGTATTCATCCATTCCTGTGCTCCTATGGACGCATTCTATGTTACTTGGACTCGGGTACTGATGTTGGGTACTAATACATGTCCATGTGTCGGATACGTCTAAATATTCAATTTTACGCCTAAAATGAATTGTCTAAGTGCTATACCAATGTCCGAGGACCAAGGATCGGACACGGGTACGTGAAGCAAAATAAAAAGAGTCCAAGTAACATAGGACGCATTATGCTAACCCATTTTTTCGGATCCTGAATTCCCGACTCTTGAGAAGTGTCATTACTAAATTTATTATCAAATCGAATTCTTAGTTTTCACATTTCTTTGCAAAATCTCATGAAGCTTTTTCCTTGTGTGGCAGAACTTCATTTCAGTACTTATTGTGTCTACATTGTCCCTCTTGGGTGTCATATCTACTGAGCCTCTAACGTGGAAATTAATTAAGGTTTGGATACCTGTGAATATTATATTTGTCGGGATGCTCATTACAAGCATGTTCAGGTGAGCAATCAACAATCACTTATACTCAACTGTATTATTGTTATGTCGATGCTTGAGCATTTTCCTGATGTTCAGCGCAAACTGGGTTTTTGCAGTTTGAAATTCATTAACGTTGCTATGGTCACGGTCCTCAAGAATGTCACCAATGTAATGACTGCAGTAGGTGAGATGTACCTCTTCCAGAAACATCATGATAATAGAGTCTGGGCTTCGCTATTCTTGATGGTAAATTTTCCGATTATTTATTAGCTAGTTGATTTTTGTAGAATAAGGCAGTTATTTCAGTAATTCATCACGCATTCCTGCTAATACTATGCTTGTTGAGTTATTAAGTGGAACATATTTTCACAATTTCTAATTCAAGTTCGTATATTTTGGTAGAAGTTGGCTTTTTGACTGCTAGTTGAGAATTTAACCGCTGTGGCTTGGCTATCTGCAGATCATTTCAGCTGTTTGTGGAGGAATCACGGATCTAACTTTTAATGTTGTTGGCTATACGTGGCAAATTATCAACTGTGTTCTAACTGCTTCATATTCTGTGAGTGTTTAACATGATGAGTGTTGATAATTTTTCTATATAGACTCGTAGTGCTTATATGCCATGCTATGTTACTCGGACTCTTCATTTTACTTCACATATCCGTGTCTGATCTTTGGTGCTCGGACATTGGTATGGCAGTTAGACACTTTTTAGACATAAAATTGAATATATAGACGTATCCGACACTTAGTCACGTATCAGTATCCGACATCAGTACCCGAGTCCAAGTAACATAGATGCCATGTTTATATGGATTCCTAGGGTCTTTTCTGCATCATAATTTGAGTTGTTAGTTTCTTTCCGCAAGTCGGCCTAGTGAAGAGTGTTTGTCAAGCAATAAACTTGTTTTTGTCACCCTTTAACATCAAAAGCGATATTATAGGAAACTTTTGAATATTTCTCTCCACATTTCCTTCTTTTTTCTGTTTTTCTTCTTCTCTACTATTTTTGTTTGGTTGATCTTTCATATCTTATGCTTATTCGGTAATATTTGAGGGCGTAAATTTTCTAAAGAATTTCTTGCCTTTACATGGTTCAGCTGCTTTGATATGTTTGTCGAATTAAAGACCTTGAGTTGTGTAAATAAGCTCCTTTCAGCAATCCTAAGTTGGGAAGAGGTGGATATTACTCTGAAAAATGAGTTTCACTTTACCGAACTCGAATGCTTTGTCAGCTACTGAGATACAATTTGAGCCGTTACATAATTGTAGTAGAGAACTCGAACATAAACCTCAGGAATTTTGCTACTTTCTGCACCAATTGTTCCATATGTTGAAATTAGAAGAGGTTTTTGTTTGTGGTATATTACACCTATTGCAGAGATGACTTATCATTTAACTACTGTCTAGTGGGGTACATCTTTTGGTCTATTGAAGTATCTTATCTTCTAAGTGGTTTGACAATGTAATAATGGTCACTTCACCTGATTCAACCTTCTTCATCTTTATTTTTTCTGTAGTTATGGTTTAAGTTTTCGGAAACAATCTCTATGTTATCACTAACAAGGGTAAGGTGGCATACATCCGATCCCCCAAACCCCACCCTTGGTGGGGACCTCTTAATGACGTTAGGGTAATGACATGTTGTAGTTCTAATTAATGTTTAGGTCATATATTGGTTAATGATAAGGTATTTTTGTGCGCTGTTACAGTTGACATTACGTCGTGTCATGGACACAGCAAAGCAAGTCACTCACTCGGGAAACTTGAACGAGTTTACTATGGTCTTGTTAAATAACACTCTCTCATTGCCTTTGGGTGTATTGCTTATATTCACATTCAACGAGGTGGACTATCTATATGAAACGTGAGTATTTTCCCTTTTGACGTTTTAATGTTAGTTAATCATCTTTTCATTCACCAAATTCTTACTTGTTGGGTCTATTGGTATTTACTTATATGGTCAGCTACTCAATTGATTTATCATGAATATTGAATTATGTTATAGTGCAAAAATGTGGTAATGGTCGCCATTGCGTGACAGGCACGGTGATGCGGTAATGGTAATGATTTGGCTATCGTAACGCCAAATATCGGCTGAAAGCATGAAATATCCCTCGAAATGGTCCAAAAATCGTTTGCTTAACATCTTTATAGAGCGGGATGTATCAGTTTGTGTTTAGAAGTTTTTACAATGTGACCAATGTGATGCGAACTTGCTTTTGCGTTATGGCAAAAAGTAATAAGTTGCTAACTATATTGAGGGATTGAGGGGGAATTACTTCACATTCTGTTAGAAGTGTTACTAGAATAGGAAGTTATAGAAGCAATTAGTTAAGAGTAAGAAGAGAAGGAATGAGGAGGCATTCTATAAATTGGGGTGACTAGTGAATAGATAGAGTGTCAAACCACTTGAAGAGCTTGAATCTATCATCATAACTTACTGCAATTTTTAGAAAATAATTTTACGTCACTTTCTTCTCTTTGTCTCTGTATTTTACATCTCGGTTCACAACATGCATGTTCGTTGTTGATTGTAAATATATTTCTCAAAAAATGAGAGAAAATTAGGTTTTTATGTGACAAGAAGTTATCCTGTATTTCTCTTAATTTATCACCAAACCAAATTGAGATACTCAAGATCTATATATACTTTCCATTGAATTTTGTGGTTACTGTAGATTTTAGAAACCATTTGAAGGATTTCATAAACTAGTATATTGCAAGAGTTTTAGAAGGTAGTATAATTGTTTATCTGAAACACAAAGGGAAGTGGCTGAATTACAACCTGTAGTAATACTTGTAAGAAATAACTTCTAAGTTTCTAAGCTATTGCTTTATGAATGTAACCCGCTGGATCAATGATCACTCGATCTTGAGATTTTATCCATATGGGTGCTTGACTAGTACGCTAATACAATCATAGTACTATCACGGTTATAGAATAGTAATGCAGGTACGGTAGTGATGCAGTTATCTTAACCCCAAATATCAGTCGAACGCATGAGATATTCCTTGATACGGCCCAAAAAGCATTTTTTACACCTTTACAACCCGAAAAATATCGGTTTATTCTTTCGGAAAACCTTTACAATGCAGCCGATGTGATGCGTTGTGGCCTTGTTTTTGCACTATGGGTATGATGTGGTGGTTGTGTGCGAACTTTGAAGTGCAATGGGCACCTTGGCTGAAGTATGCGCTACTATGCTCTCGCAACTCTTTCGGAACAAAAATATGTAATATCTGTTTGTACGAATAAATGAACTAATTGGACTTTGTTTATAAGAAGTGAAATCAAGAGTGATTATTTCAATTGCGGATTACAAAATGCAAGCTATGAGTACGAAATATCGTATCTTTCGTTTCCTTTTACTACCCACATTTTTATGACTGCTTTGTTGGATGTAATGACAGCCCGTTGCTCAAGTTGCCGAGCTTTTGGTTAGTGATGACACTAAGTGGAGTTCTTGGTCTGGCTATCAGCTTCACTTCTATGTGGTTTCTCCATCAAACAGGGGCTACTACTTACAGGTTCGTACATTATTTTCATCAACTCTTTGACTGCACTCTCCTTTATGGGTATGAGTTGTCGTCTTCCTTCCCTCTCTAGACCCCGATCATAGTTTTCCTATGAGCAGGATAGACTGGGTATGATGATGATGATACTTGTAGAGTAGGGTTAGTTTATGTTACTCTTTTTGTGAATGGTGCTAAGTCACCTATCTCGGTTCCCCGTTATTTTCCCTTCCCACCCTGTCCACCCCTTCTCCTAACGTCTACCTACACTTTGTCGGAGGTCATCAGTTGCTCCTCAAAAGTTGAATCGACGGTTCTTTTCCCAACCAACGAATAACAAAAGAATAAAATAAAGCTTAGAATAAGGCCGCATCACTATATCACGATCGTATTATAAAGGTTTATGACACTATATTTCGTACCATGGATCTGATGTTCTGCTCGATCAATATAAGATTTTGAACCTTTTCGATCAATTTCCTTGAGAATAACTTCTGGGTTACGTGTTAATAACGATATTTGTCTTCAATTTTCAGCCTTGTGGGTTCTCTTAATAAAATCCCCCTCTCGATTGCTGGCATCGTTTTGTTCCATGTTCCTACCAGCTTGCAGAATTTTACAAGCATCCTTTTCGGTAAGACAAACTCCGTAGGAAACACCGTCTAATTCTGTCTTTTCAACATGTGTTAATGTATTCTCTTCGCATTCTCCAGGTCTTTTAGCCGGAGTGTTTTTCGCTCGAGCAAAGCTAAAAGAAAAATCCCAGTCCGTATAGTTGGGGTACTAGCTAGTTCAACTGTATGTCTAATTGGAAAAGTCTCGTTTTTACAATTTTCCGGCATAATTAATGATTGGTTCTCCGATTTCGGGTTTTTATGCTATGAGTTGAGCAGCCTTTCGGGATGAAAACGAAGGAGATTAAACGTATTCATTTGTACAGGTGAATTGAGTTTTCGTGTTCTTCGAGTATAGTAGATGGAGGCGGTCTTGTAGTTGTAGCCCGCCTCCTTCCTTTCACATCTTTGGCCAAGTATGTAGGAGTAGAAATTATTTATTTCTAATTTATGTTACAATTAATTCTTTTGTAATTTTCCACAAAGGAAATTTGTAATCAAAAACATTATATGAAGGTCGAAGACCTGTGTGAATGTAATCTCCTGTTGAGTTATATCAATAATGAAAAGCTAAGTTCAACTTGTAGGGTCTATTAAGGTTGTTTTCTTTGGAAAAAAACAATTTTCTTTAACTATACTTTTTCTAGAAATGACCCGGCACTTCGTATTGATGTGAAGTTGCACATAATGTTATCTAATAAGGATCAATCGGAAATAGTTACTTTATTAATTTTATTATTAACAAGGGTAAAATTGCGTATATTCAATCTCTCAAACCTCACTCTGGGTGAAAACCACTTAATGGTATTTGGATAATAAATATTGTTATATTTTATTTGTTAGAAATTATGTTATACCTTAAATTATAGTTGAAAAATTAGGTTGCTAGCTAAATTTACAAGTCTTAAAATGTTAGCTTTACCTAATTGTTAACTTATTCCGCTCAAGCATATAAAATTAATTTCTGTGGGTGTTTTAGATAAGTATATTTTTTGAAAAATTTATATTAATTAGCATAATGTAGTAAATTTAAAGACACAGTATAATTATATTTTTCCATAATAAATAAAAATTTTACCAATGAGAACTAGGCAATCTCACCTTATCCACACTCACACAAACACATAATTTACACTTCATCTAATTCTTTCCCTATCACTCCTAAAATCTCAATCTTAATACTTATTTCCTCCTTTATCTTACTAAAATCTAAAATTACGTTTTGTTACATTTTGAATATTTGTAAATTTCTTTATCAATACTTTAATTAGTATAATTATTTTTTATCAATTTATTAAAATGTTGCTAAATTTTATAATTACATGGAACTAAAAACTATTAATCATAAATTCAAATGCCATTCCTTTTAAGTTTAAAGTTTAAACCACTATATATTATCACTTATCTTAATTGAACTAATAAAAAAGTAGTAAATTCAAAATTATCATGAGATTATATTGCTCACCTACAATAATTTATACTAATATATCCTAATCATTCAATACAAGTTGATAATACAAATTTATTAACCAATTTATATAATTATCTTTTAAAAAATAGATTGAATGTAAATACACTAAATTTTAATACTCTTCATGTCCATTTAATTTTGCTCCACAATACACAAAAATCTTCATTTTAATTTTAACCATATAACAAATATATGATCGAGGCCCTGAGCGGTAGCTCAAACTGTTCCCCCTAATATCCGGCCCTGGTTAGAACATAGCATTGAAGATGCCTTGTATGACACCATATTCTCTGGGGAATGTTGAAAAATTGCCCATGATCAAGGCACAAAAACTAACTCTAGGAAGAAGATAAGGATGTTGTTGAAGGAAGAAGAACTGCCCTTTTCGGCTTGGCGGCCGCCCTCGTCACCACTTCCTTCTCTTCCTCCGCTAATGCTGGTGTCATTAAGGACTACCTTGAGAAGAGTCAAGCTAACAAGGTTGATTTTTTTATTTTATTTTATTTTTTTATTATTTTTTATTAATTTCATGTTTTGTGTTTTGTTGTATTATCAAAAATAGATGTCGGCTAATTTAGTTGAAGTTTGAAGGAAATTTGATTCAACATGACAATACCGATCAATCTGTTAAACGAATACATTTGATCAATTTAGCTAATTTGTCGTGCAGAAAAGTTTAGTTTAGCGGAAAACATTATTCTTATAAAACATTTTTCCAATCAATCTGTAAAACGATACATTTAACCGAATAACAAAAGATGGAAAACAAACCTTTCATGAAAATATATTCTCTCAAACCAAACACAATCGTAATCATCTTACATTTCTTGAAGTTTTTTAGAAATGTTGAAAACACTTTGAAGCACAAACAGAATCCCATCTAATTGCCAGAGCTCTCAAGTTATAAGAAATAATCAACGACAATGCCAAAACCTAATCCGAAAGATTGGAGTCGATTATATAAAATTAGGTTGTTGAATTTTTGATCAGGAAGTGAATGGCAAGAAGAGGTTAGCAATAAGTGGGGCCAACTTCGCAAGAGCATACATAGTGCAATTTGGAACCTGCAAATTCCCACATAATTTCAGTGGCTGCCAAGATCTTGCTAAACAACAGGTTTGTCATTACTCCTTACCCATTTCCTTAGTCCTTTGAACTTGCCCCATCAGTTCAAATCCAAAGAAACAAAGAAATTCTTTTGACATTCGTTTCCAATTAAAATTGCAGAAAGTTCCGTTCATTAGTGATGATCTTGAGCTCCAAAGCGAAGGCAAAGACAAATACAAGTGTGGATGTGTGGAACGCGTCGTGAATGATAATCTCAATGTTATTAAGTGTACTTTTCTAAGCAAAGTTTAGGGTGACTAAATATACACAACCTTAAACTTTATAAAAATAGAGATCATTTACAATTAACCCATTATAGTATACATCATCTGAACTACAACTTCACGTAGATATAATGTTAATATAATGAGGCAATAATGATATACGACTTCATTGGAAGTCGGGCGAATTGAGATGTAATAAACCGGATTAACCCAGTGGTTCAAGACCTCACCCAAGAACATTGCAATTCGGGTTCATTATTCCCAGCCTGAAATGGACTTCATTCAGGGATAGGTCGTAAAGCAATGGCCCAACCCGCAAATTTTGCTGGCAATGTAAATCCCGAGAGTTGTACTACTATTGCGGATTGGGGAATACGTCAAATTTCTTGTTAAGATTGAATACAAATCGATAAAAACACAAGAACGAGTTTTTCAACTGTAATGCAGTATTTTACTTCTTTCAAAATTGTATATGTATTCCTCGAGAGAGGTGCAAAGAAATGTCGAAACAATATCGGTAAAACATCCGGCTGAACGTCAGTTAACGATCTGTCATCCATAGACCTCTATATCAGGCTCACTTAATTGGCTAAAATGAATCAGTAGAAAGATATAGTTTTGTCAATACGGCGCAAACTATGCAAAATCTGAAGCGAGGCCTCAAGTATGTCAAAATATTGTATGAAACACGGTTGCTGTATTCAGTCGTACCTTTCAAAGCTGTTTGAGGACGGGTCTTCAAGAATAGGATGGCCTTCATGAGAATCCACAAGGCGATGAAAAACTAAAATTCACATAAATCTGAGGGCATGGAGGTGGAAATACCTCCCTAGCAAAACCAGACACATGTTCACAGTGCCATGCGGCTGAGTCGGGTAAGTCGAGAATACTAACGTTACTCATGCATATACCTTCATAAGGTGAACCCTCGATACCGAGTATTTCAGGTGCTTTCTTTGTGTTCAAGCTCGTCAAATTACTTATGAACACCCTCGAAACTTTAGGAACGGCCTTTGGGTCCCACTTTTCATCAGGGTGATCATTAGCACCCCTGCTGAACTTGATGGGTATTTTTACTCTCTCGAGTATTAAGTTCGATATGGAGATATTAGCAATGTATCCTCCTCGCCCCACATCAGTTTTGATCCGAACACCAGCTGCTGAATTCCAGACACGAATATTGTCGATCGTAATATTCGATATTCCACCAGACATCTCGCTACCTATTCCAACACCCGAGCATGTCGGAGTTGTGCCAGATATTCTTCTTACTATTATGTTTGAGCTGGGGCGTGCCATGGCAATACCAAATTGATCCCAACCACTCTTCACAGCCACAAGATCATCCCCGCTCTCGATGTAACAATCTTCGATGCATACTTCCGTGCTTGAATCTGCGGGTTTCATTGTGGTTCTTTTATCATCCTCGGGGAGATTAATTATATACAAAAAATTAAACTTATGAAAGACAAAGACGTAAGGAAGCAGTCGTGAAGACATATGTAGCCAGTACCTGGGTCTATACCGTCTGTATTTGGGGCATTTAGAGGAGCCAATATTGTCATCTTCCTGACGACAACATTCCTGATTTGAAAAAAAGAGAATCTTTGGTCATTCATAAGACAATGTATGACGTTATTATTCAGTTTCCCTAGATTAGTGTCGTTTCTAATGTCGGTTTGTTAATTTCCTTGCGAATAGCAAATCGATAAAGGTGAATTATGGTCGGGTATGGGCTATTTGTGGGCCATTTTTAATGAATCTCGAATTTAAAAAGCGAATTACATTACAAAAGCAACATCTTCCTAATAAAATTGAATTTGCACTGTAAAAACCGAATATAATCTCAATCTATAAGAGATTAAGCCAAGAAGAAACTATCAATGGAATGGTTTCACTAACCTGCAGTAGACAGGGTGAATGGTCCAAAACGGAGAATTTCGAAATGTGAGATTGTAAATCATAATATTTTGCGAGTTAACGAGCTCTAAAAGGTGACCTCTGGTGTGCTCCAGTGTTCTGTTCCACCACAGTTCCCACCACATCCTCCCTCGTCCGTCAATTGTCCCATTATGTCCTGAAACAAAAGGCAAGAAGATCAATTATATGTGTAGCGCTGAATTGATAAAATGTTCCAATATAATATAGATAATTCTCATATAGTATATATGAAGGCATTAATATTATTATGTACAAAACTTCGAGTCAAATCCCCTTCGTTTTCTTCAAGCACCCTTGAACTTGATTTTCATTGGGCTAAAATCTGATTCGCAATCAAAAACTAAAGGCAAGTAATATAAATGGTCTTAAATATTGGTCCGGTGAACGGGCAAACGGGCTTAGGTAATATTCCCCCCCCCCCCATTTTTTAAATTGAGTGAGCCAAGCGTGGCGGGCAACTTGCCAATGATCAGCTCTATCACAAAACTAACCGGAATTCATTGAATAAACCATGAACTAAAACAGCCTCATTGTTTTGCTCATTTATTAATCGGGCAAAAATGTAACTGCCAAGTTCAAGGAATATAAACGACCCAACGGTAAAATAAGAAATAAAATGCCTCTTAATTTCAAAACGTATCCGGTAAGAATCGAACCAGTTCTCTTGATTATTGATAAGTAATTAACATTGATACCTGTAATCACCACATTACTGAGAGAGTTGCCATGGATGAGGCTAATATGTCGACCACCTGATCTCTCTCTTCCTCTTCCATAAGATTGCAAAGGCTCAATGATAGGCCACTCTTTTGGGTCCTACTGATTTCAAAAGCAAAACTAAAAGTTAGAGCACAACCAATATTTATGAGTACTATATTCTAAAATCACACAAACAAAATAGCTTAATATGTCAGCGCCATCTACAGGGCTATCCAAAATTTAAAATTTATTCGAAAGGAAACATATAACTTCTGCAAACGAAAGGAAAAAAAGCTAAACATGAAGATGTTTCTCTGCCCTTAATTATCAAATTATCACAACTCCAAGAACAAACATAATATTCTTCAGCTACAGTTCGCAGATTAAATAATTGGAAATACTGCCCGTCGATCTACAAAATGCTTTTTCTACAGAAGAGTAAATATAGTCTCACTTCATATTCTACAAGGTTATAACAGTATTTTTCTTCATTGTCTTCCAATACTGAGCAAAATTGAAATATATATTCCTACTTGATAGTGGAGATGATCATTAGCATTTAGCATTCATATGTCACTGAAATTTAAGTATAAATTAAAACCCATTTCCTTAATTTCAATTATTTATGAGCATACACCAAAAGGAGTTGTCAAATGTCAAATCTGCATTTTAGAATATGACGGAAAATAGCTGCCATTTTCACAGGATTCTCAAGTACCATTAACCAACTCTTCATAAAAAGAACATATATTTTAAAAACAAGATATGAATTCCAAAAAAGCTTGACTGACTTCCCTTAACATTAGGTTATTATGAACCTTCACATGGTTGCACCTCATAGTAAAGTCAATTTACATGCATACCCCTCAATGTATGCTATAGAAGGGGAAGGAAGTACTCCTTACATTCCACTGATTTTCTATATTTGCTAAATTGAAATGTGTTGGTGTTTTGTTACACTTCCATCCATAAAAATTATCCTCATCATAGTGTAAAAACAAGGCCGCATTGCATCGCATCGGCCGCATTGTAAAGGTTTAAAAACAAACGAACGGATATTTCCCGCCTTGTAAAGATGTAAAAAAAAACGCGTTTTGGATCGTATTGAGGAATATCTTAGCATTTGACTAATATTTAAGCGTTATGATAACCGCATCACTCCCGTTACCGCATCATCATTCCATTATCATGATCGCAATTGTTACCGCATTTTTACACTATGATCCTCATGGACCTCACCACTTCCATTAAAACACATCCACATATTTCATGTCTCTTCTAATACCCTCCACACAATTCAAGTTTTTTGATTATTTAAAAATAATAAACGAGGGTGCATTAAAATGTATCAATCCCATCAAAACAGAGGAATAATAAGTATTAAGTAATAGCAACCCATAATCAATGAATAGAAAATGAAGAAAAAGGATGGCCGGAGATCTTAAAATAAGTTAAATATACAGATTAACACATGGTGAGCCCTAGTGTGATCTCAATCGGATTTGAATTCGAACATTCATGAAAGCAATTGAATTGAGCGGTGCACTTAAAAAATAATATAATTCAAGGCTCCAAGCATTGTTATTACACACTTATCATCTTCCACTTGCATAGTAAAACTATAAACCAATAATTTAATAATCAAAACCTAACATGAATCAACAATGATAAATTAATCACCACAACCATGACATTAAAGAGCATGAATATCAATTCCAGCAAAAAATGAAAATGAACTTCAAATTCAAGCTAAAAAGATACACTATTTGCATAACTACTACAGCCCGTTTGGTAATCAATACTAAATGATGAGAATGGTAATGGAAAATTAGGGTAATTTTTTGGTAAGAATATCTCTCGACAACTTTAATGGTCATGCTTATTCTTGTTCAAGAATCTCATTTTCCTACATAATTCGTTCTAATGTATTACCGTTAAAAAATGTGGTGTTAGGTGTAATGGAAAATTGTGAAAAAAATATCTTTCTTATATGAAGCTTTCATTACAACAGAATGGGACGATACATATATTATAAAAAATTACACTACAAATCATTCTCATTTCCCCTATTTAATATCGAATACCAAACATACCGTAACTTACAAAGCACCCAATTCAACAAGCATACTTCTAGAGAGAAAAACTTTCAACTAATGCTAATAAAATCCATTATCAAACAATTTCAGAATATCTAGAAAAACT